>NC_089795.1:44437767-44475267 GCF_040412425.1 Macrobrachium rosenbergii
CATTTTTGAGTCACCGAGTTTCGAAATTGATCGACAACCTCACATAAATTCAATTCTGTTCCACTTTCCGTAGAATATTGTAACTTAAGTTCTGTCCAGCATAATTTGAATTCACCTCTCTCTCTCTCTTCTCTCTCTCTTATTGGGTGGGTTCCGCCTCTCAGTTAGCTCTGGGCTGGCCCGCGTCTGAATCTCCTACCGGCCAATGAAGAATAAGAGGAATTTATTTCTGGTGATAGAACTTTATTTCTCAAGCAGTAATGTGGTCTGATTCCACAATAAGTTGTAGGTCCAGTTGCTAGGTAACCAATTGTTCTAGCCACGTAAATAAGTCTAATCCTTTCGGCCCAGCCCCTAGGAGAGCTTTTTAATCAGCTCTGTGGTCTGCAAAACTAAGGTATACTTAACTCTCTCTCTCTCTCTCTCTCTCAAAAGCTTGCTTTATAAACATCAAGCTTAGACTTACAGTATAAAAACATGGGACATTTCCAGCTGAATGCCTGAATTCTTCAATTTCCTCTCCTTGTTGGTCTACATCAGACGTATGTAAATATGAAAATCTTTCTGCATTGTTTCTTGAAAGGTTTTTTGAAGAAAACCTTGATAAGTTTTGATGAAAACTATATAACTTTCAATTTTTACACTTTTCCCACATTAACTAATTGATGAGTGTTTTGCAAAGGCTTTCACAAAATCAACTTACATTATTTTCCATTCCTAAATCAGACAGGCATACTTCTCATAACTTTGGAGTCTGTTGTGTATTTTAGGGAATTTCCTATTGAGAGTATCGTCACTCATAGCTTGAAGTCTCTAGTCTCTCTCTCTCTCTCTCTCTCTCTCTCTCTCTCCACACACACAGAAATCTAACCACTAACCACATTTAAGTATTGCAAATCTTTTTAATTGACTCTCTCTCTCTCTCTCTCTCTCTCTCTCTGATAAAAATTTTCTAACCATTAACCAAATTACAGTATTGCAAATCTTTTTGACCGGCTCTATCTCACAACACCCCCGTCTCTCTCTCTCTCTCTCTCTCTCTCTCTCTCTCTCTCTCTGATAAAAATTTTCCAACCATTAACCAAATTATAGTATTGCAAATCTTTGACTGGCCACTCTCACAACACCCCCCCGTCAACTCTTCTTTCTAAAAATGATCTAACTATTAACTAAAAATTAAGTATTGAAATCTTTAAATGTCTTCTCTTTCTTTCTCTCTCTCTCTCTCTCTCTCTCTCTCTCTCTCTCTGTCTGGTTCTCTCTCTCTTAAAGATGGTCCAACCACTAACCAGATTTTAGTACTGCAAATCTTTTTGACTGCTTCTACCTCAAAAGCCTCATGAATAAATTTTTCAATCGAATCTCAGTGAGGAACTTTCTAATGAATATCTCTTCTTTAAGATTTTTTGTGAAAGGATAACTTTAGGCTCGTGTTGCATTACGTAAGTTGGCACTCGAAGCTTCTGGTAGCTGATTATTTTTTTCAAGTTTCTTTTAATTCCCTCTTATTTTGAAGTTTGAATGATAAAAAAGGGGAAACATGGAAAATATAAATAAAAATTAAATGCAAACAGACGTTTAGAATGTGAAAACAGCACATAGAAAAATAATGGCCAAGAACAAGCAAATGCACTTAAAGCATAACTAGAAAATAGGATGATTTTAATAACTCGAAACAACAGTTTAAGAAAGCCTGGATGACCTATTTCGTAACATCTTAAGGTTCTTCATTATTGTCGTATATATTCTACGTAATTGGAGAGATTTAACGTTGTAGGGGATCTCCTTGTGGTAATACTGAGGTTGATAAAGCGCGAAGATTAAGCAAGCTGTGTATACGAGTATAAGAGAGAGAGAGAGAGAGAGAGAGAGAGAGAGAGAGAGAGAGAGAGAGAGAGAGAGAGAGTGGGGAGGCTGTTACTTTAAAGAGGAAGCGTATTCAGAAATAATAATATTTATATCACTGCTTTTGACATGAGAGAGAGAGAGAGAGAGAGAGAGAGAGAGAGAGAGAGAGAGAGAGAGAGAGAGAGAGAGAGAATATTACTTCAAAGAGGAAGCGTATTCAGAAATAATATTTATTTCACTTGTTTTGACCTCTGAGAGAGAGAGAGAGAGAGAGAGAGAGAGAGAGAGAGAGAGAGAGAGAGAGAGAGAGAGAGAGAGAGAGAGATTATTACTTCAAAGAGGAAGCGCATTCAGAGATAATAATGTATATTTCAATTCTTTACATGTCTCCACTTGTAGTTTGATGTCACTATTACTCAGCTTTAGAAACCAACAAATTTAGACTATAAAAATTCTCTTTATTTATAGATAAAGACCTTCTTTATTTACAAAGTAATGTTACTATTCTCCTGTTTACCCAATCCTGCACGTGCAGCCGCTGAAGTTTTTAATGATTTAACCAAATATTTTAATTTCGCGTTAGTGAGTTACTATTCCGAGTTCGTCTGAAATTACCGCTTTGACCGAAATATAACTTTAAATTATTATTACGTAACCTCTAAATAGTTACGTTACATAAACACAATGCAATAATAAGTGACTCATTATTGCATAAGGTGTTTCCGCTTAATTTCTTGTGATTATTTTCATAAACATTCATAAACATTCATGATGAATTGCTCAAACAGTTGTAAATGTTCACGGGTATTTTTTGCTCATTATTATCGGTTTCAACTGTGGATTATACAGGAAAGGGTACATTATTATTATTATTATTATTATTATTATTATTATTATTATTATTATTATTATTATTATTATTATTATTATTATTATTATTATTATTAACAATAGCAGAGTAGTAGCAGAAGCAATAGTATAATCACTAGTATAACGATATTTCTATACAACTAAAAACAAACTGGTTGATATACATAATAAATTTTATTCTTAAACTCATCACTCACTTCTCAGTAAGTCATAAATTAACTGCTCAAATATAACGCACGTGAACGGAGAGAGAGAGAGAGAGAGAGAGAGAGAGAGAGAGAGAGAGAGAGAGAGAGAGAGAGAGAGAGAGAGAATTCTTTTACTTACGTATACGAAGGAATGGTGCCAAAATCCGCTCACTTAATCCCGTTGACATTTTGGGTGTTAACGCTTAAACACTGCAATACCACCCTACCCCCTATACGGTCCTCCCATTCCCCCCTCCCCCCAGCACCACAAACCTCTTCTCCCGGCAGTCCAATATCCAATCTCCAATCTCCAATCGTCTTAGGAGGGCTTTAAAATCCTGTCACAGGATGCCGAAGGGAACTGCGCGAAGGTTTAAAAATGTTTTCTTGAAGGTTTTCACGTTACGCTTATTTTTCGAGTTTACTCATTGAAAATCTTTTTTTTTTTTAGAGGGCCATGAGATAAGTTACCTATTTTTTAAAATTTTTATTCCAGGTCTGAAGGAAACTGAAAGGAAAGACAGAGAATTGGAGGTTCATCTTAAAAAATTCGACAGACCGCCTCTCGAGGGAAGGAAGATTATAAGTAAGTCACGATTTTTTTCAGTTCATTGTTATGAGAATCATATCTCCTAATAATCATATTTTGTTTCATTGATTTAATTTCTTGAATTTATAAGGGATGAAAATGCCGAATTAAATACGATACCCTGCGCGGTTACATTTGACCTTTGAATATTTGATTATGTTAATAATAGGTATTTTATTTAGGTTTATGTGTGTATAGCAATATACTCTATTGCCTTCAAGTTTCTTTCCTTTTGTTGCATGTTCCGTTTCATGCAAATGAATTACAGGTGATATTCAGTCGTATATATATATATATATATATATATATATATATAAAGTATATATATATATATATATATATATATATATGTGTGTGTGTGTGTGTGTGTGTGTTTGTGTGTGTGTATGTGTGTGTATGTGTGTGTGTTTATATACATACATATATATATACATATATGTATATTTATATATATGCATATATATATATACATATATATATATATATATATATATATATATATATATATATATATATATATATATATATATATATATATATATATATATATATATATATATATGTATGTGTGTATGTACGTGAGACGGAGATGTACCTAGGTATAAGTCTTGACCGGTTTCGCCTGTAATACTTCTATATTACATTCAAGAGGACTGATACACAGCATTTGAAATTTACAATACATTAGACAGAGAGAACACACCAACGAACGTACAGTCGGCTGGATATGATAATTTGGGGAAAAGGTAGAATGTATACGTTAGCGTCTGAGGTCAGTAATTTATTAAACATCGTGTTTATTTTTACGAGGGGATCAGAGCCTTCTCGAGTTGCTTATCAACTACCTTCTTAAAATCTATTTACATTACACATAGATAAACAAACTTCTGTAACAGAACACTGACCTCAGACACTAATTAGTTTCCTGCTCCTTCATTTTCTTTTTCAAACTGTGTTAATTTTTACTGACACTGGCAAATATTTTGTAAATTACTACCACCGTGTATTATTCCTCTTGAAGTTGTTTTAGAAATACTAAAGGCGGAACTGGTTAGGATTTATACTCA
Source organism: Macrobrachium rosenbergii (assembly GCF_040412425.1). Classification (NCBI taxonomy): domain Eukaryota; kingdom Metazoa; phylum Arthropoda; class Malacostraca; order Decapoda; family Palaemonidae; genus Macrobrachium; species Macrobrachium rosenbergii. Next base: position 44,442,330 of record NC_089795.1, read on the forward strand.
GTGTTTCAGTTTTGCATGTGGTATACCTACTTATATACATCAACCGTTCTTTTTTTATTTATAAGTTTATATATATATATATATATATATATATATATGTATATATATATATATATATATATATATATATATATATATATATATATATATTTATATATGTGTGTGTAAATATATATGTACACATTACATGCACACATATATATATATATATATATATATATATATATATATATATATATATATATATATATATATATATATATATATATATATATATATATATATGTGTGTGTGTGTGTGTGTATGTGTGTATTTTAAAAGATAAACCAAATGAATTTCTGTTGACTAGTCTACGATAACGTATCAGCAGCCAAAGAAACCACCTTCCCCTCCCCTCCCCTCACACACACACCCTATTGGCCAGAGATTGCCACCTGACATCCAGTCGCCTGAGGTCATAAACGCTATGATTGAAGATGATTGCCTGCGGGGATCCGATTTTGGATTATGATATCTCAGAATTTTTTTCAGAATTATCTCGGAATTGATTTTCTGTGTGCTTTGGTTCAGCTTCTTTGAGAAGGCTTCGATACTATGTATGGTGTTTTTTTTTAAAGTTTTATACCGAAAATTGTGACTTTTGTTAATTTTAAAAGAGACTGGACCCATTAACGTGTTCAGGTTAAATTATAAGCAGTAGGGTTATACACACATACACACAGTATGTGTATATATATATATATATATATATATATATATATATATATATGTATATGTATATATGTAATTTTAAAAGAGACTGACCCATTAACGTGAGTTACACATACATATAGAGTTATACACATACATTATATATGTATATATATAATTCATTTTGTGTATTTTTATTATATATATATATATATAATAAAACCATATATAGTAATAAACACCAGTGATGAGCACTGTACGCTGAAACGACAGCCGTTAAGAAGATCACAAACGGTTGGCCCACAGATACGGGGAAACAGCCATTACGTAACTGCTAAGTCCCCACTGAAAGAGAGTCTCGATGTTTTCCGGATCGACTATCACCCAAATTCTTGTCAACGTGTCCTTTAAAGAAAAAACTAGTATTTTGATTCAGTTATTGAAGAGGACCGTTGCAAAACGGTCGAAAGCTCCTCTGTTTTTATCCCTTGTATATTTTTGTATCTAAAATATACAATTTATCAATTATATTATTGTGGCTTTTACCATTATTTTAGATCACAATATAGTGATGTTCACAGATATATATATATATATATATATATATATATATATATAATGGTATATATATATATATATATTGTATATATATATATATGGCATATATATATATATACTGGTATATATATATAATGGTATATATATATATATATATATATATATATATATATATATATATATATATATGTATATATATATATATATATATATATATATATATATATATATATATATATATATATAATATATATATATATATATGTTACAGTCAACATGCGTAATCAGTCATTACACTAAATGCCTGAAATTTCAGTCAGGTAGCGAAATGCACTTAGGTTGATCCTCAGGAACACGGCGAAACAGTGAGTCACCACACTGTTTCGCTGTGTTTAGTACTAGCCCCTGGGGGTCAAAACATATTTATATTTCGCCGTGTTTAGTACTAGCTCCTGGGGGATCAAATGTCCCCAGTGCATTTCGCTACCTGACTGAAATTTCAGGCATTCCTGCAATGACTGATTACGCATGTTGACTGTAACATATTAAATTGCAACCAGAGTTCACCATTTCCTATTTTCAGAGCTTTCAGGGATTACTTTATATGCTAAATTCCTTTGTCAATGTTCGAAATTTAATCGATAAAGACTTACCCAGACTCCAGCAGTTCTGTTCAAGGCTCCCAGGTCCTGTAGAGTGAGTAACCTTTGATGTCTACCAGAGAATTGCAATGCATCTCCGGTATATTTTGCATCTTCCAATCTTGATGGTCTGATGCATCTTAGATATTTGTCGAGCTTATTCTTAAACACACTACGCTCACTCGTGATATGTTCCTCAGATGAGCTTGTAGCGCATTGAATAGACGCTGCATTATCGATGCTGGTGTGGTGGAATAATGTACCTTAGTTTTACCAGACTGAGCTGATTAACAGCTTTAGGGCTGGCCTGAAGGATTAGACTTATTTTACTGGCTAAGAACCAGTAGTTTTTGATAGTGGAATCAGTGAATTAACCAGAAACAAATTCTAACTTCTTCATCATCAGCCGGTTGCTCTCGAGCGACGGTCTGAAGCAACCGATCAGCCAAGGTGGAATAATTCCTAGCCTCCATAAGTTTCAAAGATGTTTTCGGTAATCTAGATGTTTTCGGTAATTCCTTCCATCTGTTTCATGCCCGGATTATCATGAAGTAAGAGCGGGAGAGAAATTTTCAGAAGGTATTTGTTGTTGAATTAATGGAATATTGATTTGAAATTATACACACACACATAGGTATGTATGTATGCATGCATGTATGTATGTATGTATGGATATATAAGAACGCTTTTATGTGTGTGTGAATATAGAAGATAAGTTAGAAATAGTAATGATTTAAGAACTATTTTGCTTTTATAATCCTCATAGAATTTAGAATACAAATAACACATAACGTAGTATTTGATTTACAAAACCTCATGGAATGACAGTGATAATTTGTCCCTTTCCTTTCTCTCTTTCCCCAAAGCGTTCTATTGAAATCTATCACCGCGCTCATGTTTACACACCTTTTCCGGTCTGAGCCACCGAACACAGGATTCTGAAATAAAATGCTTGGCTCACCGTTATTGAAGGAGCATCATGCATGGTGGAATCTGCAATAAAGCGGCACAGGCTGAACGTAATGGGAATTGAAATCCCTGATGGAATCCACCTAAAACCTCCTCTCTCTCTATGTGTGGTTGGGTAAGAAAATTAGATGCCCTCATTTATGTTAAAATGATGGAGTTTTCTCTCCCTTGACAAGGTAATTAGATGCCCTGACTGGTTAAAAAATGATGGATATTCTCTCTCTCTCTCTCTCTCTCTGTCTCCTCTTCCCTCCCCTTTGGACAAGGAAATTAGATGCCTGACTGTTAAAAATGATGATATTCTCTCTCTCTCTCTCTCTCCTATTGACTTTGACTATAGAATTATATGCCTGTTTAAAAATGATGGAACATTACGATCATATACCTAACTTTTCAAATCAAAGACTCAAAAACAACAGAGCCATAGGGAAGGCAGTCCTTTTAAAATGTTAATTTCTTACGATCAAAACAAAAAGTTCAGATTTTGAGCTTTTAGAGAATAAAATCTTGCAAGAAGTGATGGCATATCTTCACTGCTGTAGTTTTCATCTTTGTAAAATGGTGCAGTCAAACATTCAAGAGCATACGAGCATTTTCTGCAGTTAACAGCATATGTGTATACATTAGGTGCTGTTAATGCAATTGATATTCTTGTTTCAATTACATACATAGGTATTACAATATAATGCACCAGCAATGTTTGTACTCTTCCTCTTCTTTGATATAACCACGTACTACATACAAGCTTTTAGAAAAGTTCTCTTTAGTTCTAGAGGAAATAATAACGACATAAGAAATTCACGCGCGTAGACACCCTAGGGAACATTTCAAAATTCACATGAGATAATCCAGTTTGTGCGTGCGTTCAAACAGCTACTTCCTTCTTTTACTGTTTTGGTATTGTTTTTCTTTTCCTTCCTATTCTTTTTCATTTCCTTCTCTCTCTCTCTCTCTCTCTCTCTCTCTCTCTCTCTCTCTCTCTCTCTCTCTCTCTCTCTCCTGAGATAACTTTTCCAGTGGAATCTGATTCATTAGACACCGAATCTTTTAATTTCATCAAGGCTTTCCTAATTCACCCATTGGATCCGGAATGATGAGAGAGAGAGAGAGAGAGAGAGAGAGAGAGAGAGAGAGAGAGAGAGAGAGAGAGACAGGAGGAGGCAGAAAATCATCACAGTGCGTGGAAATGGTTGGGATAACAAGGGCTTCTTTTCTCCGCACATTTCCTGTTTCCAAGTCAGTTCTCATGCTTTTCCCTTCTCTCTCTCTCTCTCTCTCTCTCTCTCTCTCTCTCTCTCTCTCTCTCTCTCTTTCCGCTCACGCTTGTACACAAGAGTAGAAGAAGAAGCAGAAGAGGAAAATATAACAGAAAAATAAAGAGTAATTCCTAAATCGAAGAAGAAGGAGAAAAGATAAATCAATTGATACAAACCGAAGTAAGAAAGAGAAAGATCAAGATAAAGAATGTAGGGAAGGAATAAGAGAAAAAGTACACGGGAAACAAATAGGCATGAATGGATAAGGGTACGATAAAAGTGGCTTCATTAAAAGCATATTCAAAGGAACCTAATGACGGAAGCGGCGACCACAGGAAGCCAAGACAACAGATGGATAGGAAGCTTGAATGAATTGAGGATGCTGTAGATGAAGCTCTCTGTGGTGCATTACGAGGCTTCCGGTAGTTAAAGAGAGAAGGTTTAGAGGACTGTGTAATGGATGCTTCATTGTATGTGGTTTCTCTTCATTGTAGAGTAATGATCTCCTTATTCAAGTGGATAGGTTTGTCGTGCTAATTCGAGTTGAGTTGAAGGTATTAGAATTTCTTGCTTGTATTTTCGATAGCTCCTGATAAATGATAAAACTTTAATTATTATTATTATTATTATTATTATTATTATTATTATTATTATTATTATTATTATTATTATTATTATTATTATTAATCGATAGAAAAGCCTCTACTCATATGGAACAATCCTACAGGGACCATTGACTTGAAATTCATGCTTCCAAAGAATATGGTTTTCATCGAAAGAAGTTACAGAAGATAATAGGAAATTCATGAAGAAGTGATCACTTATTAGAAGAGGAAAAGAATAAATATATGATTCAAATACAAAGTTAATTGTTTTGGGGTAGTAATGCATTGCATCTCCGCTTGAACTTTTGAGGTTCTAATTGCACAATATCGTCAGGGAGGCTGTTTCACAGCGTGTCACATGACTGAGCTTACTTGAGTGATAACTGACTTGATGGAAGGAAAAAGGGAAAGGCATAGATAACGATAACTGTCGTCTTGGTGTGTCAAGTTAGGTCATGATAAGAACACAACATAGAATGGGGTGTGGTGTATGAAAGCCCTCAAAATGCCATTTTTTATGATGACTCGTTTCTCGTTATAATAATTAGCTTCAAAGGAGATTAGAGGATGCTCTCATTGTAGCACATCTACCACATGTCAGTAAAGGATCGAAAAGAATTAGGTTTCAATTTCAGGTTTCAATTTCAGTTTCACTTTTCATTACCTGTTTAACAGAACAACATCAGTAATTCATTTTCCTCTCTTTAAATTTCCCCATCAGAAGAGTGAAATCTCTGACCTTCCTCAACAATGCATCTAATTTTTTTTTTATTCATAAGCAACCAAAGTTTTTTTCCTTTTGAGGAACAAAACTTTTGGCGAGACAGATTTTAAGTTAAATTAACAGTGAAGCTTACTAGTGAATACTCCTTTGTCATTAGGGAAAATATTTCGTATTTTTATTCTCCAAAATTTAGAATTATCAGTCAGTTTTTGTTATTGATAACTGTTATCGGCCACCCGCCACACAGTAAAGTGAACCAGGATTGGTAATAACAATGATAATAAGAGCAAAGGAACACGTGGGTAAATATAGAGGCAAAAAAGCAAAGAAGATGGAAAAGTAATGTTTATTATAACGAAGAAGCACATTCCGAGTCATAAAATTTCATGTCGATTCTTGCATACCATATTATTAACTATAAGAATTTCAGCAGCAATTAATTCAACATATACGTGTTTGTTCCCGATAGAACACAGATTGCAATGCAACATATTGAAATTCACGTTCGATTCCGACCAGCATCTTTTCTAGGTGAAGGTGAAATTTTTTGCGACTCTTATGTCCGAAAGGCATCATAAACCCTTTCAACAATTTTTTTATGCATGGCCAGGTTGTAAATATCACCTTTGTATGATGAAGCACCGTAATTTTTTTCTTTCTTTTTGAGAAAAGGAAGATTAGGCCAGTAAATCGCATGAAGTAACAAGACCCTTCAAAAGAGCATTCAACAATTGTGCAATACTATGCAATTCCTTTCACTGTCATCCGGTATTGAGAATAAATTTAGAATTTGACATTCATCAGTGATATACCTATCATGCAAGTAATCATTTGCCTTACCCATTCTTGTATCATTGCCCCCTTAGTATCTAAAGACTGATTACGTAGATTAAGGACGTTATCCATCTTGGTTTCTCCCTCTCCTTCTTCTCAGCTTGATCCCTAGTCAGGGTCGCTGTTTTTTAAAGAGCCATCTCCAGCTGTTTCTATCTTGAACGACTCATTTCGTAACTGGTTTAGACAGATGATTTACGGACGATTGTCCTTCCTTACTCCAACCCTTCCCCAGTTATCCGGGCTTGGGACCGTCATTGTGTTGGGCTGACTCCCCCCCCCCCCACATGCATACACACAAACACATACACACACACACAATGGCTAGGTTATTTTGCTTTCTCTTTAGAGAGTCCTATTACTTCACAATGAGCGACACGGTTTCCCTGGCGATATTGCGTCAATTTGCTAAAAATACGCACCAAACCTTGACCATCCGGAGAGGGCCACAAAAGAATATTTCAAGAGTAAAGCTTCAGGGAAACCAGGTCGTCGAATCTCACCATAGTTTGCTGAGAAACAGATACAAACGAACGCGGTAAAAGTTACCTTCTCCGTCTGCTCTCGTTAGCCCTGCAACTTTATCTTTCGACGGTATTAAGGTAGAACAAAAATAATTGTTAATTGTAAATATTATAATATTTAGTGTAAAGGGATACTGGCATCCGAGGTCGGTTTTGCAATGCAAGTGGAGTTAGATTTTTCCAAATGTCGTTTGCTCTAATCGCCCGAACTTCTGCTTCTTTAAGCGAGGAACCGAAGCGAATAATCCTTTCAGGTTTTACATTATATCCCTTTTTGGTCGAGTTGATTTCGATCAGCGATAATGTCAACCTATTTCCCGTCAGGTTTAAGTAACCGGAAAAATGAGCTTCTTGCTTTATTCTTCGGAATTTGTTTCTGTGTATCTGAACGCGGTCCAGGTTTGAGGCAAAACTGTGTCCAGTAATTCTTGGATTTAGTTCATCATCGTACAGATAGAACGATCGAGCACAACATCATATAAAAAAAATATTTTTTTCTTTTATAAATCTAAGTAATTTTTTCCTTGTTATTTCTTCATTCTAAGAGTTTTATCAGCGTATGATGGTGTTTTGTATGAATGAAACAGGATGTCATTTCCTATTATCAGGTTCAATACTACTTAGTTTTGCTCTGAGTTTTATTTTGGCCACAACTAAAATGTAGAGTAATTTGACTAGTGCAGTTTTGGAGTCTTCTGACCTCCATATGTTTAAGGGAGGAGGAAATTCATTCGTGCTTTCTGCTGACGTCTCCTGAATTCAGGTGCGTCTGTCTTATTTTCTATTCCTTCATATCTATTTACTTATCACCTTTTCCTGTAAATTGTTTCTCTCTGCGGGCTGATTGCTCTTCGGAAAACTCTTGTGTTTATTATAGTCTATTTACTCTGCCTGTAAGGATTTTCAGCTGGAGATTCAATGAAAGAAAGAAAGAATGACACTTTTCAGCGAAAACCACATTTTTCATGCTATGAGTTTCGTTTCAATAAAGCCCTCTTTTCCTCGCTGGCAATATCAGCTCCAGCAAACTTTAATTCCCGTCAAGAAACGAGGACGAGACAAGACATTCGAGAAGTTCGTTTTTCATCTTCCATGAGTTTCCTGAACGCCCAGAACGAGATATTCTAAAAGTGGCAGAAGAATATCAAGTTTGGGGATCATCCCTCTGGAAGACTGACGCTGGACTGTATATCAAACGATGTCACAATGCCAGTTTGATTGGCTGCTTTTGAGAAGACGATTTGTCTCCATTTCTTTTTTATTTATCTCTTAGTAGAAGATGGATGGGATGTTTAGCATCTTTGTCTGTTTGTCTCTCTCGATCTTTTTTATTCATGAACAGAGTAACAGACGACACCTGGCAAACGTAAGGCAGAGGACTGAACGAGTAATCTTTATTCCTATCTCTCTCCTTCCCCACCTCGGTCTCTCTCTTTCTACCTGTCTTTGTCCTTCTCTGTTTCTCTGTCTCTCTGTTTCATCTCACCCTCGCTTCCATAAAGCGAATAACAGTGCGAGGAGAGATGAGGGTGAAAGATATAATGTTCAATTGTGAACTCGTATCCGAGCACTCAAGCGGAGGGCACACGAAGACAAACTTGAGATTCAGCAGGCTAGACTGGAACGCCGCGCGCCGTAAACATGAACTCATAACGCAATCGAAGGCGGCGAATTGTAAACAGACGTCCTAGACATGTGGTGACATGCGCCGTCATTCCAGGGGACACTCAGAGCGTGGCTGTTCCAGGAATTGTCCTGGAAAGACAAAGTATAAAAACTGTCTCTCGGAGAGCGCATGTTACAGGAACTGTCTTGGAAGGACAAAGTATGAAACAGATTCTCCAGACACTGCCTCTCCGGAGCGACTCTGTTCCAGAAATGATCCATTCTGGAAGGACAAAGTATGAAAATGATTTTTTGAGCGATTCAGTTTCAGCAATTGTCCTTGAGGACAAAGCATAAAAGTGACTCGTTCCGAGCGACTCTATTCGACAAAGAAAAAATTGAGCGATCTGTTCCAGTTGTCGGACAAAGCATAAAAAGCAACTAGTGACTCAATCTTCAGAAACACTTACTCTTCGAACGACTCTGTTCCAGACATTGTTCTAGAAGAATTAAAGTATGGAATTGACTTGATGTGGAAAAAGGTTTCTAACTGGAATTTCTATAAAAAGTCAAGAGAAGAGCAAAAAAACATAATTTATTGAACACAGAATTGGAGCATATTTATAGATCGAAACTTATAATAACCCCATTGTTCCTACTTCGATTATTAGCTATAAAAATTGACTGTAAATGAAACAACGGCCTAAGATTTGGAATATTCAGCCATGTAATTATTATCTCCTGTCATTTGTGTAGGCAGTTCAAAACGAGTATTAACCTCGCGCTATAAAAACAAACATCTTTGCAAAAGTCAGTCATCAGATTCTAATGACAATACGCTTATTTGCGAATGAATACGGTATATGCTGCATTTAATTGACAGAATATAATCCAGTAAAAAATGATAACTACTCAACAAGAATGACATTGTCAATGAAAGGTTACAAAAATGTGTTAGTAATTGGTTAATGAACAAGTTGGTTATAGAAAAAATACTTTCAAATACCATAATATCAGGATTGCAATCTGAATCCTCACTTGCTTTATGGACACACTTCTTTGAAATCTGTTTCTTTCATATATCAAAACCAGTCCGTTGAGTTGAGGAGTCATACATGTTTTCATCTCCGAATTTCAACCAATTTCAGTTAATTACATCAGGGGGAACTCTAATAATTGGTGCAGAATCTTCAGGTAATTAAGGAAATAAATCTGTTTTTAATCGACTTCTCATTTCTTGTTAAGTAGCCAAGGGAGTTAATTGCCACATTACTCGAAGATCAGTTTGCCATAAATTTCTAAGATCTTGGAAATTTATATTATTTTTTTATTTTTGGCTGTGGTTTTGTATCTAAGATCTTGGGTATATACATAGATATATATATCCATATATATGTGGTTTTGGTGTTATATTTATATATATATACATACATACATACATACAATACATATACATATATATATATATATATATATATATACCCAAGATCCTAGATACCCTCCTTATATATAAGATTGTCCCAAAATCCAAGTCAAACTGATCTTCGAGTAATGTGGCAATTAACTCCTTGATACCTAACAAGAAATCGATTATTTCATCTCGTGTATATGAAGTTTCTGCCTAATTATTAAGGTATATAATTAACTGATATATATATATATATATATATATATATATATATATATATATATATATATATATATATATATATATATATAAATCGCCACAAGATCGAAAACCTGAAAAATGACCACGCAAACAGAAATCAGTCATGAACAAAACCAACTAGACAGACCCAGAAACGTCACCCGTCATCATAAACGCCTCCGCCTTTTCACATCTCCCTCTCCGCTTTAAAACCCCTTCCATCATTCTCCCTCCATTTCCTCCACCTTCTCCCCTTCCACACTTTTCCACCCACGTCGAGAATCGACCTGTTGCATCATACAAAGTCGTCCTTGACTATGATGACATTATAGAACTGAAAGTCACTCTGAAGAGAATCGATTAGTTTGTAATAAGCTGAACCATTTTAAGATGGAAAAAAAAACTCAACGAAAGAGCGATGGGAAAAATGACGAAAAAAAGAGAATGATTTTAAGAAGGCTGTCAAGTCAAGCACTAGAGGACATTCGGCCATTCACTTGTTTGTGACCATGAAAAGGAGGTTAGAGAGGTTGGAACAGCAAGGTGATATTATCCAGAAATTATTATTATTATTATTATTATTATTATTCAGAGGATGAACGCTATTCATATGGAACAGGCCTACAGAAGCAACGTCTTGAAATTCAAGCTTCCAAAGAGTATGGTGTTCATTAGAAAGAAAAACACCAGAAGGTTATGGGGGAATACACAATGAAGAGATTACATATTAAAAGGAAAAAATAAATTAACAAAGTAATAAAATGAATAGAAAAAATTAAATAAAACAAAGGAGATGGAGTATAAGGATCAAAAGTGGAACTGCGAGAAAACCATAGCTGCTCTAGGAAGTAACAGTTAGAGGTGTTGGACAGCAAGACTGGAGAAAGGAAGCTGGATGGAGGTAAGATAAAAGAATGAAAAGTGGGCGTGCTAGCAGCCGAAGGGACACTGCAAACACGTTTACAGTTATGCTTACAGTGCTACGGGTGCATGCGCCGTCTCCTCTTCGGGAAGCAATAGAAGATGAATAAGAGGAAGAGGAAGAGGAAATTCCCTATTTTTACTTGGAATAATATCATTCCTACGAGAAAAAAATCCTTCATCTTCCTCTGTGATAACCTTTTCTTATAATTGAACAGGTTGATCAAATTATTTTCTTTAAAAAAAATGGTTCCTTTTTAATTTTTCATGTGGAAATTCCTCCTCATAAAACATATTTTAATAATTCAGGATCTTCAGATTCTCGTTAAATTATGTCATTGCTATCACCATCATCATCATCATCATCATCATCACTAACCTCTTCCAATTCCTCCAAACCTTCTCAATTCTATTCCTTGATAACTCCTTTGAAACACCGCTTAAAATGAACCTTAATATGATTACGAGTTAGACTCCCAGTGGATATTATTACGAGCACCAAATTCTTTAATTACGAAGATACCTTGGTCAGTCCCTCTTTTATTATAATCTTCGTCTTAAGTCCAGACAACGCAAGCATATGATGTGCTTTTTTTTATATCTGTAAACTATAAGTTTGATGAACAAACTTATTATTATTATTATTATTATTATTATTATTATTATTATTATTAACATATTAGTTATTATTCAGAAGATGAACTCTATTCATATGGAACAAGGGACGCAGGGCTATTGACTTGAAATTCAAGCGTCCAAAGAATTTGGTGTTCATTAGAAAGAAATAACAGAGGTAATGGGAAATACAGAAAAGAGACAGTTTTTAGAAAAATAATAAATTGACATTAATAAATAAATAGATGAAAGTGTAAAATGTATGTAAATTATTAAAATACAAGGGAGAATGGAAATGAAGGTCGAGAAGCGAAAATGGAAGAAGAGAAACAAAGACGAAGAGGAAAAATAAAAAATAAAAAAGACTGACTGACGAACTTTCAAAGTTTGGTAAATTATCAAACGTATCATTTTCTAGGATTTGATTTATCCGTAGAAACTGTTAACTGGCCTTGGAGCTATTCGGGGAGCGATATCAGGCCTCTTTAATGCTAAATAGACATCTTTCTGGAATTCAGAAATTTAGAAAAAAATAGGAAAATTAATTCATACTCTACTATAATATGAATTATACCGTCTGGAAATCCTGGACTCCTCTAATTAATGTATTCGTTGTTCCATTTCGTTATGTTAAATTTGCGTTTTCCTTTTTGTCTTTCCAGCTCCTATAGACATTGCTCTCTCTCTCTCTCTCTCTCTCTCTCTATTCGCTGTCAGATAAACAGCAAAGGCAGTTCACGCACAAAAAAACCAGTTCATTCAATCAGACATCATAAAACCCGCCATGACATCCGAGATGCTTTTCAAAAGACTATAATTTTTCTTAAGTGATTCTGGATTTTAAAGAACCGGAACGGAGCAGGAATTCTTTTTAAAAGTCTTTCAATCAACTCATCGAGTTTTTATTCGGTTATATCAGTTGGTTTAGGCAGGGCCATTCATGTTTGAAATTGCTTCCGATTTTGGTCAGAAAAATTTCAGTAATTTTGTTTAATCTGATTTTTATTTTGCAGTTGAAAGTTGTCTAATTAATTCAGTTCAGCCATCGTAATGGACAATGAAGGAGTAGGGATTATTGTCTTAACAATTATGGATACTAAAATGCGCGCGCACACACACACACACACACACACACACACACACACACATATATATATATATATATATATATATATATATATATATATATATATATATATATATATATATAGAGAGAGAGAGAGAGAGAGAGAGAGAGAGCGAGAGAGAGAAAGAGAGAGAGAGAGAGAGGAGAGAGAGAGAGAGAGAGAGATAAATCCACGAAGGGAAATGGAATCACTGGAGTGCTGAGGCCTTTCGACTGTCTGTCGTCCTTTACAAGAAATATAAAAGTAAGTTTACAAAGAAATATAAATACAGATGGGATTACAAAGGAAAAAAGGTGTACCTGGAATCCAACACAACTGAAGAATTAGTAGAACTGCCAAAGCAGAGTTAAATATTTAGGAGGTTTTACAAAGGATCAGGATCAACCGTTCAGAAGCAGGGACAGGACAATTAAAAAATTATACAAGGGGGGTGACTGACCACCAAAAATTATTAGTACAACAAAAATAATTCTCGTTTTTGTAAACATAACAATTTTTGCAAGATGAACATTTTTACAAATAAAAATTATATTAAACATACGAATACGTAAATATATATGTATATTGTGTTGGATTCAGGTACATATTTTTTCCTTTGTAATCTCCATCTGTCATTTATATGAACTCTCTTTGTAAACTTACTTTCATTTCTTCATAAATGTGGAAAGGCCTCGCAGCACTATGTTTCCTTTCGTTCGTGGATTTTGTCTTCATTTATATATATTATCATTCCATGTTTTCGTGATTCAGTTATATATACACACATATATATATATATATATTTATGTATATATATATATATACATATATATATATATATATATATATATATATATATATATATATATATATATACATATATATATATATATATATATATATGATACAGAGACTTGAATGCTACGAAATTCTCTATCTGCAGCCTATTGATAAACAATTAGACTCCATATAGTCAACTACGTTGTACTTGTCGCTTCCTCTGACACATGTAGAACCGTGTCTGTAATTACCCAAGTAATTCCGCGCCGTTTCTGGCCCTGGTCCAATTTGTTGAGGTACAAGATTAAGGCGGGGTTGGGGTGGGGGTAGCCGGGGCCAGTGTGGCGGGTGTCTGAGGACGGAGATGTTGACGTAAATTATTCGCAAACAGCAAAATCATGTAAGCGGACTCTGAAAAAGTCGTGTGTCATCTTCCAAGGGAAGTGCATAAACAATGACCTTTTTTTGTAGTCGAATGATCATGTTTGAATTACTCTATCATGACTTCTCTGATACATAGAACCGACAACAAAAAATACCTCTAGGAATGACTATAGTCAAACTACTGTCACGTCTACTGCTACTCCTTGTAGCACCAACAATAGTTACAGTGACATTTTTAGTGAAATTTTTTATCTCTTCCCACCTAGATGATGTAACGCCAGTTTTATGCTTCATAACTCAGTCAATCAATCAATTATCTCCCTCCAAATAATTAAAAAAAATATGACATTTTTTGACCTATCAATATCAGATCTAGTAATATTTTTGAAACTTTGGTTACATCATTAAAAGATTGAATTTTAATTTTTTTTTCATAATCCCCCTTGCGTGAAACTTGCGCTGGAAAACTGGTTCATCTTTATTCCTACCCACGTTAATCTTCTCATTTATTCCCCATTTTGCTTTGTATTGCCTGTGTAAAGGCAACCAGATATACTAGTACTAGAGCAAGCAAAAATAAAACATACGAAAAAGCAAAAGAGAGAAGACAGACAAAGAGAAAATGAAGAAAAGAAAACTTTGTGACGTAGCCTCATGGCTGGTGAAATCTTCCAACGCAATAATTCCAGAACGTGATAATCCTCCAGGATCCAGTCGGCTGGACTTGACTTCACTCGGCTGGAGGGCGTTTCCAGGCCTCATGGAATATTCTTCCACATAAAACCTATTGGTGCTCTAGCTTCGGTTTGCAGCTCTATGGAAGCCAGACAACCGGAAAAGAAAAATGGCTCATAGCTGTCTAATATTGACCAACAGACTGTAAATGCTCTCTCTCTCCCTCTCTCTCTCTCTCTCTCTCTCTCTCTCTATCTCTCTCTAAGGACCATTAAATGCAAGAGGCTTTTTCTATTTTTTTTTTTTTTTTTTTGTATTTTGGGGCGAAGGTTAACCTTTCATTTAACTGGAGAGAATTCCAGTGACTGAAATGGATCCATTTTGTTTTCATTCAGTCTTTATCTTACTTTTCCGATCTGCAGCAAACGTTAATCTGAAAGGAGTTGCACTATTCACTTTAAAGAAGAACAGATAATATAATGTATATATATATATATATATATATATATATATATATATATATACATATATATATATATATATATATATATATGTCATATGTATATGTGTGTGTGTGTGTATGTATATTAGTGTGTACAGTATACACACACATATATATATATATATATATATATATATATACATATATATATATATATATATATAAATTAAAACTGAAATGGGTTTTAAGGCTTATAATAATAAATTGCATTGACTTCATTTATTATCACAAAATTTTATGCTCATTATTTTGCTGTCCCAAATAAATTCACAACTTTTTTTGTAACTCAAACTGATGCCTAATTTTATGTGTTAGTTGAATTGGATAAAAAAAAAGTGTGTTTGTAAGTAGGAAGGAAGCCAGCTAAATTTTTAAAGTATATATATATATATATATATATATATATATACTATATATATATATATATATATATATATATATATATATATATATATATATACTCGTATGGGCAGCTACTTATCTCAGCTTAATGATAAAAAATCCAAGACCAGGAAGAACATTCTTTGATAAAAAACCTCATCATCAGGCTGAAAAAACTTGAGTCAAAGTTTTAACCTTCTAATAAATCTGATTTACTAACGACCTGTTTAAAATGCAAGTTCCTAAAAGGTTCCTGTTTAACGAAAAATTAAAAAATAAAAACTAGAAAAATAAAACTAAAGTGTAAAAAACAAACTACCACTCACAAGCTAAAATATTTAACGAAAAATCCAGTCACAGTAAAGCAATGATAGCTAGTTGAATACCAGACGGGTTGTTGTTTAATATATCTTTTTAATAGTGACCACGGAGGTAAAAGGTCAGTCTATAAAAAAGGCAATACCGAAAATCAGGTCAACCATGATATATCATATAAATTTGATATTCTTCAAATGGTGATACTTTATCATTAAGCTATATACTGAAGTTTTGATCAAATAATATATATATAATGTACTTTTCAAAATAAGTCATAAATCTCAGTTTTGCATTTTTAATAAACAATATGTATTGTTGTCAAAGATTTTCACTCCACAACTGATTTACAGTATTTGTTTTAAACAATTCCACCCTTCCCTGTTTCTAAAGGAATGAAAACTAGAAAATAAAATCTCTCTAATCTCTCTCTCTGGAAAAAATCTCACAATTAAGCAATCTCATTTCAAGGGAATGGGAATATACTCTAGGGACCAATTTAAAAATGAACATAAATTTTGTCAGTAATGAGAAGGGAGAACCATAATACATTTTCTATTTATATGGTGATGTCCCGATTACTGAAGGCCTAAACAATCTCTGTCTCTGTCACTCTTGACAGTTTTGTATGTCTGTCTATCTTTTATCTCAAAACAATCTCTCACTCTCTCTCTCTCTCTCTCTCTCTCTCTCTCTAATCATCTGTCCTTCGCTAAAAATATTTTTGGTGCAGACTGCAGACAGCAATTTTCTTTCATGATAATTTTTTTCCATCGGACCTGCACTGCACATTTACTGAAGAAGACACGATCTGAACAGTAACTGAATTCAGTTATTGCCTTACAAATAAGCATTTCATTTAACAGGCGTAAGGAAAATACGCACACACACAAACACATAGATGTAACGTATTCAGAGGTTTTACGTCAAGAGTTAATAAGTATAATATGAAAACCCTCTTGAATATGCTTAATATATATAATATATATATGTATATATATATATATATATTTATATATAATATATATATACTATATATAAATATATATATTATATATATATATAGTGTGTGTATGTATATATATATATTAATTTTTGACGTAAAACCGTTTATATATATATAAAAGGGGAAAAGATATAAATAGTTTATATGGTTTCTTTTACGCAAAGAATATATAGATATATTTGTATTGGTTTACATAAACACACTTCTCTCTCTCTCTCACACACTCTCTCACACACTCTCTCTCTCTTTCTCTCTCTCTCTCTCTATCTCTCTCTCTCTCTCTATATATCTCTCATAATATATGCATATTCATGTTATTTCCTCTATTCTTGATAAAACCGTTTCTCAATAATAGATAAAGGAAAGAAATCCTCTCTTTCTCTCTCTTTCTCATAATTGCATGTTGCTATCTATCTAACAGATATATCTCTTTCTCTCAATAATGGTGCTACATGACGGAGAATCCCCTCTCTCTCTCTTCTCTCTCTTTCTCATAATAGATGCATGATGAAGGGGCATGCGTTTCACTCTTTCTGTCTTTCTATTTCTCTCTTTCTCAATAATAGATAAGGACTGAAAGCCTGATTCCCCTCTCTCTCTCTCTCTCTTTCTCTCGTTCGCTCTCCCCTATAGATCGATGCATGTTTTCAGCAGCAGCATTTCATCTTTTCTAAATCTCTTTCTCTCCAAAAAAAGGATTGAAAATAAAAAATCCTTTCTTTCTTTGGCTGCAAGCTCTCCCTCTCTCTATTCTCTCTCTCTCTCTCGTTCGTGCTCTCTCTCTCTCATCGGAATAGATGCATGTTGAAAACCATGTATTTTTCGCTCTGTCTCTGTTTTTCATCGCTCTCTTTCACTCTAACCATTCTCGCATTATTCGCGGTCTCTCCCCATTTTCATTAAAAATGCTCTCTCTCTCCTCTCTCTCTCTCTCTCTCACTCGTTGAAATGTTTATCTTCTCACTTCTGTTATGTATTTCTCTCTCTCACTCTCTCTCTCAAGTCATTGTCGGTCGTTCGCTCCCCAGTCACTTGCTAGATCAGGTGGTTTTAAATGGTTCTCTTCCAGAACTTTGAAATGCCTTTCCAGACACAAAAAAAAAAAAAATAAAAAATAAAACAATGGGTCTTTTTATCTCCTTTGAATGACTTTTTGCGTCAGCCCGATTCATCTCACCATTCAGACTGTTCAGCTGTCCATATGTGTGTGTCGTCAGTCTTTTACTTTTTGCTTGTCTCTTATGGACTCTTCGCTCCTTTAACTCCCTTTCCCTTGAAGAGTATAATCGGAAAACCGAAGTATATTTTTTCATTTAATATAAAACCTTTTAAATTCTCTCTCGCCCCATTAAATGTTTATGTTATACAAATTCCCTTTCCAGGTATTCATGCATTATTCACGGTTCTCTTCAACCAAGACTGAAAATCTCTGTCTTTTCCTTCATTTTCCCTTCCCGCCAACTTCAAAATGTATCCTTAGGTTTTTAAACGTATGATTGTGCCCAGACAATAAACTTTACACGTAAATATCTCAAATCAAGTCAACGTCGTTAAAAAGAAATGTTTATCTTCAGTCATTTCCTGTTATAACGTTTTCTCTCCGTAGCTTCCTGCGGTTTCAATGCCTCTCTCAAGTCACTACAAAATGCATGCATGCTCAGATATCTTTCCCTAGCCTGACACTTCGTGTTGCGTAATTCATCTCTCCTGTGATTGAGCCCTATAATGGTTCTGTTCCATATATCCCTTTGAAATATCACTCTTCAGTCACTGATTTTAAATGCTTCGCCAGCCTTATATATATTTCTATATTCAATGCTACAAACTTTTATATCAATTCACTTTCCAGAAGTAAATATTTCTCTTTGCGTTGGTTTTAGATGATAATAAGTCCACCGTCCCGTGGATCGAACCAGCCTTGAAATATTTCTACTGACACACTCCAGTCCCACAAAGATATCCTGAATACTCATCTTACTTCCCTTCAGTCTTTTACAGGTGTTTTGCGTTTGGAACTTATCCACCCACCTCTGCTTTTAAATGTCTTTTCTTACTATAACATCACCGTTTCCTTGCAATGTTTCTCAAACGTCCAATATCAATTTCCTACCTGAAGTCTATCTTTCCTTTATGTTACAATTTAAATGATTTCCACCGTCCTTCAGACTCGACGGACGGGAATTTAAATGTCTCTACTGTCCATCTCCCATTAAATAATTGTTTACGTTTGGAAATTCCCCCACCTTCAAAACCTCTTTGTCTCCATATTATGACATTTATCATCAGCTTTCTGACTTTAAACGTGATGTGATCTTCTGTCATTTTCCTTTTCAAAATCGGCTGTTTCTTTCCTTCCTTTGAATGTTTCCCTTCAGTCAGTTATCTTCAAAGTCTTTCTCGTCTCTCTTCAGGCCTTTCTATAACTTGGCACATCTATAACATATAAATTGTCATGACCTTTCAGTCTCAACCTAAACTGTTGATAAATAAATAAAAAAAATGCAAATAATAAAAACAAAAACATATTTAAAGAAAGAAAGAAGAGAATAAATTCAGTAAACAGATAAAAAATACAGTTTAAGAAAGTATTCCTTAACGTGTTTCCCTCCCACGAGATAGGCTCTCCCAGTGCGGTTTTATACTTTAATAGCCTTTCTGAAAATCACGGATGTGAAAATAAACGTGCGAAAAAGAAGTATGAATTCTCCACGTAAGAGAAACCATTGAGAATGGTATTCACTTATACCTCTCTTGTGGCCGATGGAGACAGTGATCTCCTGTCGCTGGTTCGATCCCAACGAGCATCTAAAAAATTCCTTGATATGGAATCTTCCGACTGAGGTGTAGTGGTTAAAGTGACGCACTCCTCTGATTGTATATGTCACGGTAAAATGTCAATATGTATGTATATATATATATATATATATATATATATATATATATATATATATATATATATATATATTATATATATATATATAGTATATGTATATATATATATATATATTTATGTGATATGTGTATATATATATATATATATATATATATATATATATATATATATCCTTTTAATAATTTGTTTATTCTGATCTATTTTAACATAAATTACTAATAACATACAATAACCCACATATTTATGTATGTATGTATGTTAATATTCTGGTCATAGTACCTTTTGTAAATTCTTGATGTCATAATTATGAATATTTGGTGCAAAAGGCATTGCAAATTAATGGCAAATTGAAATCCTGTCTTGTGTATGGGAGCATATTCTTTTTCCCGACTTGAGTCATTTTATTCTTCTTTATGAACAATCTTAATATTATCAACAAAAATGGAAGTTATATACACTCTTCTGGTCCTTTATTGTTTGTTCGTTTTTATAAAAACAATTCCTCATTAGCACGATACTGACGGTTTTTAGATTATCTGCATTAGTGTACTGTATGCAACAAAAGTGATAAGATATTCTAATTGTATATTCATTTGTAAGCCCTATAGACCACTGTTAACTAACCTACTAATTGTAAATGAGACGATGATTTAAATTACAAATTTTTTATATCATATTGTTGTCCTTGAAAACGATTAAGATTGTCAAGCATATAAAAGACCTACAGAGGATATGTCATTTCCCTTCTCATCTTTAATCACATTCCTTTATCAGGGAGAAATGACATCACTTCCTTGAAACACCTTTTTGAAAGAAAACTTGTGCTTTCAAAGAGAGTATTTCCTTATTTTATGAAAATTTCTCACATGAAGGTTAAGTTTCCTTTGAATTGTAATACGATTTGTAATAAATATCATAATACATTTGTTGTATGGTTTCTTTTCAGCTGTTAATGTAATTTTTCCACTTTGTATTTGCATAAATTTTCTGAATACGTACATATAGAATAATAGGAAGAAAATGTTTTATATATGCACATCCTGTGTACCTCTCTCACCCCCTTCCTCCCTCCTCCCACTCCCCCATCCTCCCTATTCTCTCCCCTCTTCCCTCTCTACTTCCTCCCATTTTCCTCCCCCTCCCTCCTCTTCCTCCCGTGCTCCTTTCTCCCTCTTCCTTCCCATTCCTCCCCCTCCCTCCCTCTTGCTTCCCTCCTCCTCTTCCCTCCCCCTCCCCTCTTCCCTCCCTCTTCCCTCCCCCTTACCTCTCTTCCCTCCCTCTTCCTCCTCTTCCTTCTCCTTCTAGGCACAGGAGTGTCCTCCCAGCCTTTATCTTCCTTCCACAACAGCGTCTCTCCTCCCCACGCATTGTCCCTTTAAGAAAAAATAAAAAATGGAAAAATCTTATCCAGAAAATTTTCTCATGGAACATGGAATATTTTATTTTATTCGAAAAAGAAAAATCCCCTTGGAAAAAACTAATATTGTCCACATACGAACTCATTTTCTCCTTTGGAAAGTTACTCTGCAAAAAAAAGCAATCTTTATTCTTGGAAAAAAAATTTCTTTCTATTGAAATTGTTTCGTAAAAAAAAAAGAAAACTTTTATTTCGATTGTGTTCGCTCTGTTGCATACATTTGATCTTCACATTTTTCCATCAAATATATTTAATGTGGGGCATTTTTTCCTCTCTTTGAAATATGGCAAATGGTTAAGCACTTTTGAGCAGTTCTGTTTTATTAATCCAGATTCAAGTTTGATGAAACCCTCAACACAAAATACAAAATAGAAATTTAGAAAATATTCCTACATGAGTCACTGCCACGAGTCTAAAATAGGTCCAAGCCTCTTGAGTCTGGTGACGAAAGAATATTTACCTGAGACAGGATTCCAGATCTGAATATCCAGACTTGTCCTGGAATAATTCAAGCCATTATATAATTTTTTTTTACAATAAGGCCTTTCCCCTTAGATGGAGGTGGAAGTAAATAGTTATTTTCAGGTCCTTGGGATGAGGGTGCTAGCCTGCTGCCCTTTTTCACTCTGGTTGCCACCCAGCGCAATCTGCTACCTGCCAGGTTTAAAATTCAAAGTTCAGATCACGACAGACTTTTCCGCCGGTATTCAGAATCAGCAGAATTAGTAATGGTAGTCTGGGCATTCTAATTCCTTGACGTCATCTCTCATTCCACGCGTCCGATTGGAGGGATTATATACAACAAAAGTTCTATTTTTAGCTTCAGACGTTCTCGCATTTTGGTTCGCTATTCCCTGGGATTATGTAAACTGATTCCATTTCCGGGGAGACGGGTAATTTTGGGTGTGGATCTGTCGCATTTAGACTGAAATTAAAAAAAAAAAAACTAAGCAATAGTGCCTTCTTTAATATTCAGTCTTCTATCACTAGTTTTTATAGGTGAAATATATGAATTATTGCTTCAGCTAGCTGATGACATGCCCTCCTTTTATTAACCTTATAAGCAAGCATACAGACACGTGTATCGGTATCACGTATACTAAAGAGAGAGAGAGAAAGAGAGAGAGATGAGAGAGATCAGAGAGAGAGAGGGAGAGAGAGAGAGAGAGAGATAAATGTTCCGAGATTAAGATATAATTGTTAGTCAATCCACAGGAAACTTATTTATTCCTTGTCCACAACCTCGTTTCTTGTAATCCTTTGTTTCTGGACAGTTATCTTCGCCCCTCATCTATTGTTAATATCTTTCCTTTCATTGTCGTCTCGCGTTTTCCTTTGTTATCCTCCTCTCTTCCACTGTTTTTATTTTTTTATTTTATTCAGTGGATGGTGCTCGTAAACCAGCAGCACTTTCTCGAAGGCTAAACCATGAACTTGGGCAAAGATTATTACGTGATTATAATTATCAGTATGTTGATGAAAAGAGTTAAGAAGAAAAAAAGATGAGAAAGACAAGAATAATAGAGTGAATATAACGAGCAATAATTAGATAAAAAAGCTTATATCCATCAATGAAAAACGAATGCGTAGGTGAATAATAATTTCGAAACAAAGGATAAAATAGTGTATTCAAGAATTACGTCGTAAAAGGGTAAACACAGCAGGCATTACTACAATTTGTCCTCCGTTATACTGCGTGGAAAGTCTGTTATTAGTTTTTATACGTATAATGGAGAACTTTAAAACTTTCTCTTCCACAACATTTTTCTCTGTTTTCTTCTTCAGAACTGAAGGATATAAAACAAATTATGAGCTTTCCTTGAGTAAACATTTAACTGAAGTTTTATCAGACAGTTCTTTCGCCGTGGAGCAACTTCATCAGAACTTCATGTCGTACCCAAATTCAAATCAAAATAAAAAAAAATAAACTCCTAAACTTGTTAAAAAAAACTTGCGGATGTTAGAGCATCATGATTTACAGTCAGGGATCTGCTAAATTCTATCTATATTTAAGTGATTTTTCAACAAGTTGGCAGTTGTTGGAAAAGCATAATGTTACCTTTTGTCAGGGAGCAGTGTATCTTATACCTTCGTGTAGCAAATCCACAACCGAAGCTTTTTATGGAATCAGAATGGTGTAAGTTACTTTTATTCTTGATGAAATTAGGGAGAAGCCTTGTTGGTTACTTTCGAATTTGTATATCATTTTAAGATGGCATTCAAAGTTTTGTGTAAAATGTTTGTATAAAATCTTTGTCATTCTTCTTCTTTTTGTCAGTATTGTTATTATTATTCTCATCATGATTATCATCAATATAATGAGCATGCATTCTTTGGAAACAAGGGTCATGACCTTTATTTAGGAGTAAACAAAAAGATGTCAAGAGGTTGTAATATGATAAAAATTCGTTAGACAGACGCTTGTCTGTATGTCTATGTGTTTAACATTTATTCTTCACACAGCCATATACCAAAGACAGGGAAATCCAAATCTTAGTGTTGTAAAACTCGTCATCAGAAAAATAAACTTAATTTTTATTTAAATTTCATGAAACTCCAAAGAATATTTTATCCCAAGATTTCATTTTACTTAAAGGAGGCCATAGTAAAAGATTTTATAACTTAGATGCCCGTAGTTTACAATCGTATCAGAACATCAGTGATATTTTGAGCATCCAAAAATATATAAGAAAAGACGACTCTGGCAGACATAAGATAAACAAAATAATTTAAGTGCAAATGAAAGGGTTCAGTACACTTTGAAACGAAGAACAAAATGGAAACGGGAAATATTATATCCCGCAGTCAGGTGCGAAACAAAAAAAAAAAAACTATATCGACAGAAATGCAAAATTCAAGAGCAAAAGACAAAGAGAAAGGTTACAATAAAGGCCTTTGAATTGTTCCTACCGATTCAGCCTCAACGGAAAGCCAGAAATAGAGCACTGTATCTACGTTAACTTGTAACAGTTGTCCTTTTCGACCGTATCTTTGGCATTTAATTAATATCCAACTTCGAAAGAGCTTTGTGAATTGTTCATGATTACCTCAAGAAATGTCGTGTCAAGTGGTCCCGTCTTGGGCCACGTTCAGAGCAAGAAGAGGAAAGTTTTAATTTCATGTCTTGAAGCTTAATTTTAAATACCAGGAGGGCGCTGACCTACCTTGAATTTAATCCAGTTGAAGCTTCTAAGTCGTGAAAGGAAATTCAAGGAAACATTCACTTCTGACAGCGAAATTTCTCCTGTGTGAGAAGTCTGTTCATTTTGCTCTTGCTCTTATGAATTATAACTATATTTTATGCAATATTTATATTTAGTAGTCATAAAAAAATATATTCATAAACGATGATCTCGCAAAGTTACCTTTAATCTCTTGCGAATGGCATGGCTATCAAAACGCCACTTTTTTCCTTTTGTTGAAGATACAATTTAGCATTTTTGTAATAAAAAGGTGCAAGCTATGCACATCTTCTTTTTATATCTGCTACCTTTAATAAAGATAAATTAAAATCAACTTGAAGAAAGCACGTGGTTTATACTGGAATCAACCTTAAATTTTTTTAGTTGGCATTTTTGCCAGCTGATTGTGTTATAGTTCATGTGAAATGACACGTGGAATAAATATCAATGCTTTCATGTCATAGATAGAGGAATGCAAAATTACCTTTGGAATATATTAACCTAATCGATATGCACCTTTAGGTAATAAAAAGTCACTTTAAAGCACTACAAACTTTTTGCGTCAGTCACAAAGCTGACCTTTTGTATTGAACCTCACTAATCTTTACCTGGATGGCTTTAGATACATTCGCAAGAAGGATTCTCTTTCTTGCTCAAAACAGCGCCTATATTTTCTTGCTTCTCTTAAAGACACAAGACAACCAGCGAACGACATTTACACCTCAAGATCACGGAAGTTGCTGAAAGTACATTAGGCGCCAGTATCCAAATTTGCATGCATACGAGTCTCCCGTTGCCGTCGAATGGGGTCTGGATATCCCTCTCTCCTATGCATGACTTACACTTAATCTCTCTCTCTCTCTCTCTCTCTCTCTCTCTCTCTCTCTCATTATATCAAAAGACAGCTCTCTTCGAAAAAGAGAGATGGAAAGATCTCTTTACTTTACCGTCAATTATTAAATTTGGGCGCAATGAAAATCCTTTGACCAAACGCAGTTCATACGTTTTATCCGATCAACCTGTTTATCATAACCAGCTGCTAATGGTATATATGTCACTGAAGATAAAAGAAATACGTATAAATCTTTGAGAGGCAGCTGTTGGTTTCCTGTTTCTCGTTTTCTGTTTATATTTCAGAACGAGTGTCGTAATTCATCTTCGCTGGTCAAAGAATTTTTATTTGGATTAAAACTCTGAGTAATGCTTCTTAAGCTTGTGTTTGTATTTTATGAGTCGCACTATTTTTTATAAAAAAAATTTCGTTTGTTTTTTATTTTTTTAAGTGGTTGTCTAGATAACTCATTTAAATCGAAATGATTATGTTTATCTCTTTTTTTTCAG
Organism: Macrobrachium rosenbergii; assembly: GCF_040412425.1. Lineage (NCBI taxonomy): Eukaryota > Metazoa > Arthropoda > Malacostraca > Decapoda > Palaemonidae > Macrobrachium > Macrobrachium rosenbergii. The sequence continues at coordinate 44,467,902 of NC_089795.1, forward strand.
TGGTGTCATATTTTTAGTTCCTTTAAAAATGGTAGATAGATTCGAGGAAAATCAACACTTATTCTTATAACTGTAGTGTCTTATTCATCAATTGGAGGCACTGAATGAAACAGTAGACATATTTTATTGATAAATGGAAGACCGTTTTACTTGTATTTTACAAGGCAGAATTGAAAAATTCATAAAATTTACAAAAGGATGGAAACAGGACTGGAAGAGAGAGAGAGAGAGAGAGAGATCTTTACAGTTTAAAAGAAATAGCTATGGAATCAGAGTGCAATCTAGAAGATGAGTATAATCCCTTTTGCATATCGAGGACGAAAAAGGCAAAATTACACTTCCTTAGCAATTGCACAACGACTTTCGCATTCCAGGAAAAAACAAAAATGAATAATTGCTCAGCGACTTAATATCATATACCGGAGACACTTATAGGTCGTAAGAAACGGCACTGCAAGCATTAATCACACAATGTTACGGATCAATATTCCGAGTAGAGGTTCTGGGACGTCCGCCCTTAGCGTGCCAGAGGAGATTCCCGCCCTGTCAGGAAGACGTATCGGAAAACAAAGAGGATTCATTATCTTAATGCTGTTGGTGGAGGATCAGATCGACCATTGCCTGATATTTTATCTTTGGCGGGAGTCTCTCTCTCTCTCTCTCTCTCTCTCTCTCTCTCTCTCTCTCTCTCTCTCTCTCTCTTTGTTTATATATATTTTCTCAGCATATATATATAGTATTTTCTTTTCAGATATATATACAATATATATATGCATATATATATAGCCTTGGATACAAAGGATTCCTCTTTCTATAATCTTGTTCTCTCCTCTCTCTCTCCCCTCTTTATCTATCTATGCTTGCTTATATCGTCTGTCTGTCTGCTCTCTAAAACTCTCTCCCTCTCATCTTCTGTCTGTCTGTCTCTGTATCTCTGTCTGTCTGTTTCTGTCCCAAGTCTCTCTGACTTCTCTGTTTATTATTATATTTTGCTCAGCACTGAATATAGGCTGAAAAATACAGTTTTTCTTTCAAGATTTGATACAATATTTGTTTCTAGGATCTAACCTTGGATGGCAAAAGAATAACCTTTATAATCTTATTCTTGATCCTTCTTCCTCCATCTGTTGATTCACAGAAAAATCAATGAATATATACACACAGTTACATAAAACACGTACACATATATGTAAAGTGTATATAGAGATATTGATATTAGTTCAGCATTTACTCATGAATAGTGCAATTTCGTTATTCTTCTATAGCTTCGATAGTGGGGTTATCCATAACTTAGAAAAGAAAATTTGTAAATATAATTAAGGAAATATAGGACTTATTAAATGCCAGAAATGTACAAAAGAGTGGAGAAAGAATCTTGTTTTCAGTCTCTCTCTCTCTCTCTCTCTCTCTCTCTCTCTCTCTCTCTCTGTCTTCTATGCTACTAACACTACTTTTGTTTACAGTAATAGTGATAGTTATTATTGCAAGAAAAGAATCTTTTGATAAATATACTATATTGTTACCTGAAGCGGGCTGCCATTCAGTTAAAACATTTAAGTAAAGACTTTTTTTTTTTTTGCAAATTCTTCCAACGAATGCAAAGCGGCTGAATTCTCAGTCAGATGCAATTAATTCACAATGATTTTAGCACATTTTAAAGTCTTTAATTAGCATGCAAATGTCTATTCCATTTTAAATTGCATTCATTAAAAGTTTTCTCAGTTCTGTAATTGATATCCTTCATTCCTTGGTATTGGTTCTGAGGCGTGAGAGAACAGATTCCACAAGGCGTTTTTCTTACAGTTTTTATTCTTCTTTTTTTAAATTTTTCTTTGTTGCAGTTTTTGTTTCATTGCAATTTTCTTTTCCTATAATTTTTTTTCCAATTTTTCCTTTCCTTGTAGCTTTTCTTCTTATAAATTTTTTCCTTACTTTTTTCCATTATTTCCCTTATAATTTTTCTTTTTTCACTTACAATTTCCTTTTTTTTCTTGAATTTGTCCTCTTTCCTTGTAATTTTTCTTTTCCCTTATAATCCTCTTTTACTTAATTTGTTTTCCCTTACAACTATCCTCTTTCATTGAATTGCCTTTTCTTTTTTTAATTTTTCTTCATTGCCAAATTATGTTGGTTCTTTTCCCCATTTGTTCTTGAGCCCTCTGGGTAATGTTCAGTCGACAAAGGCCAGAGACAAAAGAAAAATAAAGACTGCATAAAGAGGGAGGTTAAATTTTATTTCTTTTTTTTTAAGCTTTTGAAAAGGCTACATCCGTTGCCAGGGTTTTGTCCTATCCCCCTCATCTCTCTCTCTCTCTCTCTCTCTCTCTCTCTCTCTCTCTCTCTCTCTCTCTCTCTTTCTTTTTTTAAACAAAAGTGAAAGACCTCCCCCTCTCTCTCTCTCTCTTTTTGTAATAAAGCTGAAAGGCCCTCTCTCTCTCTCTCTCTCTCTCTCTTATTAATTTCTTTTTCTGTCTATGTTCTCTCTGTCTGACAGAAAACACACACACTTTCTCTCTTTCTTTTTCGTTTCTCTCTATTTTTGTGTGTTGTAATTGCTGCGACCACTGGCTCTCCAGACCGCCAATTTAATCTACACCATAATAATATTAATCACAAATATTGTGTTTTCAATTTGTTTCCTCCCTTTCAATTTTCCTGGATCTCATGCGGCCTTCACACAAATATTAAACAATCAGTGATACAGAGAGAGAGAAAGAGAGAGAGAGAGAGAGAAGAAGAGAGAGAGAAGAAGAAGAAGAGAGAGAGAGAGAGTCCCAACCTTATAGTCTTTCTTTTTGCTGTTACACTTACGATTAATTTTCATCAGTAATCTGTTTCAGGAATGAAAAAGAATAGATTTAATTTTTCTGTCTCAGTTTAGATTTTTCCTAGGTCCTGTTTATTGAGAGTAATCATTGTTGTCACTGCAAATAAGATATGTAATGTTGCTATTTATTCACAGAAAACACCTCTAATAACTAGTTTAACATATCTAATATTCTAATTAAATTTTATTGTTCGTCAGCGCTCAGATTATCTCTAACTGCGTATCAGCGTCATATGACTAACTTCAAAAGCGTCGCCATGATTTTTTCGATAGTATTTCGGTAACAGCCTTTTAACTCATAATTTTCCGTCTATTGACGCAGGCGTTTGAAAAACTATTTTTCCTACATAATGCCTCAGTTTATCCCATAAGACAATACATTCCTATTGTAGCTCAGGATACCTTTTGCAGGATATCCCAATTTCCGTCTAATCCTTTGGTCAATAAATAAACCTGATTGTATTCCTTTCTCTCCCCAGGTAGGTACACTGTGATGCGGGGTCCAGTTGAAGCCATCTCCAGACGTCAAAGGTATGACAGGTGGACTGTTCTCTGTCACCCTGGAGGCAGAGTTCTGTCCGCGTTCATCTCGTTCACCTGAGCGTTCAACAACAATGCTGAAAGTGTCAACTTTCCTCAGGTAAAGTGTAACAAGTTACTCTGGACATTCTTTATTTAAAAACCAATATATCACATCAATCATTATTCCACCATAAGTGTCAGTAAGTCATTTCATTCGGAATTCAACAGTAGATGCAAGTAAGTTATTCCAGTAAACACTGAACAGATGAAACTATTTACTTAGTATGACATAAGATCAAGTCACTGCATTGTTCCAAGTTTGACAATGGGGTTATCTGGTTTCTTTTGGTTTGAAGGAATACAAGATTAATTTTGAGGCTTGTCATTAGATTCTCTCTCTCTCTCTCTCTCTCTCTCTCTCTTCTATAACTCATACGCTTTCCCCCTCCACTCCTCCTTCTCATGGTTTGAAGGAATATGAGGTCAATTTTATGACTTGTCATTAGATTTTCTCTCTCTCTCTCTCTCTCTCTCTCTCTCTCTCTCTCTCTCTCTGGCCCCTCCACTCACTTCCTCCAGGTGAATTTGGCCGATCTGAATACAGCAAAGTTTGAAAATGTATATTTATAAACGCCTGCATGAGAACTAAATTACTAACGCCGAAGGAACAAAGATGCCCACCCAGTTAGCAACTGTATTTTATTAATATTTTTAACATCCCAATAACACTATACATATAATATAGCTGTGATGGAGGCAATGGAAAAACCACACATTTAAGAGGAAAAGTCGACCTCAAGAAACTTGTAATGTGTCAACTGTTTTGCTTTTTAAACTGGGAATAAGTCTGGGTAATTTTATTATTATTATTATTATTATTATTATTATTATTATTATTATTATTATTATTATTATTATTATTATTATTATTATTCGGCAGATGAACCCTATTCATATGGAACAATCCCAGAGGGGCCACTTACTTGAAATTCAAACTTCCAAAGAATAAGGTGTTCATTAGAAAGAAGTAACAGAAGGTAATGAGAAATACATGAAGAAGAGGACACTTATTAAAAAATAAAAAAAATAAATTAACAAATTAATAAATAAATAAATAAATAAATAAATAGATGATAATAAAACAGGAATAGAAAACAGGAATAGTTTTATCTTATCATTGAACGGATAAGTAGCAGTTCTTGTTTATTAACACCAAGTCCACAAAGAGACGCAGGTTTCCCCACGTGTCTGTTTATATGGCCACATGTTTGTCTGTCCACAATGTCCCCTAAAGTTATGAAGTGATTTCGGTTAAATTCTAAAATGCATTTGCCCAGAATCCGAGGAAGAGGTGAGGAGATTTTAAGATGGTTGTGAAGGCTAATGAGCCTCTACAATGTATTTTATTTCTTTTTTCCCTCTTTATTTCTTTATTTATCTATTTATTTACTTATTTATTTATTTACTTTTGTACTTACATTTTCGGAGGGATATCCTATACTTTAATCAGATATTCCAGAAAAGACGGCAAATACAGCTTTCGAAAGAGCAAAAACAAAAATAAGCTTTAGATTATTTAGTGATTTTTCTATGTCTTTTCAAATGCTTTCGAAAAATGATTAATGTCAAAATAACAGTAATTGCCAAACGACAAATATTAAAGAGGAGGCCACTTATTACGAGGCATGATTTTCCAGTAATGGATTCATTGGCGTCCGACGTTAGTGAGATACCAAAGCAGAAATATGAGTCAAAATAAACCCATATTGCTTTGGGCTCAGTGGCCATGGCTTATTTAATGAAGCAAATTGTGTCAACCTACCTGTTTACATTTTAATAGAAATTTCACCCTCAAAAGCTAAAAATAAAAGTTTACAAAACAAACATATTATGTAAATTAATTTTAATTTTTGGGAATGGTTGACAAATATTGTGATTTGTTTAAAATGTGTTCTGACCGGAAATACTTAATAGCAGAAAAGAAAATTAGCGTGAAGGAATAATCAGTATTATTATTATTATTATTATTATTATTATTATTATTATTATTATTATTATTATTATTATTATTCTCAAGGATAGTACTACTACTAGTAATAGTAGAAGTAGTGAAAAAAGACTCAGTGAGAAATAATATAACTTAGAGAGAAAGACAGAAAATGAATTACTAAAAGAAAAAAGTTTCAGCGTAGGCCATAAGCATGAATTAGGACTTCAAAACACAGGGAACCGTTTTATATTCATTTTAAGCGTAAAATAACTAATTCTTTTTCATCACATAATCTTCTACATATTTATAAAATTCTAAAGGCATTACTTCAAATCCAATTACACGATGTCATGTAATAACATTTGAATTGTGTGATTCTTAATTTTTTTTATTTTACTTCAGTTTGAAGTCCTCTTGTACTTGCTTTCAGGGCTGGTTTTAAAAAAATGAGAATTATGATTGGTTAAATAATGGCCCTGTCCCATGCATAAAAAAAGTATCCTTACTGGAACTTGCAACAGATTAAATCGCTCCTAGCAATAAGCAATGTTGATTGCATGAGCCTGGAGCCTAATGGAGTAAGAATTTTGTTAATTTTAGATTTCTGGGTGAAAATTAATCCCACCAAAGGAATTTTGCTCGGATTAATAATTATCTTAGTCCATCCGAATCAATTATATTCATAAAAATTTAAGGGAAAATGGCATGTCTAAATGTCATTAACCGTTTTGTATAAGATGTTTTTCAAAACCAGAAACTAAGATTTTTTGGTCATTAGTATTCTTATTTTTTCTGGCATTATAGTGTGAAATGCATTAAATACACTAACTCCTTATATTCTGTTCAGTGATACATATCACAAAGAAATCATGCAAATTAAAAAAAAGGAAAAAGAATTAGATACGTATAATCCAGCCAAACTTTGCTAGACATATCACGAAAAATATCTGATGCACCCAACTGAGAAGGGAGGCTTTTTTTCCTTTGTAGACAAAACTCCCCTTTATGGGCTATGTAAAATGGCTGAGAATTTCCATTCATTTATCAGCCCTAGAGTAAATTGCTATGTGAGATACTAACGTGCAGGACACAATGGCTTTCCATTCCGTATTCGTGGGAGAAAGCAATACAGGGAATGGGATGAGAATACAACTATTGATTCAGAGAGATAGAGACAGTATTGTTCTATACTAAGTGAATAGCTTCCACACGCTAGAAAGTAAATAGAATTCCCCCCCCCTCCTTTCTTTTTTTTTGCTTTGTAATAAACAAAGAATGATCTCTCTTTCTTTGTCTGGGAACCACTCTTCTTAACAATCACAAAAATAACTCTCTCGCCCTGTATGGGAAAGGAATTTAAAGAATTTTTGTTTCTCAATAGTTAGATCATTTTGTTGATGTATATTTTTCTTAGTAATAAATAAAAACCGATTCTCTTATATCTTCTACTTGAGAAGCACTTTTTTAACAGTAACGAAAATGACTTTCTTTCCCTGTATGGAAAAGGAATCTAGATATATTTTGTTGATCATGTGCAAGGGATAATTTTCCTGAGGAATTTATTTTTCTGTGATAAGTTATTAGCTATTTGTGTTTGTTTATATTAGTAATATTGCTTGTCATCGTTTTATTTTTCATACTTTTCAACCTGCAAGGTTGTTTTATTTGATTTTTATGCATGGACTTAGGACAGACAGACAGACAGACAGACACACACACACACATTCATACGCAGACAACCACAAGCAATATCACAAAAATGTGATGCTGTAATTAAATACCGATAGGTATCAGCTAACGAGGTAACAATGGATAACTACTTGTATCATTTGTTTCATGTATGTTACTCGATGTATAACGCATCATGCTGAATATGAACATGATTGGAACTTGATCCATATCATTAAAGAAATGAAAACCGTCTTATAGAAAGAAGACAGTACGACTGCCCAACCAGTGCAGTAATCGAATCTGCCATGTCAGATGAAGTTTAAAAGTTATTAACGAAAATTAAATAAATAAATGAA
>NC_089795.1:44480267-44522767 GCF_040412425.1 Macrobrachium rosenbergii
GTGTATTGACAGTACTTGAGGAAGAGGACAGCTGTAGGAACATATAGCCAGGTAGTTATCACCAGCAATCCTCCGAGCAATATTGAAAGGAAACCCGCTTGTTCATCTCATTCATAAGATAAAAGGCGTTCCTAAACTTATGATGCGAATATAAACAATGTTGCTCAACAGAAAAGTTCGCGCCAAAATCTCTTCAGTAACGTTTAAGTCTCGCAAAGTTTGAAGAAGTAACATGAATCTTCTTCGATATGTTATTTTTAAAATTTATCGCTGAAAATAACGAATGGATTGTCAGATGGAACTTCATAATTCTCTCTATCTCTCTCTCTCTCTCTCTCTCTCTCTCTCTCTCTCTCTCTCTCTCTCTCTCTCTCTCTTACGCAATACATTTAACTTGTGTCAACCGAAATCCAAACATACCTACTGTATCCCCGCTAAATCTTCGTGACCAACACATTTTGATATTTACGATGAAAAACGTTTACTTGTTCACCTGACACTGATCCTTCTTCAAGCAGATTATTTCTCCCCACTCACGTCTCCTTTGTCCGAGATTCGTTTCTATTAAGTGTAGGTTCGTCAGATTACACGGTAGGTGGCAGCACGCGATGTTTCTCTGAAGACGGAGAGATGAAGTCCAAAAGCCGATAAGCGGTTAACGTGAGTTCACTCGGTTTTCTTTGCCTTTGTTGATACTTACTGTAATTTGGTTTCTGCTTTTTGTAATAGAAGGTAATGCACAACAATTTAGCTGTAGCAATTCCGCATAATTTCTAAACAAACAAGGGAAGCTGCGTGCAAAACGTGAATGAAGTCATCTGATCTGATTAGAACATTGTTCGTATCATTCCGGCTACGAGTCTTGCTAAGTCCTTCATCTGAAGTCTGTTTGGGGAATAGCTTCTGCCTAAAGCAGCCACGTATAGCAATTTGTTCTGTCCTACACTTTACTGTAGTTTCTAATTTTTGTCTGAAAAGGCAATTATTCCATTTCTCCCTCAACCGGATGAAAATCAAGGCCTATGATATATGATTTTTATATCCTTTTTAAGTCCACCTTTTGTTAGAAAGCGTACCATTCTAGAATTATGTGTTGTAGAAATTTCCAGGTCCAGTTCCTTGAAGATCCTAATTGGTTTTCTTGAAATCTCAAATCCATTTTTTATAAGCAATTTTGTCCTGCAGTGAGAGAAATCTACTAATGCCTTATTTTCCAAGCTTAATAGCGATCAGATTACTTGTTTCTGTACTTTCGCGAAAAACAGGAACAATGTTATTATCTGATTCTTAATCTAGGTTATTTTTATTTTCTTCACTTTGCTTTTTGGCTTTATTATTCATTTTATTATTTAATTTTATTATTTTTTTCCACGCCCAGGCTTTTTAATCACTGCATCCTCTCTCTCTCTCTCTCTCTCTCTCTCTCTCTCTCTCTCTCTCTCTCTCTCTCTCTCTCTCTCTCTTTAATTAAGAACATTCCTTCAATTACCTTCGTGCAATTAAGTAATCACGCTATGTTAGCTTTGTTAATTACATACCCTTCTGAAGCGAAATAAAGGGTAATTACCGGCAGTATTCTTATGTAGAGCCCTGTAATGCAAACATCTCATTTCCAATTTCTCTGAGAATTTGAAAAAAATAAATTAAAACTCTTGATCAATTCCATTACACAAAATAAAAAGGGAAAGTAATTTCAGTTGCTTGGTTTTCTGTTCAAATGCAGCCGAGCTCAGAATACTGGAATATACTTGTAGGTGTTGTTATAACATAAAGAAAAGAAAATCTAGTTCCAATTTACTTCTTTGTTAGCTGGAAGGGAATCTTGTGAACAATGTAATTGATTCCCTTACCTTTGAATTCGTCAATGATTTTTAGTTTATGAAATCATTGTAATTCTGTCTCTTTAACTAACGAGACTTGGATGTTGTGTAAAGCAACTTCACAAGTGTTTTTCCTGTTTAGACATGAACAAGAATAAATATTCATTTTTCTTATCTTCAGAGACTGAGAAATTATGTTGCATTACAGGTTTTTCTGGAGATTTACCAAACTATAAACCCCGTTTCATCACGCCTCAGATATTCACAAAATGGTTATGCAAATCGAATGTAGTTAAGACTCTGATGGATACAGAGATCCTGTAGAGAAACGCTACAAGGCAAAATAAAACATGAATTTCGATTTTGCACTTTCGTGGTTTCTTATTTGTATAACAGAAAAATCTTGTTCTGATAAAGTTCACTGATGGAACTTTTTCATGTTCTCTTCTTCAAGGTACTTTTCTGACCTTTCTATTTTGAAGTTGTTTCATAACTTTGAATTTGTAAACGCTATCCCTTTTTTTCAATAATTATACATTTTTGCCAACAGGCTCTGAGTTTTGTAAACGTTCATAACGAGAAATACAATGGTGTATTCCTTTTGTGGCTATTTGTGTTTTGCATCGTATCTGAAAGTAACCCCACAACACAATAATCATATGCTCTGGATACACCAACCCAGTTACTCAATCAGACTCTTGTGACCGGATTCTCCTTAAGAGCTCAACAGTAATTGAATTGTGTAGCCTGAGAGAGAGAGAGAGAGAGAGAGAGAGAGAGAGAGAGAGAGAGAGAGAGAGAGAGAGAGAGAGAGGCGAGAGGTGGTTGTGTTTATTCTTAAATAGAAAACATACGAGGTATATGAACAATTATGTAAAAATACTGACAAATCCACGAAGCATTTCTTCATATACATCAATAAATGATAAAAACAGGCTAAATAGAAGAAAAAAAAATTAAACAAACAAGACTAAATAGAGAAGAAAAAAATAGAGAGAGAGAGACAGAGAGAGAGAGAGAGAGGTGTGTTCATTGATGTTCCGGTGGCTTATTTACATATCAGAAGGCTAACTGCATTAACTTACATAATATTTCCAAGGTCCCAATACATATATGAGAAGTTCTTACATTTTTATTTTATCTTATTCCCTTTATCTGTAAAGGGAAACTGTGGACTTAAATTCTCGAGATCCAATTAACGTAAGCAAATATCATGTAATCAGAATATCTTTAATCTCTGTACGTTTGAATGACTGTAGCTAGATGATTTCGTTTGATAACCTTCCTCATATATCGTTAAACGTTTCCCGAGAGAGCAAGAGAGCAATCATCAAAGGATATACAGTTATGTATGTGTGTGCGTGTATATATATATATATACATATATATATATATATATATATATATATATATTATATATATATATACAAGATAGTATGATCGTTGCCCAGAACTATATATTACATCGTTCTAAGGGCTGACTCTAGGACCGTGAACTTTCCCAAGAATTCAGACACGGGGATATGTTTAGTCAAAACCAGATGCAATAAACAAACTTGTATCTCGTAAGTTTGTATCTCGGGGATAAAACACCGAAAAGAATTTTGCCCTACTTAGTTCCTGTGACCTGGATTGTCGCAACATAAAAGCGATATGTAATTAAAATCAGGACGAATATTATTAGTCGTCAATTTCGATTTCACCTTTTTTTTGAACTGATGAGCGAAAAAGCTCGATATAAAGTTATATCTTTTTATATAAATCCGTTACTGAATACGGTCTAGGAATTATAAGAATTTTCGTTTAAAATCTTTAAAGAAAATACTGATATGAATATCCTCCAAGATTTCCATGAAAAGAAATGTTACTGAAAAACGAATTGATGATTACTTCAAAGACTTGAACGAATTCCTTTGTACTCTGGGTAACATCTTCGCACAGACCAACAACTGTGAATGATTTTTCTATGGATGTTGCGCCAGAATTATATTTCGAGGTTTTTAAGGTGACATAATGAAAAAAAAAAAAACGTATGAAACTCAACAACAGAGTCCTCATATCAAAGTCACAAATATAGTTAACCAGTTGATCCGTTTTTCGAGAAAATTGCATTGAAAATCAGCATCTCTCTCTTAATTATTTTGCATTTCATAGATGGACTAATGACTCCTTTATAAGGAACTAAGGTTACATAAAAATGAAGGTCAGTTAATGCCCGTCTCTTCCTGTGATCGTGGTAAACTGGGGCAACTCTACCTGCCTTGACTCTTATATATATATATATATATATATATATATATATATATATATATATATATATATATATATAATATATATATATATATATATATAACATAAGGATGTGTGTTTGCTATGTATATTATAGAGCATGTCTATGTTGACGAAAATGTTAAATTTTTAAATCTAAACTGGCTCCTCATCTACGACTAACTGCCCATCTAACGAATAAACAACGACAAGTTGCAATAAAGCTTTCCTAAATCGTCTAACTTACGAAGTATACTATCTAAAATAAAGTATACTTTCATGTATTTCTTCTTCTGTAGTGTATAGGAAGTTCAGGTGAAAGCAAATATATTCGCTTTATAAAGCAGATTGTTCTGTTAATTTTTATGAGTGTGATGACAGCAATATAGTATGAAAATATCTCTCTGAAATGAAAGTGGAAACCGAAGGAGAGTAACTATGCTTTTTAATGCATGCAATTGAATTTCATAAATGGCTCAATTTGTTTTCGTCAAATAAAAAAAAAAACTTTAACTCACTATTTAACCTGAGTCATTTGCTGTTTTCCAGAGGATGCTTTCACTGAAATAAAAATTTACAAAACCAGGTTTTCGAAGAACTAATACACATCTACTTGTTAAGAGATAATGCCACCTAAATTTAACAACTTTCAAAAATATATTACTATCAGAAGTGCAGAAAAATTTGTTATACAATGTTGTAGTTGAATGATTTTCTTATAAGTCTAGGCAAAATTTGTTGCAACGTTTGTCGCAACTGAAAGATATCCTTGATGATATTTTTAATGATGGAATGAAAAACATGGACAGAATTCAAATCACCTTAAAGCAATTTTAGGGGAGAGCATATACGAAACGCTATATATGTATAAATAAGATCTCGATATTTATTTTTACTTTGAAAAGTTCTCATTAACGAGTTTCGCCTCCACTATTGGTATTCGAGAAAACATAATGTGGAGGAAATGTCCACAAACTTTGATGTATCGAGACGCCTCTCATTCAGGTGCCTCTGCTGTTTTTATTTCACTCTAAATGGAAATGTTCATCTGGTGAACCTGAACAATGATCTCGTGGGGATCTGTGTCTGTGAGATGTTAGAAAGATTATTTCGATAAAATCTTCCTTATAAAATTACATATTTTCATTTTCCGTATACTTAAGTAAAAACAAAGCATTATAGAGTGCCTGCTTAAAAAACTGATTTTCTTGTGACATTTTCAGTCCATCTGCGAAACAAAACATGGACTTTACCAGTTAGGCAAAATAAATAAAATTATAAAAAATATATAAACGAATAAGTAAATAGATAGATAGATAGATAGATAGATAGATAGATAGATAGATATATAAATTACCAAATGAATAAATAAGTCACGTACATACATTTTGCCTTTGAATGAGAGACCTATATCTTTCCTGTTAGTGTTACAACCTTCAATCCAAGAATGGATGGCCATGAATAAAAGCATAAAATGGATCCCTTGCGTTCCAGAGAAAGCCGTAAAAGCAAAAGGCATCAACATAATTGCTCGAAAACGTTGCAGCGCCATCGATGAGGATAAACTTTATTGTTGAAAAAATGTTTATGTCTCGATAAATAAGAAGTATAAAGCCCTTTCTCCAGAATTCCCTGACCAGTTTAAAGCAATTGACAAAAAGTTTTACAAAATCGATAATACAAAGTTGTCTTTGACAAAAATTTTACGTTGACAAAAAGGTTTTACCTTGATAAGAAAGTTGTACCTTGACAAAAAAGTTGTACCTTGACAAAGTTTTACCTTGACAAAAAAGTTTTACCTTGACAAAAATCGGTTTATCTTGATAAGAAAGTTATGATAAATTGACAAAAGTTTTACTTTGACAAAAAACAGTTTTTACCTTGATAAAGAAAGTTGTACTTTGATCTTGAAAAAAACTTTACCTTGACAAAAATAAATAGTTTTAGTTTTGACAAAAAGATTTAGAGATAGATAAGAAAAAATTGTTTTACCTTGACAAAATAGTTTTAATTGATAAGAGTTTTTACTTTGACAGAAAGTTTTACCCAAAGTAAAGTTTTTACCTTGTTAATGTTTGCACTTTAGTAAAAACGTTTTACAGAAAGTTGAAGGCAAAGAAATAATTGTTTTAACGCCATTATAAGACAAAAAAATTTTTACCTTGACAAAAGAAGTTTTTCCTCCGAAACCCTGACCGGTTGACAAAAAAGTTTTCATTGACAAAAACTTTTAGTTGACAAAACGTTTTACCTTGACAAAAATTTTACCTTGAAAAAATTTTACCATGGTAAAAAATAAAAAGTTTTACATTGACAAAAAAATTTTATCTGATTTTTACGTTGACAAAAATTTTATCTTCAAAAATTTTGACAAGCAAGTTTTACATCGACATAAAAATTTTCACCTTGACAAAAATGTTGCACCGCGAAAAAGAAAAAAAAGCTTTACCTTGCCAAAAACGTTTTACCTTAACAAAAACAGTCTAATAACAAATATCTTTTAATAAGAATCTACACAGTCTTTAGTCGAATGAAAACCGCTTTGATTATGAAGGCCGGAAGGTGACTCCAGTTATCTTTAATTTAACTGAGGCAATTTCATTTTATATGCCATTAAAATGAACAACAAAAGTAGTAACATTTCATTCATAAAGCGACTTTTATTACTGTAAATAAAAACGGGTTCAGGTCATTTCAATCAATAATTCGATTAATATTCAGCGGACGTCGCTAAACCTTTGATACCTGTCTAGTGTCTCATTAAATTTATATAACTTTCGATTTGCTGTGGAAGTAATCACCAAGAACTTTTCTCTTGGATAACAATACTATTTTTATGTCATTTAATATTTTGTTAGAATTTAAATAAATTTATATTATATATATATATATATATATATATATATATATATATATATATATATATATATATATATATATATATATACATATATATACATATATATACATATATATATATAAACCTATATATATAGTGTATAATATATATATCGTTTATATATATATAGGCACCTATTGCAAGATTTGCGTGTTGTCTTACAAATCTTGCTACCTGGAGAGATCACCTCTCTAAGTCTCTATTCTCTCTCTAAAACTCTCTCTCTCTCTCCTCTCTCTCTTTAGCTAATAGAAAACAGTTTTTTAGTTGATCTCTTAAAATCGATTTTTCAATTTATTTCAAGGAAAACCTTAGCGTACCACAAACTGTTTCCTAATTCACGCAACCCATGAGTCTCTATTTTAACCACCGGCTTTTGAATAAGGAGAAAATTGTCTTTCTCAAAATTATTTTCTATTTTGCTTATAATGTTTTTTTTCGCTGAAATAGAATTTTGTCAGTGTTGTATGGTAGTCAAAAACGTTTTTTGTTTTGCTTATTATTTTTTCCTAAATCCAGAATTTTTCAGTGCTGTATAGTAATCAAAACAATTTTCTGTTTTGCATATTGTTTTTCGCCAAGCTAGACTTTTTCGCAAAGTTCTATAGTAGTCAAAACTATTGCATGTTTTGCTTATTTGAGATTTTTCTCTAAATTAGAATTTGTCAATGCTGTACAGTAGTCAAAACTATTTTCTGTTTTTTTTCGCTAATCCACAATTTTGTCAATTGTGTATAGTAGTCAAAACTATTTTCTACTTTGTTTATTGTTTTTCGCCAAGCCAGACTTTTGGCAAAAATATATTGTAGTCATTTTCTTTAAACGCCATGACTTTTTATGGTTGAACAAAAACAATCCTCGCCTTTTTATTTGTTCCAAAAACGCCAAACTCTCTTTTCAGCATTTAAATTGCGAAAGTCTTTCTTTTCTCTTTCCCTGAAGTTTAATTAAAATACCTAACATCTGGAATGTTCTCACCTTAGCACCTCGTACATAACCGTATTATTTTCATTACAGCAGTTTCTTTGTCCGTACGTCGGTCACTGTGTATTTTTCATGGCTTTCCTGTTTAAACACACACACTTTGCTCACAAATAACACGCACATATACGCATATATATATATATATATATATATATGTATATATATATATATATATATATATATATATATATATATATATATATATATATATATATATATATATATTATTTTCATTTTAACTGTTTCTTCTATGATCTTCTACTCTCTTTTTAAAGTAGATATTCTCTGGAAATATCTTAGCAGTTCAGTAAATGTTTCTCTCCCGGTACTATCAGGTTTAGGATTCCTCCTGCATTTGCGTCCATAATCCTTACGTCTTCTTTCTTTGTTCTTACCAAAATTTACTTCTTGCTTCCTTCAAGAATAGTGGTAAGAATCATTGCATTACCCCCGCCACCTCGTACTGAATCAGTGTTTATTTTGGTTAAGAATCATAAGCAACAAAGAAATGTCATATTCTATTTATGATATGAAGTTTCTCATCCATGTGAAGTCTCCCGTTTTGCCGGAGTCTTGTTACGTGAGGGCCTAACATTCACCTGTCACGTCAACTTGTACTTGACTCAGTTTTTCTGTCAAGCTTGTTCAGGGTCTTACTTTTTTTTGAGAAATATATCATCATTTGGAGTACGCTTGTCATCTGTGTTTTACAGTACAAGTGTTCTTGTTCTTTGGCCTGATCGTTTCTCTCTCCCTCTTTCTCTCCCTCTCTCTCTCTCTCTCTCTCTCTCTCTCTCTCTCTCTCTCTTCATGTTGTTTTATGAACATCATATAGCAAAAAAACTTATTATTTCTGTCCGTCTCATGTCAGATATTTAACAAATATTCTTGCCCCTTTGCCTGACTCTCTCTCTCTCTTTGTTTGATGATGAATATTATGCAGCAATAAATTTCATTATTTCTGTCTGTCTCATTCGAAGTATTCAACAAATCTTAGTGTTCCTTTTCCTGACCGGTTATCTGACTGTCTGCCTGTCTGTCTCTCTCCTCCTGTTGTTTCACGAATATTATGTAGCAATAATGCTTATTATTTATGTCTGTCTCAACCGAGAAACTTAAAACTACTTGATTTTATTACAAAACAGATATAACGCATGGTTCACCGTTGCTCTATTTCCTGGTCTTGTGACATTTTAAATTTATGTTGTTTTATGATTACAATAGGATGCCTTCCAAGAAACTGGGATCACAGTCTCATGCCGAGTGAAAAGGTTGAACCTAAAAAATCTTTACCTTGATTGAAACACATAATCTTTAATGTATTTATCCATTATGTATTTTTTTTATCCATATTCACCTGATTCTGTTTTTCTATTCTTTTATTTGAATAAAACGCTCCAGTATTCTTATCGGTGGGTTAACGTTTTTCATGGAAAGTTCGGCATCTGCATCGTCTGTAAACATTTATATAGAAGAGGATGAATGTTTATAAAAATTCCTTTGAAATTCCGTCCTACCTCTGTATAACATTTCCGCTCGTTACGAACTACATTTTTGATATCCAATAAACTTCATGTTCTGTTCCTGGTTACTGGAACAGGAATACTAGCTGGAGAATAAAGTATTCTGCTCTTGCATGGTGCGTTCGCATAAAGTTTTATTATCTCGGAGTGCTTCAAGCAAAGTCCATATAAAAGTAAAAAAAAAAAAAGATTCCCTAATGATAAAGTATCCTACCAAATGTTTCCTGAAACAGTCCTGAGGAGTCTGCCAAACGCATTTAGCTTATTGGAAATACACAGAACCCTTTCCATAGAATAAATAGTTTTATGTTTTATATAGATTGTATAATATTTAAATATATAATATTACTTACATATATTATATATATATATATATATATATATATATATATATATATATATATATATATATATATATATATATATATATATATATATATATAATAATGTGTGTGTATGTGTATTTATATATCCGATAGAAAAACCTCATTTTTTACTCTAGAAACCACATCTACCTAGCTCCACTTATTACAACATATTTTCTTCTGTATACATTTTTAGAAAAGCACCGCAGTCTACATACCTAACGCTTTACATTTCTTGATCCACACCTCCCCCTCCCACACAGCCCCCAGTTCCTAATTCCCCCTCCCCCTCGCCTCACCACTCCTATCCCCTTCACTCAACAGAAAACTCTTCAGTCAACCTCAGTTCCTTTGACACTCTCCTGCTCAGCTCCGTCGTTAAAGAAATATCTGTCAGGGTTGGTGTCAGAGAGATGATCTCTTTCAGTCTTGTAAAGATTTCTCTTTTTATCCTGTGGTTTATGCTTCGGTCTTTTTCACTTTTTCTTTTCATGGACTCGAAATATCATTGGAAGAGATAAGGCCGCTGTTATCTTGGTATTATAATATATAAGGCATACTATTATCTTGTCTCTCAATTTATAACCAATGCCTTAACTGAAAATGAACTATTAGTTTAGGTTTAGAAATTGTATGAAATTGAATCATATTGATTAAAATGAAAATGTCTTTTTTTGTGATCAATTACATCGTATTTCAATTTTTCTCTTTTCTGGTCGTAGGTAAAGTATACTACGAGTAACATAAATATCTTATCTCTCAATTTATAACCAATGCCTTAACTGGCAATACTAGTGTAGGTTTAGAAATGGTCTAAAATTGCGTCATATCTGATTCAAATAAAAATGTTATTTTCATACTAGGAGTAATATCTCATCTCTGAATTTATACCCAAAGCTTTGTAGTGTAATTTTAGAAATGATCTGATATTACGTCATTTCAAGTTAAAATGAAAATTTCCTTGTTTGTATACACATCGCATTTCAAGATTTCTCTGTATTTTTCCGTAGGTAAATTTCATCGGAAAGAAAATCGTATGGTAATGTATAATGTAAACCACAGGCATAATGATAACATCGCTTATACCTCTGTTAGTTTCTAGCTGGGTCCTTTCTCTTTATCCGAGACAGCGATCATGTCATTTTGATCTTTCAGTAAAACCGTATGGTCATTATGGATAATAATAATAATAATAATAATAATAATAATAATAATAATAATAATAATAATAATAATAATTTTATTAGTGATACCGCATGACAGTATCATGCAACCATTCCTATCCTGTGGACCTTATAGCCAGCACGGTCATTATAAAAATAAATAAAGAAACGTCTCTATGATGGTCATCATTACAGCAATCCCAATCTAAAGCAACAGACAATCGACAATATTATATTCTTCGATCCAAAGTGAACTCAAACATGGAGTGAAATGTCAGGAGAGTTTTTAAGAGACCCTCGTAGGAGTTAGGATACCGTAGCAATGCAAGTTGTTGCCCTCGTAGACAAGAGATGTTGGAAGTCTGAGAGCGGAACATCGATCTAATAAAGTTATTTCTAATAAAGTTATTTATAGAAAGACAAGTGGCTCGGATACATAACGCGTTGCTCGATAAACTTCTGATACTGGATGTTGACTCAGGGAAAGTTTCCTAACTTTCTTTACCTTTGTCTTTGTTTCGATAACAGAGGAACAAAAGCTAAAATTTGTGAGATGAAACAATGGCCATACGATGTAACTATTTGATATACACAGAAACATACATACACACACACACATATATATATATATATTATATATTATATATATATATATATATATATATATATATATATATATATATATATATATATATATATATATATATATATATAATATATATATATACACATAGCTATATATTATATATAATGGAAGAGCGCCATCTGATGGGGGTGCGGTTATTTTGAGTCCCAGTGGTACCCGTTCATTTATCACTTATATAAATTCCCTTCGGTGATATCAGATAAGGTGGCCTAGCTCATGGAGCAGAACTATAAACCAGACAAGTGCAGTATAAGAGCTAGAAGAAGAGGAATGGAGAGCGGTTATGCTGGAGGAGATAAAGACGGTGAATAAATATGATTAATGGTCAGGGAAAGGTCATTAACGTGACCTAACATTATACGGGACTGCTTTTAAAACAGTTATTAGCCCGCAGGGGAGAACTAATATTAATGAATATCCTCAGCCTGGACTCCTCCCCCCCTCCACTTCCCACTAATTTTTTTTTATTTTTTCTTCTTTTCAGGAAATACTTCGTTGGATGCTTGCAAAATTTAAGTATAATACTTAAATATTCATGATATCTGAAGCTACAACACAGATAAAGTGAATTATAATTAGACTGAGAAATATGTTTTCATGATAGACAGTTATTTTTAATTTACTTTGAGAAAATCATTGAAAAGAAAGACTTTCTAATTTCGGAAGCAATATGTAATCCAAAGGGTGCATCGATATTTAAAAAAATAACGCTATAACTAAATGGTGCATACAGCTCCTTCTTAATAGACTCATTTTTCCGAGTAAAATTTCTCTTTCCTAAGAGAAATTCTATTTCTTGAGATACATTTTTCTTAGATCTAAAATCACTGCAAAGGTAGAAAGGAAGATGATTTCTTCCGAAAACAGTTGATTATATCAAATGTCTATCTACCTATGTCCCCAAATGTTTCTCATTTTGTAAAATCTCTTAATTGATGTTACTTTACCAAAATTTAAGGACTTTCGATTATAAAAAGTTCAAGATATTGTCTCGTTGAAAATATAATGTTCTACTCTTCTTTCACTAGCATCACTTTTCATAAGTTCTCTCAAAATCTACCATCGCTTCTAAAAGATTTCAAAATATATTCAACGTTTTTTCAGATTATAAACTAATCTGCTATTATCATCTTCACTGTTTCAATTTTTCTTTATGTTTTCACTGTTCCCCAGTTTTAATTTCCGCTGTAATACTTATTTCCGAAGTAGATTTAATTTCCGCAGTAGGTTTAATATGGATTTTTTTGCTCCCCATAACTTTCTTCCTACAACTTTCTTTCCAACACAGAATTAAACTGTGTCTAGACTGTGTTCATTCCAGCTTTGATTCTCCTTAGCAAAATTAAGTTGTTTTTGTCACACCTTTCTGTTCATGAGAACTGCATTTACTGAGATCAAGTGCAACGCACGATATTGGAACTTACGTCCTTTACTTCTAGTTCGTCCTGCCTCGCTTGATTCACGCAACTAAATATATCTCTTTCCTTTTGAATGGCCCACTGAAATAATCCACCCCCTCTCTCTCTCTCTCTCTCTCTCTCTCTCTCTCTCTCGATTTTCTCATTTGCAACTTTACTTATGACCATCTGGGCTGATAATTTTCCACAGATGACCACTTCATGCACACACACACACACATACACACATATATAAATACAAATTTATATATACACACATATACATATATACATATATATATATACATACATACATACATACATACATACATATGTGTGTGTACATGTATGTGTGTGTGTATGTGCGCAAAACTGAGTCCTTTTTTTGTGATACGTTTAAAAAAAAAAAAAAAAAAAAAACAGAATCCAGCGCCTACGCACTTACCCCCTGTATTACAGTATTCACTTAGTAAGCAATCAGCCTAAAAGGGGAGGAAATTTCGTTATCGCCGGAAGCACCTTTTGCCGTTACTCTAGACTTTGAGTTTTTTTGTCTAACTTCTCAGTTTCATGAATATTCCTTTATGCAAACAAGCTGCAGTTCTGACGCCAAAATAAAAATATGTTCCTTTCGAAGCATAACTTTTCAATTAAAAAATATGTTTTTTGTTTTAACAACCTTATGGGCTTAATTTAGGTAAAGATTTGTCAAAGCTTTAAATTTTCAATTTTGTAAATTTGTTATTTGTTTTAGAATTTGTACAAAGAGTAAATGCTAGTGTCTTTTCTAATGATCTGATGACAAGATTTGTGTCAAAAAAGACTTGGTAAGGCTTGCTTCAACATGCACCATTGGCCTGAAAATAATAAAAAGACACTAATAATAATAATAATAATAATAAACTAGTAATAATAATAATAATAATAATAATAATAATAATAATAATAACTAATTATATACATATTAACTTATATTCAAGTTCTTTATTTTAAGTCGAATATAATCGAATATAATATCCCCAATCTAAAGAGAGAGAGAGAGAGAGAGAGAGAGAGAGAGAGAGAGAGAGAGAGAGAGAGAGAGAGAGAGAGACGCCCAACAGAAATCTCCTCTTTACGTCCCAGCAAATTTCGGCCTTTAAGCAGCGGGAGATATCACGTCGGGTGTCATCCCTCCCAAAGAAGATTAGTGGAGATTGCCCTTGGCGTGTCTCTGACACTGACAGCAAAGAGTCTTGCACGGGCTCTTTCTGGACAATTCAGGGGAACTGAAGCGAATTTTTTGTTAGCTTGTCGTCCTTATTTTTTCTGGGAATAAATGCGTGCTTGAGACGACATTTTGAACGAGCCATGAAAGATTTAAAGGTTGTCAATAATGGTTTTAAAATATCTAGTAATTTTTGTTATATTAAAATACTGTAAAATAAAAACGGTTTAAATTATCAAAATCTCTTAACTAAATGCATTTTTATCACAAGAAAGAAAAAATGGACGTCTTAACAACAGGATAATTATCTGTTATTTTGTTCACAACTTCCTAATTTTATTTCAAAATAAGACTTCAAGATGTACACGGCCTGAAAATGATAACTGAAATAAAATACACTATAAAGATTCTTCAAGTCTGTCTTGCACAAACAGGTACACGATGATTACATTGATAATTTATAAAAATGGGCAAAAATTCATTTCTTTCATATCGCTACAAATGATAAGGAATATTCTGGACATTACATAGTTTTCTCTATATCTAGAGTAGTTTTTTCTATATTGCTTGTATGTGGATGTCCAAGGAGAAAGTGCATGTGCTGGCATAAAGGCACTTCTTTTTGACATTTCAGTCTCTCTCTCTCTCTCTCTCTCTCAGCTGGACTGGTGTTTATATTCTACCCTATATAGATATTTTAAACAATTGATATGTACAGCATCACTTAATAATGACTGTTGGTCATAATCCAAATGCAGTCATCTATTACTGAATATCAGAACTAATACACATTTTTATTCATTGAACAAATGTATTCAAAACAATTTATGTAATTGAAAGTAATCCAGTACTCAGAGGTAATGTAAAGAACAGTCTAGCTGTTAACTTTCTGTACGAGAGAGGAAATGTCAACTAACGCTGACATTCAAGAACGTAATTGGTATTTACTGTTTATAAAAACCTGTAATTTAAGTTCGCAAAAAAAAAAATGATACCCGGAATCGAGTGTGATGACAATGTCTCACTGGTCCTTAATGAGCCTAACGTTCATGAAGACATTTAACTGGCCCATAATGATCCTAATATTATTGGTAATGAGATGTGTATAAAAGGCAAATTACAACTTAAGGAAAACTTCAATAACTAATAATACGATAGAAAAATGAATAAGTGAAATTCCGATTTAGTTTGAGTATACTTTGTATTTTTTGATGACTTTGGATGTTATGCTGATGTGTGATACGAAAATCCGATCATAAATTCATCTTCATCTCTCTCTCTCTTCCCTCCATATATATATATATATATATATCATATATATATATTGTATATATATATATATATATATATATATATATTTACTTATAGATATATATATATATATATATATATATATATATATATATATATATATATATATTTATATATATATATATATATATATATATATATATATATATATATATATATATATTATTCTTTTGCTGTTCTCCTCATATTCTCTAGTTTCTGTCTTTGACCTAATGTGAAAACCAGGCGCCATATTAACAAATATATGTTACTTAACATTATGTTTCAAGCTACTGACGTCATCAAAAAATTACAGAAAACACAGGAGAGACTTCCGTATGAAGGGCAATTATCCACAAAGGAGAGAAATCATTAAATGGAATTAGTGGTCTAATGACACTGTCTCACCCATGATGGCTCCGGTTACTGAGATAGCAACATTTGTTGACTTCCATAACTGGAAGGAAAGTGAACATTAAATAATTTAGAGAATTAAACATGAATTACATTGCTTACTAAATGTAATTTATTTAAACTAATGTTTTGCTATTGTTGACTGATTTCTCTCTTTAGATGTTAATCACATCTTCTCTCACACACATATTATATCTATATATATATATATATATATATATATATATATAAATGTATATGTGTGTTTATGTGCATGTGTGTATGTATGTAAATATATATATATCGATGTGCAAGTATTTATATGTACAGCGAAAAACTTAAATCAGTGAAGAAGAATGCACGGAGAATCTTATTTATAACGGCACAAACGTATACATCTGCTCCATATCATTAATATGCATGGTCGTAAAGGAAAGGGGAACCTCGTTGTAGAACACACTTGAAGGAATATATCCAGCTTTTAGGGCTCAGTTGCTACCATAAAAACCTGAGACACTGTTTGGATTTCCTGTCGTAAACTGGGTGGTCGGTTATTGGGGTTCAAGCGCCGCTTAAATGAGTGGACTTAATTATGGAAACGGGTGTCTGTGTCCTTCTGAAGCGTCTTATGGTGCAACGGCGTCTGGGATTTATTGGGAACTACACGTCCAATTATAGGCTAAATTCGACATTCTATAACTTGAATGCGGGTGTGCTTGTATGGTCGTTTGTATTGTTAGCAGTTGGGCTTAGCTTGCAAATTAGTCTCTGAAATGGTGATTAAAACTTTATTGCCTTCGCGCATTAAATTCTCCAACTGTTCCATTTCCATTGATGCTCAGTATTATTATATACGTTTTCTGTCTCAGTATTGTTAGAAACAGATCTTTCTCAATATTGTTGTGCACTTTTCTATTTCAATATTATTATATACGCTTCTATCTTAATATTAAGTACATACGTTTTCTATCTCAATACAATTATATACGTTTTTACCTGAATATTACTGTATACGTTTTCTGTTTCAATATAGTTACTGTATATACCTTTCAGTGTCAATATTATTATAAACTTTTTTTTATCGCAAGTCCAAATATATATAAAGAGAGAGAGAAAAAGGAATCTATTTTGAGGTTTAATTGTAGAATTCCCTCGCGTATTACCTCGACAACAGAGCGTAAAAGGATTATGCATTTCAGATATTATCACTACACATATAAGATAAAAAAAAGACCGTAGAAATTCCGCAGTAGCTGTATGTAGCTCCGTCTTCACTTTGTGTTCACTCGGATACATTATATTCATGGTCTGTTGGAGCATCGGAGCACCAACTTGCATCACTGAAAACCGAAGAGATGTTTCGTGGATCAATCGTCATTTAAAAATCACCATTCATTTGCTTAGGAAACACGTTATGTAAGATTAAACAACTGCACCTCCTCCCCTCTTTCTCCACTCCCACCCCACACAAATTCTACCCTCTCTCTCTCTCTCTCTCTCTCTCTCTCTCTCTCTCTCTCTCTCCAATTTCTTGATTTGTATTTAATTGGAAAATACATTTTCATGCTGGAAATTTCTTGGAAAACAATTTTCATGCTATCAGTTCAATTTGGTTGGTTATTTTGCATCGAAAAGGTTTCGAAATTTCATTTTGGGCGGTGAGAGGACCCCAGGTAATCCTTTGATGTCGAGTTCATATCCTCGACGCCACGTCTAAGAGAAAAGAGAGTTTGATCTCGAAGGAAAACTCGCCCACCGGTAGAAAAAAGGTTTCTCGTAAACTTTATCAACTTCTAAGATCTGATAACAGGTTGCTTGTCTAATAACAGGTCGCTTATTTGAACTGGCAGGTATCTCATCTATTGATTCTGTCTGTCTGTCTCTCTCTATAAGTCAACAAACACGGTAGTTCTGGCTAGATGCAGGCCCGAGTTAATCTCCGGGCCGGACTGGAATTAGAGGAATCATTTCTCTCTGATAGAAATCTTTCTCTCTCTCTCTCTCTCTCTCTCTCTCTCTCTCTCTCTCTCAGCTCTCTGTTAACCAAGGCCTTCTATTCTCTTCCTCCCTCCCTTCCTCTCTCACTCCTCTCTTCTCCATTCTTCACCAAACAATTTACTTATTTCTTCTCCCCATTTGATCTTCAAGAACAAACACGTACTGAAAGCAACATGAAAGAAACGTCGTTTTTAGCGAGATGCCCGCAAAGTGCTTCATCCAGTTATCGGTGATGAAAAAGAGAACGAAGTTTCAGTCTCTCTGGATAAGAAGAACGAAAGAGCAACAGAATTCTTTTCTTGATCCAAAGAGGGAATTGAGAAAATTAAAGACGAGGTAATAGGGCCAATAGAACAAAGGTTATTATGCTTGCGAAAATGAACGTGACTTTATTGTAATAAAGCCAGTTCTTGCTTTACTTTTCCTGTTTCTTTCTCTTGAGACTGATTGATTGAAAGGTACCTGGCGTCGCAGGTGCCAAGGTCACCGATGTCGACTTATTTCTAGTAAAGAGCTAGTTATATTTCGGATTTTTTGAGTGTTGATTATGTTTTGGTTTAAGAAATGCTCAGCAAGAGAGTCAGTAAATTAGTAATTACAGAATTATAATTACCAATATATGTGCCGAAATTTAGGTAATTTGGTTGTTTTACCAAATTTTTATTCATCTATTAGAAGAAACTTCATTGTAAGGAAACCGAACTGTTTCTCCTAAATCCCTAGGGAAAATTAATCAGAATGATATTTATATTGCAACGAGTAGGCAATCACTGAGTGATTAGAAGAAGCTTGATTGGAATTATATTCCGATAGGGACTTGTCATTGCAACAGAATAAGCAAAAAATATGTTAATAGAGACCGATACGAACGGGTTATCATCGTCAAAATTCCTGACTAAGGGTCATGTCGTCTGATTACTTTTTAAAATACTAATTGGATCTTAAGGTCTTATGCAAATTTAAAACCGTAGACCCCTAAACCCCTTTCTCCTCCCTTTACGAGCCAGGTGAATTCATTTAATGATGAAAAACTATACAGAACCACTTACTACATTCTTGATCTTGTAAGCGCATAATATGACTTAAACACTGCAGAAGGTATATAAGTTATGATCACATTTTTCAAATAAATAAGAAATATTTTAGAAACCCAGCTTCTATAATAGCTTTGTTCTTAGTGGCAAGACACGAATTCAAACGAAGAAGAGATCTCACGCAAAATGCATTTCAGACAAATTGACTAGAACGTGAATATTCTCTGAGAATTTAGAGGATTTGTCTGTTTATCCCACAAATGACGACTCCACCTCCCAAAGAGCACTGGAGTATATTGGTCGTATAATTAGAAAGGGCTTGCGTGACAGTCCTCCCATGAATAAGCTCGAGATAATTATCCTTAAGTAGGATTTAAAAAAAAACGCTTACGTATCGTGTAGCAACAGGTGTTAATTACCATTGGAGTTAGTCCAGTTGCAGAAAAACTTCTCTGGCTTAGGGATAAAGCACGCACACACACATACACACGCACACACACACATATATAAACGTGTATATATATATATATATATACATATATATATTTCTTTTTATTGATAAGGTTAGAGTAAATTGTTCACATATAAAAAGTCGACATTTAAAGTAAGAATAAAATCACACCACGCTCCCTTCCCTTGGCACCGTAGATAATGCATGACATTATCGTACCCACTCTCGGACAATATTAGTTGCTGCTTGGCTATGACACTGATAACATCGAATGGTCGTTCATTCAATAACTAAAAGGGGCTCTAGAACCTGTGAATTGGAACTTATTTTTGTACAACTGTTCTACCAACGTACGTTTGAAAATTTCCTCTTCACGACAGCACAAATAGTAATTCTCTCTCTTCTCTCTCTCCTCTCTCTCTTCTCTCTCTCTCTCTCTCTCTGTAGGTCAATGACCGGTGGTACTCGCTCCTCCCAGTCCGACTCGGCGCATCATAAGGACAGCGCTGCCAGCCGTATGAGTAATAATGTGAAAGATGGGAGGGGGATTGGCTCGGGTGGCGGGGTGGGGTAGGGAGGATGTGGGCTTGGCCAAGTGATATTCTTAAAATGCGTCGACTGTAAGTTACAGACAAAATCTCACTGAGAATCATCCCTTCACTGAAAGTCATTGTTATGTAGCTTTCTCTAAAGAATGTAAAGAATCATGGTAGTTTTTTGTTGTATTCAAATGTTTTTGAATTAGTCATGTTATTTATATGATATTTTCCACTCATCAATGTTAAAATTAATTGAAATCTACAGACAATCTAGTAAATTAAAAAAGTTAGTCGTTCATTAACAAACAATGTATTTACATGAGAATAATCATTGGATTATCAGTCTCAGCGGAAACGGTTTGTAAGGAAAAGCTTTTTTTTAATCTTCTTCAGTTCTTTCAAAAATCTCCTCTTATGTTCCAAAATGGATTTACTTTATTTGTACCATTTTTGAAGTTTTGTTCACAGACGAGTCAGTTAGATTCGCTCTGAAAACTGCAAGACCTCAGATCGTGAATATGGCATGGATGATATATATATTATATATTTATATTGTTAAAATATATAGCTGATATATATATATATATATACTTTTGTTATTAAAAAAGCTGAAAGAGAAGCAATGAGATTTTGAATAAGATTTACCCAGTACTTATGGTATTGGAATTATACTTACACCCACACACACGCATAATTATATATATATATATATATATATATATATATATATATATATATATATATATATATATATATATATATATACATTATATATACATACATACATACACACACATATATATACATATATATGTGTGTGTGTGTGAGTGTTTGTGTGTGTGCATATTTCTGGATTATAAAAAGTTGTTGGTTGTTATACTGATGCAATCATAGTCACAACTAATATTCATGCTATTACATCTTCCCTGGTTCCTCTTGGTAGTCTGAATTTAGATAAATGTAGTTTAATTTAAATCACTTACTAACTTCTGTCCTTCTGCCGCCCCACTTATGTAGTTTTCTTCCCACTTTTAATTTTACTGGTTAAGAGGCGCTCCTTCTTTTCAACTGTGACTAGCCTTTCTTCTTTTTTTCTTACACCTTCTAGAATCATTTTGCTTTTGATATTCTTGATTTCAAGGTTCTGTGTTGGATATTGTCTACCCTTTACTTAGGGTTACTTATGGAAGGTAGAAATATTAAGAATACTGAATTATGGTTAAAGGATATCTGTTAATATACTTCTTACCTGATTAATTGCAACTGGTCTTGTTATCATAAACGGTAATTAGAATCCTTTGGGTCACCTGCATTCACGAAACACAACGATTTCTTTTATTAGTTCAATATCTCTTTCTTTGGATCATTAAGTATTTGGAGGGAGAGAGAGAGAGAGAGAGAGAGAGAGAGAGAGAGAGAGAGAGAGAGAGAGAGAGAGAGAGAGAGAATTTTTTTCCATTTGCTTTGGAGACTCTAAGAGAGAGAGAGAGAGAGAGAGAGAGAGAGAGAGAGAGAGAGAGAGAGAGAGAGAGAGAGAGATCAACGATTGCAATTGCACTGTAAATCTGACGGAAATAACTAGTTAAGAAGACATGGGACATAAGAATGCAATTTTTCCGAGTATAACATTTTGTCAAATCTTTTTCCTCTGAAGCACCCTGATTTTTTTTTTCTCAGTAGATGAAAATATCTCAAAAAAAGAAAAAAGAATGGAGCCGTTCCTCTCCCAGCTCTTTCTCTCTATCGTCAAGTTTTCTGACTTTACGAATTTTGAAGACGAAATCTTCCATCCTGCATCGGTACTGACCCAATATTCATCTTTCAAATATCATATTTTTCTATTCTTTTCGTTTATGTTTCATATATATATATATATATCAGAATATATATATATATATATATATACTATATATATATATATATATATATATATATATATATATATATATATATATATATATATATATATATATATCCCTATATATATATAAAATACATTCTGTTTCTCTTTGTGGTGGGATTTTTAAATGCTCGGAAAATTTGGACAGAGTAGAAGTAGTCGTCTGTCCACGTGAAGTCAGTATGATTTTCAGGTTTTATGAGTATGATGTATTTATATTATAATCCCACATTTACAGGTGTAGGCTACTACGTATGTGTAGGTACACCTGTAAATGTACAGACAGATAATCTTAATGCTGAAATCTATCCCAGGTATAATGAATAGGATATGGAAAACTGAATAAAAATGGTAAAGAGTAATCGATTGCCTCTGCAAATTGGAAGTATATAAAAAGAGAGAGAGAGAGAGAGAGAGAGAGAGAGAGAGGAGATGAGAGAGAGAGAGAGAGATATATGGCATTAGCATTATATATCACATAGCGAACAGTCATAAATATCAATTAAAAGCCCTTTATATATATATATATATATATATATATGTATATATATATATATATATGTATATATATATATATATATATATATATATATATATATATATATATATATATATATAGTATACAAATAAAAACACTGTCACACACTTTCAACTTCTGTTTGCTTAGTCAACGACATTGGTGAATATAGTTTTGCCGTAAGAACAGAAGTGAAGTCAGTTGCAGAGCAGTATATCAACAGCTTCAATTTCTACTTAGATAAAAACCTATCTTATATGAGGTAATATATATATTACTATTTTATTGTTCTCCTCTTTATTTACAGAAACAAAAATGACAGTAAAGTTGCATGTTGAGTAATAAAAACCTCACTGATGTGAGATAATTGCATAGTATTTTTTGTTCATCCGCAGACATGAAGCACTTGAGTAATCACATCCTTCATAATTTCTTTGCTGTAATCATATCCTTCAATGATTTGTGATTTTCAAATAAATAGGGGATATTTATTGTTATTACTCTTGCTAAAATACTTTGTGAAAGTATGCAGAATAATCTAAATAAAGTTAAATAATCTAAATAAATAATCTACATAAATCGTTTTGTGCTTTTAATCTTGTCAAAAATGACTGAAGTTCAGTCAATTG
Source organism: Macrobrachium rosenbergii (assembly GCF_040412425.1). NCBI lineage: Eukaryota > Metazoa > Arthropoda > Malacostraca > Decapoda > Palaemonidae > Macrobrachium > Macrobrachium rosenbergii. The sequence goes on from NC_089795.1 coordinate 44,503,291, forward strand.
TCATAAATTCCATTTTTTCGGAAGACACTTTTTTATATAAAATTTAGAGGATTTTCGATAAGAATATAGACCACGATCAGTCTCATGAATTTTTTAGAGAACGTCATTACCAGTTATGACATTCTCAGATATCTATTATTATTATTATTATTATTATTATTATTATTATTATTATTATTATTATTATTATTATTATTATTATTATTTATTTATTTTCCTCTGCCGCGGTGACGTTTAAGCATGTTGTAGAAAATGTTTTTGAGTGAAGACCGTTTTCATTAAAAGTGTTTTATCTGAGAAGACTGTATTTACCTGTTTTCATGAAGACACTTTTTATCTTTTCCATAAAGACAAATTTTTTGTCAGGACTCCATATTAAATCATTTATAGAGAGTCATTTTTTGTCATCAGTGGTCTCAAATGACAATTTTCTTTCTCTTTTTATTGAATAAGTCTTTTCATCTTGCTTGATGAAGTAAACTTAGTTATATATTTTACAAACCAACAGGAAAAAATAAATGAACAAATCAATGAGATAATATATCTGGAGTAATATGTAATAGAAGAAAATACAGATAAAAATGATGGAAATTTATCAAGAGTAAATAAACAAGAAAAATACTATTTTGGATGAGACTCTTAATTCATTTAGTATACAAGCTATAAATACATCTGGAAATCATTCAGTGAATAAGAATTTCAAGATTTATCAGAAATTTGTAGATAATATATGAGGTAAACAGCCTATACATAAATGATACTTTAATATACACTAGAATCTACCGCGTTTATTCGTCTCAGACATTTAAACTCTTCAGAAAACATACTTTCATTAAATCTCGCCGTAAAATTCCAGAAAACATTGACAGAGAGAAAAAGAGAGAGAATCGTTTTCTTTCACTCTCTATCTTCTCTAAACGATTCCCAGTGAAGAAAAAGTGTCTTCTTTTACAAGGGACAAAATGTCAACTTTAACGAAATGTCTCAATTCGATCTTTACCATTAGAGAGAGAGAGAGAGAGAGAGAGAGAGAGAGAGAGAGAGAGAGAGAGAGAGAGAGAGAGAGAGAGAGAGACTCTACGTTCTTCCCTTATATTACCTTGATCAAGCGGCCATGAAAATCCTTATCCAACTATTTTCATTTTAGTTCGTGAAGGACCTTCAAAGAATTCCCCAACTGCATTCTTGCACCGAATCGTCTCTCTCTCTCTCTCTCTCTCTCTCTCTCTCTCTCTCTCTCTCTCCACTGATAAAGAATGGTGAGCACAGCAAGACCGTAAAGAATTCTTGTACGTTAAATCTTTATAATGAAAGAGGGGGATTTTAAATCTGAACAGAGGAACAGATAAAGGTTCCCCACATTTTTGTGCGCTTTCTCTGCCTCTGGTTGGATGTTGCTACTTGTTTGCCAAATTTTATGTGCAATTTTCCATATTCATTTTATGGGTTCTCTCAATATTACATTGCCTGCTATATTGGCTGAGTTTATTTTCTAATTCTTTACTGTTGTAATTTAGCATGTCCTTTGTTATTCTATAAGTGTTTATAGTAGACATATAATGTATATACATATTTACAAATCATTAATGTAACTGACGTGACTTTTTGTTGGAAGGAACTTTAATATACTTGAAATTCAGCTTTTCTTAAAATATTTTAATGAGTTTAAAAAAAATAAATAAATGTTATATTTATGCCTTAAAGTATTTCATGGCAATTAGTGTGCTGTGAAATGACATTAATATTTATCGAGTTCAGTTTTGTCTTTACTAAAGAATATGACATTCAGCTGGAACTGAAGGATTTTGTCATGTATTTAACTATTTGTTTTGCAAAAAAATATGCAACAATAGAAAATGTATACAGAACCGTATAGAAAAAGTACAATTCTTCATTTCTTCATTATTTTTAGATTATAATCTTATTTGACTTCATATGATGGATAGACAAATGTACGTTTCATCAATGCTTTTAATTTAACTGAAGTCCAAAATTGATGAGTTTTTAATGACTAAAATATGCTAGTGTCACTCGATGTGAATGATGACATACTCTTCCATACCATCAATAACAGATATGTAATTAAACAGTTTTTCCATAAAATTATGTATTACATTATTCAAGCTTCACAAATGTACATCCAATTAAAAACAACTCTTCTATGAAAACGCCTTGAAAAGAAAATATCTCAGCAAATATATTTACAAATCGTTAAAGATTTCTCTCTGTATTCCGCGTTCCCAGAATTCCCAGGACAACTGAGAGAACGGACACGCTTGAAGTGTCGCTTGAAATAACAGCATTACAAATCACTGCATTCGTGGAACAGTCTGTTCCATTCGTTTTCCATTCCACTGAGCATTATTTGAAATACCTTTTACACCTGTCCCAGCTACCTGTTGGCCCTCGTGTGCAATCGCTTGAATGAACGAGTGTGGAGGTTCACAATATATAAATATTCCACTCTGTTCTTTCACTAGACTAAAGGTATGCTCGGTTATATGTACAGAGAGAGAGAGAGAGAGAGAGAGAGAGAGAGAGAGAGAGAGAGAGAGAGAGAGAGAGAGAGAGAGAGAGAGTTTGTGTATTTTACCAATTACTTAGCGCACTGTACCTTTTCTTCACGTGAACTCACGGGAAATCCCTGTTTTATTCTCCGAGACATGAGAGAGAGAGAGAGAGAGAGAGAGAGAGAGAGAGATTCCACCAGACATGTATACTTTCGACACTAAAAAGTTTGTCCAGCATTCAAGGAGAGAGAGAGAGAGAGAGAGAGAGAGAGAGAGAGAGAGAGACGCTTAACAGAAATCTCCTCTTTATGTCCTAACAAATCTTGGCCTTTAAGCAACGATAGATATCTCGTCCAGTGTCATCCCTCCCAAAGAAGATTAGACGAGATTGCTCTTGGTGTGTCTCTGACACTGATAGGAAACCTGGACAATTAAGAACATTTAAATATATGTGTATATATATATATATATATATATATATATATATATATATATATATATATATATATATATATATATATATATATATATATATATATATATATATATATATATATATATATATACCAAGGATAGATGAAAGGCACACGACAATCAACAGTTTATTGTGGCCGACGGCTTTTCTCGAATAATTGATTTTTCAAGGTTAAGAAGGCATTGTGTTTATTAGAATTACAGATGTGTCTGGTAAAATCATAGTAGATTCTTAATATATATATTTATATAATATATATCTATATATATATAAACCTATATATATATATACATGGCTAAAGAGAGACTAAAGAGAAAAGAGAAAACTAGAGAAAACAAACAGAGAGAGAGAGAGAAATTATTGAAAATAAACAAAGCGAGTTCAACATTAATGCAAATGAATTCGAGCATGGTACACATAATTTCATAAAATCGGTGGTTAATCACAAAGTCAAGCTCGTCCTCGTGTTGAGCTGAGGCCCCATTATTTCAAAGTCCCTTTATCAGAGAGAACTGCTTTTTAAAGATTGATGCAAAAGATTTCTTTACGGGTCAATTTTCAGACAGGGTCCACTCGTTCACATTCTCAGTAACTGGACCCGTCATGGGTGTCATTAGACCACATTTACAAACGGAATATTTTGTAATTTCTCTGCTGTTCTTTTGTTTAATTGTTATACCTTTTTCTGTTTAGTCACTTTTTAGCCATGATGGTCATTGGGTAGAGTTTGTTTTAATATCCTTTTAAGAAATTTGTGCATTTTTGTTATCTTTATGATTTTATAGAGAAGTCCCTTTTTTATTTAAAATTATATATATAGCCTTGAAATATATGGATATATATATATATATATAAAACTGTATATTGTATACATATATACATCTGCCCTATGGTATACATACATACATACATGTTCCACCTTCATCATATATATATATATATATATATATATATATATATATATATATATATATATATATATATATATATATATATATGTATATTAAACTATATATCATTTTTCCGCCTTAATCAGAAATGTCGAAAGTCGGTCGAACGCCCAACGGGAACTTAGGCTTTACTATTGAGAAAAGTCCCTTTACGCAGCAATATCGTATTGCATCTGGTCCCCTATCTTGATAATTGCGGTCGCAAGAGAAGCGGTAGGGACATCGTTGAACACAGACAAAGGAATATATTCAGCCTTTGGATTAAATTCCATTCCTAAAAATACCCTTTAGATTTCCATCTCGTAAACTCCTGGTCGGTTTTTGTGGTCAAAGTGCCGCATTTAATGACTTCAGTTACGGAAACGGATCCGTGTCCTTCAAACGTCGTATGGGGCAACGGCGTCTTCTGTTTATTTCGTTCAATTATTTAAACTATCATCGTGTTAATGATATTTTCCTTGTCTCTGATTACTGAACAGATGGTCATGATGGGTCGTGTAATATTCCATATATATATATATATATATATACTTGTTTTTTATTTGTTTATTATTATATATATATATATGCAGAAAGTATATAGTATTCGTCAGTATATATATATATATATATATATATATATATGTATATATATATATATATATATATATATATATATATATATATATATATATATATATATATATATATAGTTAAAACCTTAACGTCGTTTCTTCCGTGTGTGTGTGTTTGAAATGTCGTATTAATGTACCATTTTACAAGGCCGATCAGTAACGGAAAAAACTAAGTCCAAAATTGTGCAATAGTTTGCATAATTGATCTGTAGATAATTGTGGTCTAAATCCAAAATGTATAATTATTTTTCTGTTGAACATTCAGATGAAGGAATATATTAGCCTTTAGTGTTAAATTCCATTATTTGTAAATACGAGATGCTCCTGGGATTTCATGTCGTAAACTGGTGGTCACTTTTATTGGGGTCAATCCTTATTGTGACTTAAGTTACGGAAACGGGTTTTTTTCTTCATACTAGATTCAATAAAAATTAATTTATGTTTATATATCCAATGCAATAAAAGGTATGAAGTTAATATTTTATCACCTTCGTTAAAGATTATTTTTCATGAATTAGTTTCTAATTAGTGTGCTCTGGAAGAGTCTGATTACATCACGCTGTACTGATGGTGGTTTGAAATTTTGTTCTTTGAATCTAAACTTTATCCTAAATTGTTAAATAAATGGAACACAGATTTTCTGACACATTATATTCCAATAAGAATATATTATCACATTTTTCCATTTCCGTGTGCATTGTGTCAAAATAAGTTCTTTTTTTCCAGAAAGTATTTAATAATTCTAATTTGAAATAATGCCTTTCACATAGATTTAAAAAATTTGAAAAAGCCAAAACTATGCATAATTTGAATAAATGTCTTGTATTTATTGACGATGAAAATGTAATATTTTTTTTTTGTGTAAAACTACTTCATAGTGTAGAATAACATGCAGCATTTCACAATATACAATTTTGTGTCCTTTTGTTCTAATATGAAAACAAAATTTGTTAATTTAGGGAACATTGAATTTAGATAAACCTAATTTAGTCTTTGCAACTAAACTTGAAAGTATCTAGTGTTCTTAGTCATTCATTATAATCCTATTAAATGTAATGATTTGTGGAATTTCTGACTTTATAATTGCTACTCTTTATTCATTGAAACAACTAGCACCTTTGAGCAAGGAAATAAGATGAGCAAGATTACAGTATAACCTAAATGATCATTTTGATCTTCACTTTTGGCCCAGCAACTTTGTATTGAGATGAATCAATGGAGCCGATTATCGTCGAGACAGTGCCAAAATGTTTATAAGAGGAGATAATTGCTTATTCTGCCATCTACACCATTTGCTACCAGAGAATCTCTTGGAGAAAGATGAGTTATCCAAACCATTTGAAATTAGAGAGAGAAGAAGAGAGAGAGAATCAGAGAGAAGGAGAGATTCCATGTTCTTCCCCTGATGTTTCCTTGATCAAGAGGCAATGAAAATCTTTATCTAACTGTTTTACATTTACGATTTATTGGTACACCTGGTAATGAATTCCCCAATTGCAACTTGGACAACTAGAGAAAATCGCAGCGCTGGAGCAGCAAAAGCCTTGTCGACCTCTCTCTCTCAAAAGATGGAGGGGCAGATTTGATTATCGCATATGGGAAAGTATATATAAAATGGATATGATAATGCTATTGTGGCATTGCAAGTATATATGGGAAACTAGATTTTAATAAAAGATAAATTTTAGGTTTAGATAAGATTATGCAATAAAAGTATCTCATCATTGATATTTTTATCAGCCTTTGGTAAAGATGATTTTCATGGACAGTTTCTAATTATTGTGCTCTGATTATAGGGGGAAAATGGCAATTACATCACGTTGTATTGATGCAATAAATGTAAATCTTTGTCTTTGCTTGACAAAGAGGTTTAGGTGCATTGCAAAATTGAGAAGAATTACTTTGTCCTATTTAACTTTTGTTTTGCAAAAAATATGCAACTAAAAAATCTGAAGGACACAGCAAGAAAAGTACAACTCTTTGAATTCTTTTTAGTACATCTTTTGATTATAATGTTACATTCTGACATCAATGGACCCCATACGGAAGATGCAAAATTTGCAAAAAATTAATTCAAGTCAAAATTTATGGGTTTTAATGTAAAATATGATAATGTCACTGTATGATGTGATTGATTATATACTACTTGAGAATTTGTAATCAAAAAAGTTTTTGCATTAGGCTACAAGTTATGCATTGAATGTCATTCAAGTAAAACATAGCAGACATCCAATTAAACAAAATTCTCTTTTTTCCCTTTTCTTTGTTTTGAAAAAATATCTGAATTTATTTACAAATCATCAAACGATTTCTCTCCACAATTCCGCCTATCCCAGACAATGACAGAACAATTATCATTGAAATAACCAATGTTATAAATTCTGCATTCCTGGAACAGTCTGTAATTTTTCCATTTGTCAAACGTTATCTAGGTTTTACATCTGAAATTTTGCCTGTTGGCCTCGTCATAAGTAATCGCTTGAATAAAAATATGCAAAGGTTCAGAGATTTCATAAAATTAGTTCCGGTCATGATAAATATAATTTGTTTATAATTACATTCCTATATGAAACTGAATATATACTATTTATATATATACCATATTCACTCGGTGGAATATATATAACAGTATATATTCGAGAGATAAAGCACGCTGAGAGAGAGAAGAGAGAGAGAGAGAGCCTGAGAGAGAGAGGGAGAGTACATGAAGGACGCTTAACAGAAATCTCTTTACGTCCAATAAATCTTTACCTTTTAAACAACCTGGAGATATCATGTCGTGTGTCCTCCATCCCGAAAGATTAGACGACATTGCTGATACTGATGTCTCTCACACTGACAGGAAATTGAACAGTTAAGACAAAATTATATTTATATATATATATATATATATATATATATATATATATATATATATATATATATATATATATATATATATATATATATGAATGTATATATATATATATATATAATGTATTTATATATATTATATATATATATATATATATATGTTATTATATATATAAATATAAAATATATATATATATATATATATATACATTGTATATATATATATAGTATATAAATATACATATATAATATATATATATATATATATATATATATATATATATATATATATATATATATATATATATACATATATATATATATTGACGATAATGTATCGAATATTAACTTTAAAAGGAGTTCAAATAATAGTGCAATGAATTCAATGAGGTATGTATATGTACTATATAATTCTTGCTTGATAACACGAATTATTTACTATTCACTTCCCTTTCCAGTTATGGAGCTGAAAAGAATCCTCCTTTATATTAAACGAATTCAGTGCAAAGACGCGTGACGGACACATGAAACAGACAAGGGTCCAACTGCTTATGTCGCATTCTCAGTAACTGGAGCCATCATTGTAAGGGAGTGTCATTAGACCACTAATTCAATTTAATGTCTTCTCAGATCCTTCGTGGATAATTGCCCTTTGTAAGAAAGCCTCTCTGACCCCTTCTGGTAATTTTGTTTGCATGTTTAATCGATTTTATGTTAATGATGTTCTTGTCTTTGTTGATGGTCATGATGAATGAGTTTTTATAGTGATATCCTTGCTTTTGGTTTTCTGTAAAAGAAAAACTGCATTGAGATGCTTCCAATTCAGTCTGTCCGTCCACTTTTTTTGAGGTTAAATTTAGCTCTAATCGCCTCTGATCTTAAAAACTACTGAGGCTAGACGGTGCTGCAAATTGGTATGTTGATATTTCCAACCTCCAATCATCAAACATTATACTGCAGCCCTCTAGCCTCAGTAGATTTTTATTTCATTTGAGTTAAAGTTAGCCATGATTGTTATCTGGCACCGCCATAGGTGCCAACAACAGAGGCCATCACCGGACACGTGGCTACAAAACTTTCATGGGCCGCGTCTGAGAGTTTCATGGGTCGTGGCTGAGAATTTCGTACATCGTTATACGCTGCTCAGAAACTCGATTGCGCCGAAGAAATATATATATATATTTTTTACTGCTATATATTGTTTATTATTATTATATTGAACACACACACACACACACACATTTACTGTATATATATAGACAGATAGACAAGGTCAAACGAACATCATTTCTTCCGCCTGTAGAAAGTCGGTGAGCCACCAACAGAAACATAGGCCTATCAATAACGAGATTGAGAGCAAAATCCATTTCCTGCAACAACATCATATTGCATCTGTCCCATATCTCGATAATTGTGGTCGTGAAGGGAGGGTTAAGGGCCCTCATCGTTGAACGCATGGAAGGAATATATTCAGCTTTTTAGACCAAATTGCTGCCCATAAAACCCGAGATACCATTTAGATTTCCTGTCGTAAACTGGTGGTCGGTTAATGTGGTTAAAGTGTCGCTTAAATGAGTGACTAGTTATGGAAGCGGGCGTCCGTGTCCTTCAGCGTCTCATGGAGCAACGGCGTCTGGCGTTTATTGACGGTTACCCGTCCAGTTACTGGTTCAACTCGGCTTTCTGTAACTCTGTTGCTCGTGAGTTTGTGTGGAAAAAGTAGTACTTTTTCATTATGTCTCGATTGCCTCCTGAAACGGGAGGACGAAAACTATCCTTATAGCTATCTATCTATCTAAATATGTATGTATGTATGTATGTATGTGTATATATATATATATATATATATATATATATATATATATATATGTATGTATGTATATATATATGTATGTGTGTATACATATACCCAATAATATACATACATATGCATTATTGATACCGCTTTACAACGAAATTGTGTTAATGAAAAACTTTGGTAAAATTTGCAAGCAGTTGCGTAATTGACCTTGCATAATCTCATAGAGTAGCTATTGTCACAATTTATCATTATTTTTTCTGTAAGCCATTCAAATGTAGGCGTATATTATCATAGCATTTCTGAGTACCACTGATTTGTTTTTCATTACAGCTTAGCTGTGTAATAACAGGCCTGAAGTTAGATATAACTTTAATTTCCTGTAACTTTAAAAAGTATTTAATGTTCATATTCCACCATTAGTAAATATTAAATGAATGAAAACCCGAACTGAGGTTATAACAAATACTATATACTTCTATCTTTAGTCACTGAAAAGGTTTCATCATGGCAACTAGCTTTTCAACTTTACAGTAATTCCTGATGTTCATTTGATCTTCACTCTTTGTCCCAGCAGTGACTTTGTATTGAGAGAGAGAGAGAGAGAGAGAGAGAGAGAGAGAGGAGAGAGAGAGAGAGGAGAGAGAGGGGAGGGAGAGAGAGAGAGAGAATTGCTTATTCTACCATTTAACCACAAAGCTACTGAGCATTTACCTGGAGAGAGAGAGAGAGAGGGAGAGAGAGAAGAGAGAGAGAGAAAGAGAGAGAGAGAGAGAGAGAGAGAGAGAGAAATCAATGGTCTGAACGGATACATACGTCCCTTTGCATGAGTTTAGGCTTTGTTAAAGGAAGGAATATCTAGCTCAAAGGAGAAGGGACAAATAACTGCCATTTTTCCGAAGTGCGTCTTTCATCTTTCCTTCTCTCTGCCGCCGACATCAGGGCAAAATAAAGGAAAACTCACTAAAAAAAAATAACAACAAAAATTACGAAAAGGAACAAGAAGGTTTTCCGATTTCACTCTTTCCAACCATCCTACCCACAAGCTGAAAAAAAAACTGGCAAAAAAAAAAAAACCTACCTAAAAAACTACAGCCTTGAAGTATCTGCATGTCCCTCTTAATGGCCAGAGAGAAGCCCCTGACCTCAAAAAAAAAAAAAAAAAACAGATGAAAACAGTAAAAGACTGCAAAAAGAAAAGTTTTCTTCTTAGGTAGTGATCGAGAAACAGGATTTGGCCCTCAGGGACGCGACGTTTATCCCTCCCTGCCGAAGTTTTTTTCACTTCTCTGTCTGCTTACGTGTCTTCAGGCCATACATCCATTACCTGCAAACGTAAAAATATGACTAAACTTCGAAAAAGTATATTCAACATCAGTAGAACGAAGAAAGATTTTCAAAAAGTAAAATAAAAAATAAGTTTGAACGCTCTGTATTATAAAACCAACAGTCTTGACCTTATTACATCATGTAGTTGAGTTACGTATTGAACTTTACACTGAAGTATTGGTTTCATTATTTATTTATTTATTTATTTGTTTTGTTTATTTATTTCAAAAATTAAATTAATTTAATGATGAAGTTCAGCTTGTAAGGAAGGATGCAGTGAAAGTTAACACTCTAAACAATGAGATGTTGGAAAAGCCATAAGAGAGAGAGAGAGAGAGAGAGAGAGAGAGAGAGAGAGAGAGAGGAGAGAGAGAGAGAGAGAGAGGTTCTTTGTTAGATTCTTCTAACGCTTTAGGAAATATAAGTACTCTGTAACGCATCACTTGTTCTTGCTGTTTGATATTTCCTGGAAGAATTTTGCGTTAAATAACCATTTAAGGAGATGCCAAGTAAAAAAATAGTTTTTAATGGAAAATAAACATTATTTTGATTTTTCATGGACGAATAATTCAGTCAATGAATTCTGGCACTTTTTAGCCTCGGTGCATCTGAGTCAAGAAACTTTTTTAGTGATGTAGACATACTATTATTATTATTATTATTATTATGTATGTATTATTATTATTATTATTATTATTATTATTATTATTATAATACAGAAGATGAACCTTTTCATATGGAGCAATCCCACAGGGGACACTTATTTGAAATTCCAACTTCAAAGAATATTATGGTGTTCGTTTAAAGAAGTAACAGAAGGTAATAGGAATTCAGGGGAGAAGAGATACATATTGAAAAAGAAAAAATAAGTAACAAATTAATAAAAGTAAATATATTCCCATATTCCTGTTAAGTTTGGCAGTTTAGAAGGAACAGTAAATAAACTGCCACAAAAGAAATGAGAAATTTGGATGCTTTGTAAATTTCCAGCTCGCAAATCTTGAGAATATATGTAAAAAAAAATAGTTAATATAACAAGATAGCGTATACGATACAGTGCATAAAACTATTGAAAAGGAGTTATTATTTTTGTGGGATTCTGTGCATGATTAAAAATAGAATACATTACTAAGACTTTGTAATCATCACTGCATTTGGCGCTAAGTGAGAAGCATTATATCTCAGAAATCCATAAAAGCATCTTATACCTGCCAGGAAAAAAAATCTAAAAAAATCCGTTTAAGGCCAAGTGTAATCGACCCTCGATATCCGGTAATCCTCTTAACCCTCTGATTAACGGAATGATCTACTATCAAGGTTGATTAATGACTGTCCAGTCATCAAAGGAATTTCCAACGACGCAGGGCACCGTGAGGAGTAGGAGGATATCCTACTTCCTCAGATAACTGATGTCCTGTCGTGGAGTGGTATTACTGACGTCTCGTGAATATTGAAAGTTGATTGTTTTTAAGTTATTTCGCTCTCTCTCTCTCCTCTCTCTCTCTCTCTCTCTCTCTCTATTGGGCTTAAGAAGGAATCACTCTGGTTAATAATAATAATAATAATATGTATATTAATAATAATAATAATAATAATAATAACTAATAATAATAATATTATTTCGGTAGGCCCTCTTTCAAACATGTTTTGTTGAATATGATGGCAGCCTTAGTTGCATCTTGTAGATTATTCGTTCAACTCTTCTAATTAGTCTTTTTCTTCTTCAGTAACAGAATTACAAAATGCCCAAAGTTCATTGCAGGGGTTTATTAACCCCTGCATGAACACTGACATTTACTTAAATTCTGTTACTGAATAAGAGAAAGACTAATTAGGAAGAGGATGAACGAATAATCTAAAGATTAATGCAACCAAGGCTAACTCATATTCAAACAAAATAATATCATATTCAACAAAATAATATAATAATAATAATAATAAATAATGCTTCTTGTAATTCTGTGACATAATCTGTCATGTAATAGTTTAACTGGAGAAGGCTGCCAGGTGAGAGTTATTCTCCAGTAACTCATGGACAATTCTGATATTAATTTTATTAAAGCAATGCAAGAAAGATTGATGAATGATTAAACTGAAGACACGTGACAACGTTATTCTCTAGAACACCCTGTTCAGTGGCTTTTTCCAACTCACTGCTGATTGTCGCAAGAATGTATTAAATGTATTCCTCGTTTCTGATTCTGTTTAGTATAGTCTTCTATTTCCAAGAGGCGTGTCTGTCGGTTTCTTCAGAATTAAACATTACTCCCGCTCCCACTCCCTATCCTCTCTTTCATTTCTAGCCAGGAATGGGTCGTGTTGTACTGGACGAAATCTAAGTAATAATTCCTGTTTCGTGGCATTTTGCCGGGTCTAATTTGGTCTTCTCGTGTTACATCTCGCGAATTTGTTGGAAGACAAGCCCAGATTCCAGGAGACTTTATTTTTCTCTTCCATTTCCAGAAGAAGAGGATGTGGCGCAATGTTAGGAAACAGGCGTTTAGCTTTTAATGATTTCATGATGACTTAAAATTATAATATTTAAAATGGAAAATATGAAATCATTACAGTTTCAAAGATTTCTTTTCGTTTAAGAACTCTAAAAACATGTGAAGCATTACGGATTGCAAGAAGGACTGCATTTATAGGTATAGACGTTTTCTTAAAAATCTCTCAGGAACATAAAACAAACAAATTTTCTTATACGTTTCCCTAAAAAAGTCAAACCTGCTTAATTGTACATCACGAATTGACTTCAGTGACGTCCGTGATCGTTCTTAAAAGTGTGTGTTATTATATGTATTTTTCTTATATATATATCATATATATGCATATATATATATATATATATATATATGTATATATATATATATATATATATATATATATATATATATATATATATATATATATATGTATATATATATATATATGTGTATGTATGTATGTTTATACACACATAAAACTTCAAGAGAAGAGTAAGCACTTTAAGAAAGATCACTTAAGTTACTTTTTATTTGTACAAAGTACGCCGTTGTTTATAGTTCATATTTGTAGTTCTATTTAGTGCCCACAAACACACTTGGAAACGACTCATATCAGATCCAAACAGCTGCCAAAAGATATGGGCCATAGTAACTCGGATGAACTGGACAGACATAAACCTGGGTTGAAACCTAAGCCTATTTTTTTTCCGTAGATTGCCTAAGGACCCTTTGAAGGGAAAAGTCAAGGTGATAGGAGAAGGCATAAAGGTTTAGTATCTAAACCTCCATTCTGTACCTCCCATTTCTGACATGAATAGTTTTCATGCACGAAATATTCAAGAGACTAAATTTTTATGTGGTTGCAGTTGAAAGGGTTTTGGCATTTTTAAAAGTAGAGGCTTCATATATATTTCAGTCTTGCAAAGACTAACGCAAAATAAAGGATCTCACATTATTAATCTTCAACCGTGTTTTATACCATCACTGAGACAGGAAAAACAATCAGGGCTTTCATGAAGATTAAAGAAATCTTTCATCCAAAACTGCTAAGTACTTTAATTTTGATGACAGACCAAATTATTTCCTTTTAAACTTTTAGGCGTTATTATTCGTGACCGGTTCACGTACACTGATGGAAAAGCCAGTTGTCGGTTGATAGGCTGCTTACAGACTGCTATGTATCATAAATTGCAATCACCCCATTTATCTTGTTGAGCTCTATGGCGTCGTTGATTGCATACAATTACGACATACTATTGTGTGCATTGATATTCGAGGCAGCAGACTAAAATACTACGTGATAGCCACTTTATTTAAGAAAACTCAATTTGACCCTGAAAAATCCTCGAGTTACAGTCATGCTATTTCTTCAAGTAATATTTATGTAAATGTAACTTTTATATAAGCACAGAAAAATCAGGAAAAATTATTACGAGAATGGATAATTCTGAAGCTCTGGGAGATTGTCAAATCATTTAAAAAGTTAGATTATTATTATTGTTAAAGAAGTATTAAAATAATTTTACCAGGCCACTAATCTAATTATGAGCTCTAACAGGCTGGGCCTGAAGGATTTGTTTTTACTTATTTTTTCACCTAAATTACAGCTTTCAAAAGTTAGCAAGGATCTAACTTCTTTTACCTTATATGATTAACTCATCCAGTAACTTGATTAGTATTTTTACTTTTTATAAATCACTTGACAGAATCGGGTACATCTTTCTCTCACGTACCCCCATCGAAATGTCCGCCTTAAAGGGGCTTGTTCCCGCAATGGTTTTTCTCGCGCAAGGTACCTCCCGATATCTCCGCGATATCCAGGTAAGGATATCTCCATCCTCCGGCACATCCCCTGTCACATTCATCGCGGACCTGCTTTATATCGCTCGATATTCGTGTCGTTGTAATTTAGAACGTCCCGAGGCTCGTGTTGGCATAATTCTTTTGGGGAAACGATGGAGGTGTACATTCAGAGGTGTGGTAGACTTTTTGGGATTCCTTCGTCGTAATGTTGAACTGGAGGAATAAATGGAAATAATGTTTTACGCAGTTGGATGCAAGGCAGTGTTAACAGACATGACACACACTTGTTCAAGAAACTTTTAAACAAGAAACCATACTTTTATGCTTAATTTCAATTCAAGTCTAAGATTGTTTGAAATATGAAGATAGATTTATAAAATAAGAGGTTAATTTACTTAGAGAAATAGATACTTTTTTGTGCAATTCATGGGAGGAAAATTACGTCTTTGTGGGACACGTAAGGACTAAACCAATTCAGTGGAAATATTCTTCATCGTGAATAATAGTCACGAACTCGCATGAATTCTCAATACTCAAGTGAAAAGCAGATCGATGTCTTCAAAAAACGTTGGTCGAAACACAGTATTACTCGAAATTGTCATTTAATTTCCATAGAATTTGAAAAATTCTGCTGACATAAATTCTCTCTCTCTCTCTCTCTCTCGTGAAGGATATAGCGATTCGATAATATCAAATTTTTCTAAAAATATCATGGTTGGGACTAACCTTTCGTAAATTAATAGATTCTTCCAGTTAACCTTATTGTTGTGATTGTACTTTTTTTTTTATTCCAAAAGCCAATAAAATTTTTTTTTACCACACTCGTGATGATGGAATGACAGATTAAGCTGACGGCGGAGAAATCAGTCAATTTATCAATAAGGTTTAAGAACCAATCGAATTTTACGCTTTTCCACCTCTCAGTCATTCGAATGAAAATTTCATTAATTTATATTCATTTGCCAAGAGACTCTACCAGGTAGCTCTCACGTCAGATAAACATTCGTTTGTGTTCAGAAAGATTAAAATGAAAGACAACCCAAAGCCCAGTTTCATAACAGTGCAATACTGCGAGATTGAAACACCTCAAAGGTTCCATTGGCAATTAAGAAAAAAGTATTGTCATCCAACGACCGGACAAAAGTTCAACATATGGGCCACAAAGGATCATGTTTGTTCACGACAGGGTTGGGGTATAAAAGTCTTTCATGGAATAGGTCTTCTGATATGACATGGGGAAGAGTTATACTACACCTGTAACTTATGCACACACACACACACACACATACATACACACACACACACACACACACACACACACACATATATATATATATATATATATATATATATATATATATATATATATATATACATTTACACTACACACACACAAACACACATAAGTAAGGAGCGTACAAGTGTGTACATTTGCTTTTGGGGAGAGAGAGAGAGAGAGAGAGAGAGAGAGAGAGAGAGAGAGAGAGAGAGTTGTGACAAATTATATTTTTAAAAATACTCTGCTATTTATCACTGGAGTATCTTAAGTGAGAGCTTCAGAATCAATAAATCGTAAACTATTTAAGGTAATAAAAAAAACTATAAATTTCGTCACAGCCCAAGTTGTTGAAAATAGCTTTATTTTCGGATTGTATCGTAAAAGCTTCCCTTTGCTCCTTTTCCCGAGGGACCATTCCAGAATCCACTCTTAAATGGAGTTGCTCTTGTTTACTAAGATGTTTACAGTGTTGTTGGATCCTGGAGGGACAAGAGGAGAGAGGAAGACTGCGTAGGATGTTTACTTGTGTCCCTTGTGAAGTCCCCGAATTTGTCAGTGACACTCGAGAAAAACTGTAGGTTTTTGGTGAAGTCTGAAGAGGAAATATGTTCGCTGAACATTTTCATCAGTAGTCTCTTGCTATGTTACAAAAATATTTTGATATATGACACTGCCTCAGCGTTTGATGACTTTTATTATATCAGTCGCTTAGTTATGTTCTTTTGCAGACTTATGATATTAATCTTTCAATAATTCTCCTTTTCCCGTTAATTCCTGTCCCCGCCTACTCTTCCTTGTCCGTCCCTTTGCCTTTTTCATCTGGTTTGTAATGTCAGTCTTGGATCCCATAGGAACTCTACTAAATATTTGATGAAAATTTCGTGATTTTATCAGAAGCTGCTGCTAAAATGTTATGCAGGAAAAGAAGAGTAGCTCTGTGAAAAGGGTGCGTTAGGTGACTTTGGTGTGTCACAAAGAAAGTGGTGAAAGGAACAGGGCAGATAACCTAACTCAGAGAGACTTGCTAGGAACTAGGCAGTTAAGAAGATTCTCTGGAACCGTCCGCTTTAAAAGGAGAAGGAGTAGTTAAAATATATAGTAAAAAATTATGATGTAGATGCTTACTCGGATTTATGGAATGTAACCCAGCTTATGTAAAGCCAGAATCTGTGCCTAGAACCTTGCTACAGATTCTGATATTCTAGAATGTGATGCTGGCTGTAGCTTTTAGGATGAAGTGGGTCATCACAGCATCACTTAAGGCTTCCTTTGCAAATCAGTGTCCCTGGGTTAAAGTACAGTAGTACGGCACCTGATTAGGTTGGGTTAGTTTCGTTTAGGTTTATTTAGGGGTGAAGCCTGTAGTCAATTAATCAACTTATTTACATTCCGTGTTGAGTGAAAAAAACGGGATGGATAATGAGCAACAAAGGTGGACTAATGAAATGAAGGGGACATACTCATGGCAGTAACTTGAAAAACTATCAGAATAGCAGTCCAGTCATGTAGCTTATGGCTGGCTAAGTTTTACAAGCACGGAATTTGGTAAGGCAACATAGGCACTAGAGAAAAACCACAAATTGGAGAACAACTATATTTAAGAAATCCACATAAAAAATTTCGGAGTGTCATGCTCCTCTTCAGTGTGGAAACATTAAAACTAACTACAATTCATTTTGAGTGAAGTTGACAAGGAGACAACGAAAAAATAATAATATTAGACATGAAATATCAAGTTTCAAAGGTCGATGCTGATCTGTTATCATCATAGACACTAGAGATCAGGAATATAGAGATCAGGAATACGATATATTTACCTGAAATATTGAAGGTGGACTTACACACCTCAAATATCACAGCATATCTTTCCCTACTATGGAAAATATAGGGATATCAATTCTTCCTGAATATGGATTTCATTTTCAACCAAAGTCAGGAGTAACAGATCCACCAATTAAAATAAATAAATAAATAAAATGTACATGTTAAAGTCTGTGCCTGAAAAACCGAAGCATTTTTTGAAATATCGAAAACCAATATTTATTGAATCAACAAGATATAGAGGTCATTTTTTGTACTTGATTTATTACTTTGCCTGCATGGTCATGCTGAACACAGTCATTGTTTATTCACTTTTCACTACAGTTCCTAAATCGAAAACGAACTGAGAATACATAAATTTTACTTTCTCTTCACGAAAGATACATACAAAATATACTTTTCCAAATATTTGCTTTTGATACTAATTTACTAATTTGATACTATTTTTGTTAATTAATTAATTTGTTTATATATATATATATATATATATATATATATATAATAATATATATATATATATATTATTAATATATATATGTATATATATATATATATATATATATACATATATTTTATATATATATATATATATATATATATATATATATATATCTATTCTCTTTATATGTGTGTGTGTGTGTGTGTGTGTGTGTGTGTGTGTGTGTAAGCGTGTGTGTATTTATTTATTTATGTAATGAACAATTCAATATCCATATTTTATCGTCGCCTTACTCAAGCGACGATAAAATAAGTCGATAATAATTGACCCTCCTGTTGAAATGGATATCACAATTACAGAAGAAGGAACATATACGCATGAAGAGGATTCCAAATTTTCAGCAATGAGAAAGAAACATTAATAGAATAATCTCATAGTTAATTAAGTTTTAATGAAATGTTAATTGATGTAATGTTCAGGATATTAAAGAAAACTAATCAATTATCCAGAAGCTAAGGGGTCGGTTGCCTTGATGAGTGTTCTCCAACTATTTCTGTGGAGAGCGTCTTTCTCTGCTGTTAAAAGCTTCTTCTCTAAATCATCCTTCACTTTCTCTCTCTATCTAATCCTTTGCCTCTCTCTCTCTCTCTCTCTCTCTCTCTCTCTCTCTCTCTCTCTCTCTCTCTCTCGACCTTCTACTTCCTAACAGGTTTCATCCAAGCCCTCTTCACTCATTCCGCCTCACTCATCCTTACCACATGGCCAGACTATCTCAGTCTCGACTAGCTTATCATATTAGTCATTTTTACTATTACTATATTACTATTCTGCATTCAAGGACAATTAAGGAACACATAAATGCTAAACTCATCGATGTCAGAATTCAATGGAATATATGAAATCCCTTCAAGAATGATCTGAAAGGAGAGAGAGAGAGAGAGAGAGAGAGAGAGAGAGAGAGAGAGAGAGATATCAGTGATATCCAACATTCCAAAAACAACACAGAAATCATATCCAGATGAGGAACTGTTGTTGTGGAAAAATAATTCAGAAATATTCAAAGCATGTTAGATCGAGTTTATTATAATTTTCGCTAGGCAAAATTCAGGACTCACTGATA
>NC_089795.1:44527767-44530267 GCF_040412425.1 Macrobrachium rosenbergii
TTCTTAATTTATTTTTTCTTTTTTAATTGGTGATCTCTTCTTTCTGTATATCCCACTATCGTCTGTTATTTTTCTCTAATGAACACCATATTCTTTGGAAGCTTAAATTTCAAGTCAATGGCCCTTGTGGGCTTGTTCCATATGAATAGGGTTCAGCTTCTGAATAATAATAATAATAATAATAATAATAATAATAATAATAATAATAATAATAATAATAATAATGGCTTATTTAGCGTATGGTTTCAAACATTAAGGCATGGTAATCTGTTTTAATTGTTACTGGTGTATTCTGTAGTTTTGGAAAATAAAACCCTTGGCAACCTGTCTTGAATATATTGCCAGTGGCAACAGATAAAAATGACAAGGGGTTTAAATATATATACTCTTTCAAACAACAGTAATACTAATGTTTTTTTGCAACATATTTAACATCTCTTTGTGTCATAATTACCTTTTATTACTTTCAACATAATTCATACATGCTTTAGTGATGCACCTCGTACATATTTTTTTTTCAGCATCAGTCACCTCTGTACAGTTATCAGCACTTTTCTTCATTACTGTTTTTCTAAGTGCAGAAATGCCATAATCTATCATGATTATGGCAAGCTTACAAAGAACTGAAATAACATTCGAAAAGGGGAAAACAACAGAATAAGTAAACAGAAATAAATTAAAGCGTAACAAACACCGACCAAGTAAAAATCAATTAAGAAAACAATTCCTTTTACGACGAAGAGTTTAATACGGGTCAAACATTTCCGTTAGAAAACGTTATTTAGAGTCAGTTTTATTAACTTCCTCTACCAACAGGGCTCTTGGTTTGCAATATGCAATGCCGAGGGCTCTAGGGCAGAGAGTTTCCCGACACTGTCGGAAGCCAGGCAAATATTTGCATATTTCAAGGCTGTTTTCCTCGTATCAAAAGCATTTCTTATAGCATAAACCCTCAAGATGATATTGCTTTCTGATTTATGGGTCTTTACTGACGGAATAGGAATACATCGTTCTTGCCCGTGTGTTTGTGTTTTATGCATTAAATCATTTGGATTTTTTCTTAAATACTTTCGTATATGTTTGAAAGTATTCACGCAGAAAATTGTTCTGCATAAATATGTATATATGTATATATATATATATATATATATATATGTATATATATATATATATATATATATATATATATATATATATATATATATATATATATATATATATATATATATATATATATAAGCAAAAAACAAATATAAAGAAAACTCGTTTACCAAACTAAAACACCAGCTATCACTGTTTCCCAAAAAAAGCAACGTGATATACCAAATACTTGCATTTATTTTATAATATTATCGGGTAACTAATGATATAATTTTATTCTTACTCTTTGGCACAAAGCTTTCGTTATAGAAAAGATTTTCTCTGCCTTGTCAAAGAATATGGACTCGACATGTAGCCCGCAAGGTACGCGCCAAAATGCAGATTTATTCGCGCCAAAAAATTGGCGGTATTTTCTAGTGGAGAGGAATGTTCCTGGAAACTCGGTCTAGGTTAATCTCTCTCTCTCTCTCTCTTGAGGGAACACACCATATTTACCCAATAAAATGCAAAGTAAGAGGAGTTCTTATTTTAAAAAAGGACTTAATTTTTATAGTTGTTTTGTCTTATAAAAAAGATATCTTAAGTTTTCTACGGGGTAACGTAGGGTGTCTTCAGTCTTCCCTGAGGAAACTTTTATATAAATACTTTTAAACGCCCTTCAGGGAGCCAGCCTTCCCGACTTCTAACTTCATTGATATATAATATAATAAGTCTTGATATCCTGGAACAGGTGGAATGGGAATATGTTATTGTGATCATTCAATAATCTTTTTTTTTTGTCTTACTTACAAATTCTATTAAATGTCTTTAGGGATTTTAAGGGAATTTCCTTACTTAGCAACGCTAGCATTTAGGTATTGCAAAGTATTATACTTAACATGATATAAAGGCCTTAAACCGCTACTTTATTGTTAATTCTTAACAATAAAGTAGTTTCATTTTTACTAAGTTCAGTAGCAAACCAGGAAACAATGACGAAAACTTTAATATCATTAATTACAGTTTACCTTCGTTCGTTAAATTCAAGAAAGGTAATATGTGTAATTTACAGAAACCATCGTGTGATGGTTTTTGTCTTTATTGAAATTTTGTCAGTCAAATTCTTTCAAAACTATTTTTATTTATAAAGAAACGAAATTTTCCATCCTGAACTTTTTGTCATAAATTTTTGCCGCTGGTTATCATCAATTTTTGCCAAGTTCACTGCAGATATGAATTATCAAAGTAATATTTTGTTGCTTTTTAAACGTTCATTTTAAAAAGAAAAATTTTAATAACTGATCTAATGTTTTTTATCTTGGCGTAAGCTGTGTGTTTGTCTGTATTAGATCCATTTCATGCTATAAAAGTTTTTGTGTATTTCAATACAGACATTTTTTAAAAAGAAAACTTTTTCCTG
>NC_089795.1:44535267-44580267 GCF_040412425.1 Macrobrachium rosenbergii
AAGAATAATTCACTGATTATTAGCAAACCTGACAAGGGCAATGGTGTAGTCATTCAAAACAGGGAGTATTACATTGATAAAATGTTATCTATACTTAATGACACTACTAAATTTAAGAAAATGCCACATACAGACCCCTATCATAGGAATATCCTGAATGAGGATAAAATAAACAGGTCGCTTAATTTTTTTAAAAAAGGTAATTATATTTCAGATGAAGAATACAACAACTGTTATGCAAGTGGTTGTTCCCCCGCTATTATAATTATACGGATTACCGAAGATCCATAAGCCGGACGTACCCTTAAGACCGGTTGTTGCTTCTGCACAATACCAGTCATATTATTTAGCGAAATTTAAATCCTTTTAAGTACTATAACGGACACTACTTATTCTCTAAAAAAATTCGTATGAATTAGTTAATGACTTAAAGTATTTGAATATACCTCATTATTTATGCAGTTTTGATACTGAATCTTTATTTACAAACATACCTCTTAATGAAACCATTGACACAGCAGTGAATGAAATGTATGAGGATGGGAACACTTTCAGAAACTTGCCTAGGAATAAGTTCAAGACACTTTTGGAGGCAACATGTAAAGATACGTACTTCATGTTTAATGATGAGTTGTATTTACAAGTAGACGGGGTAGCAATGGGTAGCCCAATTTCATGTATTTTTGCTAATTTGTTTTTAGGTTTTCATGAGGGGAAGTGGTTGTAGGATTGCCCATCACATTTTAAACCTTTGCTCTATAAGCGATTTGTGGATGATACTATTTCAATTTTTGAAAATGAACACCAGGCTAATAGTTTTCTTCAATACCTAAATAGCAAACATGAAAATATAAAATTTACTTTAGATGGGGAGGTGAATAATAAGATGCCATTTTTAGATATTTTCATTGCAAAATCCGAGAGTTCATTCTCTGTTTACAGGAAACCCAGTTTTTCAGGATTAGGTTTGAGTTTTTTCAGTCACTGTCCAAACTTTTTCAAATTAAATGCAGTTAAAACCTTAATCTACAGGGCTTATAATTTGTGCTCCAATTTTACTTTGTTTCATGAAGAGATGGAATTCTTGGTAAAATTTTTCGCAAATAATGGTTATCCAACCAATTTGGTCTTTAAACATATTGGGCTGTTTTTGGAAGGTGTTTACAGTCCTAAAATGCCAGTTGCTGCAGTTCCTAAACTAGTTTTTTATTGCAAATTGCCTTACATTGGTGTAACAATTAAGCAACTTGAGAGGGAATTGAAATACTGCTTTGATAGGTTTTATCCACAGATTACTTTTAAATTCATTTTTAGTAATGATTTTGCAATAAAAGCTTACTGCAAAAGATAAACTGCCTGGTTTATTGCGTTCTGGTATTGTTTACTATTATACATGCCCCAACTGCTAAGTGGGGTATTTTAGTAGTTCCATAAAGGCTCTCAAAACGAGATCCTGCTGGCATTTTCTGAGAGACTTTTGTCTTCCACCCGTAGATATTGCAGTAGATGCAATCAGGCAGAGACTTAGTATAAAGTTTTAAAATTGCAGATTCTTGTTCAGTATTGTCTGATTTAAGGATTTTAGAATTCTATATATTCCCAAACTTAAGCCAAAATGATCAGTCTTCCTTTCCGTTATCCATAATCTACTGATTTTCTATTCGCTCTCGCTTTCCAGTCCATAAGCTAATTTATCTATTGTGTAATTTTCT
Source organism: Macrobrachium rosenbergii (assembly GCF_040412425.1). Lineage (NCBI taxonomy): Eukaryota > Metazoa > Arthropoda > Malacostraca > Decapoda > Palaemonidae > Macrobrachium > Macrobrachium rosenbergii. The sequence goes on from NC_089795.1 coordinate 44,536,980, forward strand.
TTTCGTGTTTGTTTGTCTTTTTTAATGTTTCTTAGTCCTGTTTTATTTGATGTTTTTTTTTTTATTTTGTCTTCAATTTGTTTTTCTTAGTTTTATTGGCTATTGTAAATCACTGAATTTTATTAGTTTTAAGTCACTTTGTTTTCTTTTCTAAGTAGTGTTTTTTATGGTAACGTAATTTATAAAAAATTATTCTCGAGTGTGACCTTTCTTTGATTTTGTATTTTACTAGTATAAAGTTTTATGTTTTGGTGTTTTGCCTCTATTTTAGGTCGAAAATGGCTTAGTGTCATTAAAGGAAACGTCCCAGTGGAATAAAGTGTTGACTATCGCTTGTTTGGCTGTTCTGAGAGGATCAGATTCCTAGAGTCAATCTCTTGCATTTTAATAATAATAATAATAATAATAATAATAATAATAATAATAATAATAATAATAATAATAATAATTATTATTATTATTATTAATTAATATTAATTATTATTATTATTATTATTTTATTTTTTTATTTTATTTTTATTTTATTTTATTTTTTATTTTTATTATTTATTTTTATTTTTTATTTTTATTTTTATTTTTTATTTTTATTTTTATTTTATTTTTATTTTTATTTTTATTTTTATTTTTATTTTTATTTTATTTTTTATTTTTATTTTTATTTTTATTTTTTTATTTTTATTTTTTATTATTTTATTTTTATTTTTATTTTTATTTTTATTTTTATTTTTATTTTTATTTTTATTTTTATTTTTATTTTATTTTTATTTTATTTTTATTTTTATTTTTATTTTTATTTTTATTTTTATTTTTATTGATATATTTCTCTGGCCTTCAAGGGCACCTGACTTAGCAATCCATTATATGTCCAGGGGCTTACGATATCTACTGATTTCAATTTATATTTCGAGTCAGTAGCAAAGAATAAGAGTGGCTCTGATAATTCGTAATAATCTTTAAGAAATTATTCTCAAAGCAAGGCTATATGAATAACTCTAAGGCCAAAAATACAATTCAGAAGCCATTCCCTACCCGTTATTAATAAGTGAATGGTAATAATTTTTTTATTTCCCGCATAAGGTAATCCCTTTTTCAGAATAAACATTCTAAAGAAATGCAGAGAAACGGGAGATGAATTCAATTTTTAGAGTTTTTCTTTATTATGAGCTTCGCATTGTATTATACATGACGGCGTCAATAACCTAGATGTTGTGACGCCAGTTTTAGTAGCCATAATCAATCAATCAATCATTGTTAAACATGAAGCAAAAAAGATAATTTGGTCAAAATGAATCACGAAATCTTTGCAAAGTGGACGTTCTGTGTCAAGATGCACTCTGTTGTACAGTCAATGGACGATTATTAATTAGAAGCGAATACCTAAATTAATTCCATAGATATTGTAATTAGGAACTTGGGAATTGAAACGGACAGAATGTAAAAAAGAAACTTACAAAAAGAGGTGGACAATAAAACTGCAGATACTCAAAAAGGTGAAAAAACATTATGATGACGACTGCTTACTCAAAGTATATAATAAGTAAATAATAAACAATAAGTGATGATGTGCTCCATCTCTCGGACAACTTTCGAAATAAACGAGAGTCACAATCCGAAAAAAAATACTTTTTCACCTGGTGTTCCTCCCGCGTCTGAAAAACTTTGCAAACAAGAGCAAGCCCATCAGAAAACTCACTCAGAAATAATCCTTCGGGCCTAGTAGCAGAAGGAAGGTTTCCCAAAACGACACAGAATAAAAAGAATTATTTTTCCCAAATGTAGGATGCATATATTCAGGGGCCATGGGACAGAATGCTGTATCAACTCCCAAAAGTTTGACAAAGTTGCTGCTTAGAAGACCCGTTTTTAATCTACGTTGCATTGATGGAATTTTTGCAGTATTGAGGATGACTAATAACTATTTGTATAAGAAACTAAAAATGATATATGCTTATATATATATATATATATATATATATATATATATATATATATATATATATATATATATATATATATATATATATATGTTGTATATCTCCTCACCTCCTCCTCACCACTTCCTCTCTCTCTCTCTCTCTCTCTCTCTCTCTCTCTCTCTCTCTCTCTCAATCACAACATCATAACAAATTATTGTAAAATATTCCCTCTACTTATTAGTTTGGTTCGTGCTTTTATTCTTAAGCCGTAACATCGTAGAGATAGAGTGTGTTTTGGAATCTCAGTGCGTTTAACATCACTTCTCTTATCATGGATTATAAGTGATACAAGAAAGAATTAATTAACAGTAATTTATAAGATAAGGAAAATAAAACGGAGAGAAACGTACGCGCTAACGATCGCTCACTAATTACAAAAGAGATAAAAGAAGATATGTCGCTACACTTGGAAAGTTTCAGGAGTCTGTAAGGAATTCTCGTAAAAGTACTCATAAAGGAAATCGCTAGGAGTCCCAATAATATCATAAATTGGTACTTCTCTTCTTTGATGAACTGGTCGGAGGTAATCTTTGGTTTATGGCTTGGTAATAATAGGAACAGTGATTGCAATATGATTGATAGTCGAAGCATTAATAGCTCTTTTAATCTCACTGATTATTTTAGTATTCTACCAGATTTCAGATTTAGCTTTTAGAATATATTTTTTTAGTCTTTTTCTTTTATTGATTTTATATCTGCATAGCTACCGAAGTAAGATTAACGCAATAATGCAAAGATTCATATATTTATTAAGGTAATCATCATCAATAAAACATTTACACAACAGAACAGGATTACACACACACACACACACACACACACACATATATATATATATATATATATATATATATATATATATATATATATATATATATACTCAGATGTATGTATTCAGTGGGAAAGAAAACAAGAGATATTCTTACTTTAAATAATTATGGAGACGTGATAAAAAAAAGACAAACACACTCGCATAGCCATTAACAATTGGAGAATGATTTTATAAAGAAAAGCTAATCTTTTAAGAGGAAAAAACTACCCGGGGAACAGAATTTTCTTCTAGGCGGAGGATTTTAATGGGTATATTTTTCTTTGACGAAACTCCCCCAAGTTACAATCCCTCCTATGACAGAGAAAATGTTTTCGTTTTTTTTTCTAAGGGTTAAAGTTTTTCACTTCGCATCCTGAGGGCAATTTTTTTTTTCTTTTAAACGCGAAAGTGATTTTTCTACGGTAGAACTTTTGATTGTTTCCTAGGAGAAAAGGGCATGGGAGAAAGAGTGTGAAAGTGGGAATAACATATTGTAGGTGGGAGCTAAAGGGATAGGGGATGATGATGAGGAGGAGGAGGAGGAGGGAGGAGGAGGAGGAGGGAGGAGGAGGAGGAGGGAGGAGGAGGAGGAGGAGGAGGAGGAGTAAGAAGAGGAGGAATAACGCGCACAGTTAGTCAATTTTTGTCTTGAGTATTTTATGTATATAGAGGTAAAGGAAAAAATCATACTGATGGATTAAAAAATTCATAATGAAAACCGTTATTACTATTGTATTGGTAATAAAAATATTTTAGTTAGATTCAACGGTAACTTTAATAAAAGAGATTTTTATATACAATGGACCGTCACCTTCCCTCCCCCTCCCCTCCCTTTAACGCCGGAAAAGAATGAAAACAACTCATGAGTTTTATAGGTTATGAGTTCCAGGAATTGACAGAAAGGGAAACTGAAATGTGACCAGTCGTTCAGTACATGATAATGTAATTTTTTTCCTATGAAATAAGGTTTCTTTTGGTGAAATGAGAAGATTCATATCTCTATAATTATTGTAGGTTTAAGCTTTCTATAACAAAGATATGCACTGTATAACACAGATACACACACACACGCGCACACACATATATAAGCATACGCCTTTTCAAATTATAGCAGTAATTTAACGTCAGAATGGTTTCCTTTCCCTGTCCTGCTTATAAGACAATGAAATTTAAAACCGCGGCATCAGAAGGCATCACAAGGTGATTGTATGACTTGAAAGGAGAAAAGTCATGCTTCTGTTTTTTGAATTCCTCAAAATGATATCATAAATGAGATAAAAGAAAGAAATCACGACAAATATTCATAAACCATTTACTCATTGATATGATCCAAGTCATCAAATAACTTTGGAAAGATTTATGTTTCTGCTTGGATGGCTTTAAAAAATCCAGGCTTTAAAAAAAAGTTTATAGCAGTTCTAATGACGACATTTATACGAGATTATTCTGACAAAATTCTTCCATGCTTTTATAACTATTATTTATTTATTATGACAAAAAAGGAATATTCGCAGGTTTGGTTTTATGTGAAAATCCCTGTAAATTAGTATGCGAGTATATATTTATTTTGTTTTATAGTATTTTAAAGTTCTTTATTTCAGTAGCCCATCAAAGGCATTTAAAGTTTTTTTGTTTTATATCCCTTCAAAAATTATTTTCCTTAATATCTCAAAGAAAACGGGAAGCGACGTAGATGGCGTTGCTATTTTTCCAAGGATGCTAAAGAAGTCTAAAGAGTTTCAAGATACTAGAATACTCCTTGTATTTTCAGTCCTTGTTTTCCCTACGGTAAAAATTCAGAGTATATTTCAGACGTGCCTAAAAGTAAGGGGGCATTTGCTCAGGAACAGCAAAAGTAACTGAACGGTTATTTAGGTTCTTTACTTTTAGTTGAAAAATTTGGAGTTCATTTTGGATTGGATGTGAAATTGCTGGTGAGTCGGCTTATTGCAGTTAGATATTTTGGGGGTATTATTGGCTATGTCTTACTGTGTTTAGGTATTTATGCTATTCATTTTTCATTGGTGCCTCATTGCAAGCTTTCCCATGCAGAATTAGCGGTAGCCGGCGTCTTTTAATGTTAGTGTGTTTTCCCTAGATATGACAGGTTTATTGGTTTTTGAAAATACAATAATAGTCTTAAACCAGTTAACTTTGGGGTTATACATATCTAATACATATCTAACGTCCGTAAGCCCTTGTAATTGTTAATTTAAACTAATACAGCTTCTATAGCACATTTGAAATAATGGAAATTCATGATTCGACAAGGCTGTTGCTGCAGAAAAATTGTGTACTTTTAGGTTGCGAACAGTCAGGCAATTTTCATAAATGTATCCTGGATAGTGGTTGAGTGTGTTTGCATAAAACAGTAATGAGCAATCGATAACTAAAGCTGAAAGTTGAAATTACTGAGAAGAAAGGTTAATGGCGACTTGAACCCCGCCTGTCTAGTTTCTAGTGACGTGGATCACATCAAAGCTAGGGTTTTAAATCTGAAGCAAATTGCCGTCAGTTCTAGGTAAGCGAGTTTTATATAGTTTAACAAATCCAAAAAATGTTGAATCTATCGAATACCAATTTTTTTCAGTTTGACTAGTTTAGTCGGAAGCTTATGTTAGAGTAATGGTTGAAATAGGTTATGAAAAGTCTTAATACCATTATATGGGAAGAATGGTGTAAATGTTTAGATGGTGGCTTATGTACAATAAAGTATATTACAATCTTGACATTTTTCATATACATTTTTCACAAAATACTGACCTTTTTTGTAAAGGTGTCAAAATTGCAGAATTGTATAGATGTTTGTGTTGAAAGAATTTTTGAAATTGAGTAGGTCTTGATAACTGTTTCTACATGCATTAAAGTTAACTTTACTGCTTGTCCAAAATCCATTAAAAATCAATTTTTTCTCAATTCGGTTCAGCCGATTTCTGTGGGAATCCGTATGTTTTTGTTAGTAGGCTATTGGATATAAATTTTCAACTCTTCTAAACTAAACACACCAACTTTTCAAATGTAGCCTCAAAGTGACTGTTACGAAAGCTGGCGATATAACAAAATGGGTACAAAAATCGTTTTTATAACCTGTGCAGATATGGATATCTAGGCCACTAGTCTTTTGTCAGTAAGCATACAGAACAGTATTAATTTTACCACGTAAACTCAAAGGATAAAGCGAGATTAAACAAAGTTTAGATAATTGCTTCACATCTTGTTTCACGTCTGATTGTGACTAGTCTGAAGCGCAGCGCACCGTGAGTTTTAATATATACAGATACATAGTGTGTATACTATGAGTATGTATACTATCAGTATATGGATGTGTATGTATGTACATAGTAAATTTATGTATATAAAATATTATGACATGTTTGTTGATTTTTTACTTAAATTACATATATTGCATATGTATTGAATAGTAAAATGAACTTTAAAATGTATTTTTCTAAATAAAAGAAAAAGTTATATCTTTTGATGAATTTGGTGTTAACATATTTGATATTTTTGGTAAGTGTAGTGTAAGGTTGTAGAATTCATTGTCTTCAAATGTTAGGAATTGCTTTGTGCCTGAGGTATGAGGTACCTTGTGAACTGGCTGTTCGATTTAAGAGTATAGTTATGTATTTTTTGTTGGTTAATTTCTACAAATCTGAAATTTTCTGAAAGGTTCATTATGAATTTGGTTTATTAAAAGACTATTTACTGCTCGTAAATACTATTTAAGAAATTAATTCCCATAGCTGAGGTATTTACAGTAACGTAAATCTAATTTCGTACGTTCAGTCGATTAAGACTGTTTTTCATTCATGTTTACTGGTCATGGTCTTCGTCCAGAAGCCAAATCTTGCACACCGAATGATTTCTCAGGTTATTTTTAACTAAAATGGTTTTTTCACTGGTTATTGGTAAAATCTATTATCGTTTTTTTTTTTCATTTGAAAAGGCGTTTGGTAATTCTAAGCAGCTGTCCGCGGTGAGGTAGCCTAAGGCAGTTGACATTGAAAAGGCGTTTGGTAATTCTAAGCAGCTGTCCGCGGTGAGGTAGCCTAAGGCAGTTGACGTTTTCCTATGTTATTTTACTTGCTTTACAAGAATTTAAAGACAACATGTACAGATACGTACTTCATGTTTATTGATGAGTTGTATTTACAAGTAGACGGGGTAGCAATGGGTAGTCCAATTTCATGTATTTTTGCTAATTTGTTTTTAGGTTTTCATGAGGGTTAGTTGTTTCATGTAAGCACAATACTTTGTATTTTTACATGTAGTGGCTGTTTTATATTTAAGTGAAAAAATTTTCTGGGGATGTGGGCGAATGACTAGCCATTTAATACAAACAACTTATTCATAGAATTAATGCGAAGTTGTTACTCCATTTTTTTTCGAATTCCAGTAATGTTGAAAACACTATCTCAAGTACCTGAGGGAACAATCTTAAAAACATTTTTTTAGGATAATTTAACATCAGGCATTATCAGAATGTGACTCGGAATGTTATGTGATCGAAAATAAACTATAAGTTCAGACAATCTGCACCCAGTTTTCGACTGTTACTTTGCTATGCCTTACTGAGTTGAATGTTAATGACACAGCGTTACTAATGACTGGAAATTAACTGGTTGTTTTGCTCAGTCTTAACGTACTATATAGATCGTATTTCAGGAACAAATTTTCCATTTCATGACTAGACCATGTCGATGAACAATATTTGATCATTAAGTTCGTCCTCAGTAGTAAGATAAAAAAAAAAAAACTTTTTGTAACTGGTTTTGTATTTGTTTTTCAGACGCTGACCAAGTAAATGGGAAGGTTCTGCAGCTGCAAGGTACGAGGTAAATACCAAAGTGACAGCTGTTCTACGGTGACCTTACATCTGTACTAATAAATAACGCGTACTGTAGGAATTCCTTAACAGTAAATGCAAAACTAGTGAATGTGGCTTTTCATTCTTTGTTTTTGGTGAATGGTTGAAGAAACTTTCAGTATTTGTAGTTCCTCTGTAGTCTTGATAAAAATATACGCAGCTCGTATAATGTTTCAAAGTGAGTTTTGTACGTCAAAATATGTAAATGTGGTCAGTTGCTGTCGTAAGCTTGTCATACTGATAAAACGTAAGACACTGCTGAAATTATAATGAAGAAATTGGTGTAGAGGACGAGGTCTAAAATAATTGTTCGTTGAAGGTAACTACATGCCAAGTCTTTGCTTCTGAGGCCATAACGGTCTCTTGACTAAGGTGGTATAAAAAGTACGTTTATTCTTGTATGAGGATAACCGGGAAGTTGGTGCCTTATAAAAGAATTTTTGAAAGTTTTAAAGACAATTGTAAAGTTTTGTGAATCTAATATAGTGAAATATTATTTTAGGTTTCATCAGATTGACATAAGTGCTTATCAATTGTCATTTTCAAGTGACAGAAGTAACCGGGTCTAAAAATATAATCAAGCCAGCTTTCTTGGAAAGTGTAGGAGTAAATTTACTCGGCAGTCTTTAACGAGGGTATGAGATCTATTGCTGAATTTGTACAACAAATTCTTGTGGGTACGTGTAATGGACACCGTTGCACATCCGAATAAGATTTTTACCTAAGCCTGAAAAAATGCAGATGCTTCTATCGGAAAGCTGCTGTGTCCTATTTAGGGAAAAGTTTATTACAAGATGGAAGAATGTTTTAGATATTAGAAATTTAGAAATTTGAGGAACGCAATGGCAGTATTTATAAAGAAGAGCACTGACACTGTAGCCTGCTACTCTATTTGCATTACGTAATATGCACTGAAATTGCTGATTTTCTAATTAGAATTTAGAGTAAATGCTTACATATCTTAATTAACTTGACGTAATCCAAACTAATATATTTCGTTGTTGAATGAAAGGCATCTGGTAAGTGTAATAAGTGCCTGAAAACAATAAGGAATAGTAAACAGGCTTCCTGTCACTCTTATTCCCTCCTAACAATCTTACTATAGAGGATTAGTAGCCTAGGTGTACTTATTTCTTTAATGACTAACCAGAGTACTGTACGTATCAGAAAATTACTTAAATAACCCCAAGTAGCGGTGTTTTAGAATCCTCCATGTCTTAAAAGCTTTTGTATTTGACAGATGCATTACATTTAGAAGTCGATGAAAAATGAAAGGGCATAGTTTGTCTATCTTTTCATTTAAGCTAACTGAACCAGTTGTCAAATAATGAACCCTTAATCCAATCTAATTAGTATTAATTCTAGTAATATGCCAAGCCTCAAATACTCTTTTGTTGAATTGTAGGCAGGATATAACGCAATAACTTGTGGATAGCATTGCATATGTTGCAAAGGTATCTCTTAAAAGAGCGTGAAACCACCTTTGTGAAATGCTGGAACAGTAGTACAGGAAGGCTTGATATGTCAAGCTTAATCACAAGTTAGTAATAATTGGATTTAAGCGTCAAGACTGCTTGAATGATAGTTACCGGGAGGTGTGCAGAACTTTATATAAGTAGCAATAACTTGCGAGGAGATTTGCATAGTATTGGCGAATGATGAGGTAATTGATTAATACCAGGCTGCTTAATTTTTATCAAATATGTGGTATCTGTATAGTAATTACTCGCATGGCTTCGTCCTGCAAGTTAACTACAATTCGCGAGCTAAAGGCTCAGCCAATGTTCCTCTAAAGACTATGTAATGTAATATGTTTCTAGAGGTACTACTTACTCGTAAGGAATAGTGTTAATATTAAAAAATCAACTAAATGCTGTGCAAAATCAACTAAATGCTGTGCAGCAAGAGTGTAAAACTTATCTAACCTGCTCTGTATGATGGTATATAGGATTTATAGCAATATTGCTCCCTGTAGTTTGCATTAGCAGTTTCCTAGTTGAATGCAGTTTAGTGACAGCACTCGTAAGCAGTCGTCAAGACAGGTTGTTTTACAATTTTCTAATAATAAGCCTAAAGACCTCTCGCTATTCCAGTGACCGAACAAACCTGCCAAGAAGTAACGAAGAGTGCAATTAGTCAGATTTTCTGTTAAAATAGAAAGTATTTTGGATTTACCTGACGATGATTTAGTAAAGTGCTTTAGTACGGTAACAGGGAGAAATACTTAATTTCAGTGAAAGCAAGACTTAACGTTGGGTATAATAGGCACTGTGTTCATTTGTTAACGGCAGTCGTAGATGTCAAGTTTTCATTTTTAGAAACCACTCTGAGTCTTTATACTATTGATGCTTGCTAAATAGCTGATTTAAGTTCGCATATTGAAAAGCTAGCAGTAGTCAAGGGCAATTAAGTTTGGCTAATGTACAGAGGTTTGAGCCTTTTAAGTCAATCCCAGAAGAGTTGGGTTAGACTTAAATACTCCGATTCAGTGATTATTTACAATTGGCGATTCTCTTATTTCTGGTATATTGTTTGAATAAGAATTACCAAAATTTTGAAGAGTATTTTAGCACTATATACTTGAGTACCTGACTAAAATGTCTGTTGGTACATAATGTTTTAATTATATAAAAAAATGGACTGGTTCAGTATCTCAACTTTGTTAGCTTAGCATTAAGAATTAAATCTGATGAGGTTTAGAACTTGAAAAGGTAATATAGTTATGTGAAAGTAGCAAGAAATAACTTCCCTAATTGTACCCATTCAGCGTTAATTGATCCTCATTTCTACGAATATTTAGTGAAATTAGCCATTGTGCTAACGCTTTCCGTCTGAAGATAGCCTTATTGTGACCTTATTAGACCAAAGAGGAACCCAAACTTTGAATCCAAATCAAAAGTGATTGTCACTGAATTCAAATAAAAATAATCCAGACTTGTACTGTAAATCATACTGAAGTAATCCAAACTTGGAGTGCCAGTCCAAATAATACAAAATCTGAATTTAAATCAAAGTAATCTGTACTTTTAAAATCAAAGTAACCCAAATTATTTAATTTAAATTTTAGCGCATTTGGACAGAATTAAAGGAGGAATAAAGGTTAAGGAAAAGGACTGAAACAGACCACGAGTAGAATTTGACATCTAAAGGGAAGCAGGCAATACACCCATAAGAATACTTAATATAAGTGCTTGACTTGATATTAGGGATCCTAATGAGTCTTGGTTTAGAATCAAGTTACTACTCATTCAGGACTGAGTACCGGAAGAGGAAGTGTTTTGCAAAAGAAAAAGTTAACGGGCCTCTACTTAGCGAGACTATTTGTACTTACCACTACCTGTGATATTATGATAATTTTTTTCTGTGCTACTGTCTCAGATGTGAAACGTTTTTAAATATCTTAAACTGAATGTTAAGTGTAAAGTGAGAGTTTAGTTTAGGAACTATGTAGAATTGTTGTTAGTTGTATGATGTCTAGAAAATGTTCAAGGGCATGGGATCTTTGTTACTTAACAGAGCCAGACCCTACTAAAGTGTTAAGTTGAGGTTCTGCTGCAGCTTAGAATGGAACAGTCCACATGGTTTATTTTCTTATTGCCTAGAGGCTGGATATTGAGTCTGTGTTAACCAAAGTGTGTTTTGAGAATAAAATTTGTTCTACAATAACTGTATGATAGACAGGACTCGTAATAATTCTATAACCCCTGTATAAACTATAGTGAACTTAATGAAAGGGACTGTACCTGATTCACAATATTTTTTTTTATAGGCTGGAGTGTGGACCCTGAATGGTAATGTTCGTACTAACCTCAGTGAGAACAGAGGACGTGATATTGTGAACTTCTGGTGTTAAAGGCTTCTTGAACAAAACGATCGAGGTCCTGAAGGCAAAAATTGCCTGATCAACTTAAGGGAGCCTTCTAGTCTTGCACTGCACTGGTGAATTCTGATGGAGAATTTGTATTGAATGACCTGTACATAGGTAAGTCATAGATGAAATGTATCTGGAAATATAATGGGGCATCTTTGCTTAGATGACTGTGTAATTTAAATTTTACGACTGTGTAATGTAAATTTTCAGCTGAAACCTTAACAGCAATGTGAATTAAATTCTACGGTTATACTCAACAGTTTTTAATCTATCATTGCATTAACTTGTGTGCATTTATACCTTAACGTTAACTAAACTAAAACGATGGTATGCACAAAATTTATCTAATTTACATTTTGAAATCATGACTAATACATTAATACTTTTGTATTCAAATTTTGCTTTGGATCAATTCTAAATGTTTGCACTTTTTGTTTGAAATGGCAAAGGTATTGAATAATTGTAGGTGTGTAGATTCCAGCAGATGAATTTCTGATGGTAATTTAATTCTTTATTTTTTTCAGTTTGACCTCAATTCTATCTGGTGAACTTAGTCTGGTTCTCAAAGACTTCTTGAACTCTAACTAGTATGAAAATGGCTTACATTCCATAACTACACTTCAGTATCTAGATTCGAATTAGAAAGTGTTGATTATTGCATGAAAAGACAAAATGGAGATATAATAGATTTGACTTCCTATCCTATGTGTATGAGCACCTAGGCAGATCAACTAGTATTACTGAGATGCCCGGGAGGGCATTTTAGGTGACAAAAGCATGGATGACAGCATTTCTATAGATACAAAAGGTAATTTGATATTCTAATACCACACACTATATCCTGGACAGCTTTTTATCTCCATGGATAGTGCACCTTGAGATGTACCAGCCAAACTAAGTCTCATAGATTCTAAGGGACACATGTTTTATACAAAGATTCACGAGCAAAAAATTGTCAATGCTTTTGATGGATAAGAGAGAATTTGCTTTGGCTTACGATTTCACTTTTTTTTTCCAAGTGAGGAAACGCAAATGAAGTCATGAAAATGATAAAGGACACCTATCCTACAGAATCAAGAAAAGGACAAGTCCCTGCAGGAGTATGATGCCAGGGCCGGGCGGAGGGATCATCTACCATCAAGGACATGGTCAAGAATCCCATTCCCCATACTACCCTCTAGTAATTGAGGGATTTACATACTTTGTAAGATATAGCCGCATGGCAGGATCGCGCCACTGCTGCCATGGCTGTGATGTTGGCCTCTGCTAGTTCTGATGGAAGCAGAAGCTAGTAGAAAATCAGCTTTTTCGAAATTTTTATTCAGTATCGCATAGCTATATCCGTATCAGCGAATGTCTTTGGTTAGAGAAAAAAATAGCATTCTAGCTCAGATGCAGGTGGCCACAACCTACATGTCTTGAATTTCATGATGGTCCTGTTGTCCGAATGTGTGTGACAGTGGTGTCCATGAGTGGAAGAAACTTGTTTGAGGTGCAGTCATTCCCAGAGCTAGCCTAGATTCTAAAAGGACACTTTAGTTCAAGTAGTCAGATAAGGACTCCAGTTCAGCATATAAGACAAGATAACAGCACAGAAAGTGGGATCATTATCCTATGGAGCTGTGATACCAATGACAGTAATGTATACAGACAGGATATAGGTTACCAGCGGAAGAGCCTATTCAGTAACACAGGATCTCAACTCACAGATGAGATATAAACCTATTTGTGAGCATCGAGCCATGGCGATGGAACATTGCTATGGACAATCTCTGGACCCTAAATCCTTCCTTAATATTCCATGTACAGATGACGAACATTAGGTGGCATTTCAGTCTTCAGTAACTGCTTGGAGATTTCAGTCCTAGTACCATTATTTGTTGGTTGCTAATGGCAAAGGAATCTTAAAAAGCTTCAGTAATACAAAACATTTTCAAGTTACTTAGGTAAGATTATAATGATGTATTATCACTATAACTAGCGATAAATTTGAATTTTTTTTTTTATAAAACTGATTTGTATGAGAAATGAATTTCATTTTTCAGTCTGGGTAACTTCACAGCATATATATTTAATTACCTATCCCTTCCGGTGTCCTAACAAATTTGTATGAATTAACTGTAAAATCACCAGTGAAATATTTAATGTCTTTCATTATATAAGGTGCAGAATCAGAAAGAATTTAGAATTCAAGATTTTCTTTTCAGGCTCAAATGAGTTCCTGATATGCTCAAACGAGTTCCTGATGGGAGATCAGACGAGAGGTTCGACGATGAAACTGTGATTTCTTTGCGATCACGAATGAAGGTACGGTATGGCGTAGTTCAGCTATAAACAGCAGTTGAATCTGATATCAGTTTTAAAGGGTAGATTCAGTGCATTTTGTGATCAGTGGTTTCTTAGTTTTTTAATATCAATTGTTTACGCTATTATTGTCGGGGTTTCATTTTTAGAGGTTCCCCTATCTGCCTTCATTTGGTCTATCAATGAATATGCGGGTTATATTTAGATTTTGTGAATATCAAAATCTTGTGTCATACATGTGATTTTAAGATGTTTTAATTCTTCCTTGGAAGCCTCCTTAACTTTTTCATTTACAATAACTACTAGCTAATTCAATCTGAAAATATTTGAGGATTTTAATTAAACAATCTTAAAGTTTTAAGAAATAGACTTGAAAGCCTTCAAGAAATTTTATATTCTTTGGTAACAGGCTTCAATGACGATCAGTTATTGACGAATTAGTTATGATTTCAATTGGATATGAAATCAAACTGGGAGCTTCTTGATAGTGAATCAAATTCAGAGAAACTACAGTGGCGTTCACGAGTCCGAATAGAGGGCTTCTCCTGAAGTCCTTTAGACACGAAGGATTCAGGTCTGAACAGTGGTAAGACTACAAAGTTTTAGTAAATTTACAAGGTGATACTAAACGCTATACTGTAATAGAAAAAATTCAGAACATATTTTTTCCTTATTTTGAATTGATTTGAAAGTAACAATCTATGCTAAAGTAGTACTGAAGCTGCTTAAATATTTCTACTAAATAGTCCAAATATATCTTGCTATTACTAAAAGGTTTAATCAGTGATCATCAAAACCAATGCCGAGAGTCTGTCACTAAATTCAAGATGCACTGCAGAGCCATTGCTGAAAGTTTGTCACTAAATTCAAGATGCAATGCAAAGCCATTACTGAAAGTTTCACTAAATTTAAGATGCACTGCAAAGCCATTGCTGAAAGTTTGTTGCTAAATTTAAGATGCACTGCAAAGCCATTGCTGAAAGTTTCACTAAATTCAAGATGCTCTGCAAAGCCATTTCTGAAAGTTTTGTCACTAAATTTAAGATGCACTGCAAAACCACTGCTGAAAGTTTGTCACTGAATTTAAGATGCACTGCAAAGCCATTGCTGAAAGTTTGTTACTAAATTTAAGATGCACTGCAAAGCCATTGCTGAAAGTTTCACTAAATTCAAGATGCTCTGCAAAGCCATTGCTGAAAGTTTCACTAAATTCAAGATGCATTGCAAAGCCGTTGCTAAAAGTGTCATCAAATTTAAGATGCACTGTCATGTTTAGCTCCTTGGAACTTCAAATGTCTTATTCTTTTCAGGATTAAACTAAAGTGTTCTTCAAGGAAGAGAGATCAAGAAATCATGTATTATTTCGGACTTTCCCAGTGCTTACCACTTCAGCATCGGGACAACAACTGCTGTCTTATAAGTCACTCAATATCTAGCAACCCTAAAATTACTTTATTATTTGTACTGTGTATAGCACTTGCCAAAGATTATGGAATAACGTCTAAAGTTTTGCCATGACCCCCATCAGTACTAGAAAAATTAGAAACCTCTGCTTGAATTTTCATTTACTGTGATATGCTGACTTGATAAACTTAAATAGCAAGTTATGTCAGTCAGTCGCTACTACTGACAAGATTCCAGATATAATTTAACTTTTATATAACACTAAACTTAATCTTTATTCAAGAGTGTTCAAACTGAACTAGTTCTCTAGTTCTCCATAATCCATAATGAAGCTTGGAGGTTGCATACAGAGATTTGTTAAATGGACCTTTGACGGTCATTTTGAAGTTTTCAATTTCCCTCCCTTTTTATAGTGTCAATAACACCTTTAGTACTTGCACAATTCAAATCCAAAGATGAAAATTGTATATAGTGAACTTCAATGTTTAAATCATCGGCTCACTGAGCTATTTTGACAGTATGGTGTTGATGACAGTTAATATAAAAACTCTAGTCACTCCATATACTTTAACAATTTCAGTTTGTGACTGAAGTTTTCAGATTTTTTAATTATTGAGAAGATTGCATTATATGTTTTATTTGTGTATTCAGGTTTGTTTTTTGTATTTAAAAGTTAAATTTTAAGGTTATGTACTTGTGCTATTAAGAGGTGAATATTATATACCCTATGAGCTTAATTTTATATATATGGCGAAGTTGGAAGTTATAACTTTGATATAACCGCTTGTTATCATTGAGTTATTAGGGTCTGTCTTAATTATAGAGCCGATATGCTCTTAACGATAGGGAATAAAAAGGAGTGACTAGAGGATTATTAGGCGATAGATTTGTTTCATCACCAACCCGTTAGTCGTATGTAAGTCTAGTTTCCGTTTTCTGAATTTTCCCCAGTTCAGTCATTTATCTGTCAGACAGGTAATGGTAGTCTCACTACGCATGCTCCATCTGAATCTTCATTAAGGCCTGAAATACCTGCCACAAAATTGTGAACCTGTAGCACGGTTATCAGCTGTTTGCTGTTTCCTAGGTGATTACCTCACGACAGGCTCGATTCTTCATTTTCCATTATTTCATCGTATTCTGAGAACCTTTCAACTTTCGTGCTAATAAAGTATTTAGAAGTGAATTCATTTCACAGGTACTGATCAGTCACCGGTATAACCTTGGTTGCCAGCTTATAAAGGGCCAAGTACCTGAGTATACTTAACTTTTTTTTTTAACCGAAATATTTCTCTTGCTGTGTTGGTTCCATACCAGCCAGTTTCAATGTTGCGTACATAATTTCACACTTTCTTACTTTTGAATGATTGACGGTTTTGTTTCCGAAGTTTAGCGTTATCGCTAACTAGCTAATTCGTAGTTGGTCAAAGATTTGAAGTTAATTCTCGTTTATACCTTTTGACCACACCGCGCTGTGAATGTTAAGATATGCTAGTACAGGTAGTGTTGTTTTGTGAAAGTTCTTTGTGTCCGTCCGATGTCTTTCACTATACCACATGGTAGTTGTCAAGGCCTAGTGGTGCAGTCCCTCATGCATTGTCACTTTTCAGTAGGAGGAGGAAAGTCACTTCCTATTAGCTAAACAGGAGATTTTAGTCTTATACTGTGATAGATGTCAGAGCAGAATAGGTTAGATTTCGAGCCTACAATGACTGAGTGTGAACTACTTAGGTTACCTTTTGAAAACATGACGGTTTTGCCATCGATTTTAGATACAAAGAGGTAGCAGTGACAACATCTTGACTGCTTTTTTTTTATCTAATAGATGTTTATCATAAGTGTTTGGACTTGCTCTCATTGTGACTGATAGCTGCAGCTGGTCATGCTTGACCAATTGGAGGCGAAAGTGTGAACATCCATACCTTTCAATCTTTGCACTGTCAAAAGCAGTAGACTACAATGGCTATAAGGACTAATCTCATGAGGATAGATAGAAGACACTTTCTCCAATTAGATTCAAGAACATTGGTATGCATTTCCTGGGTTTTATCTTGCCAGGACCACACCTGCTTGTTAAGCAGAGCCTTGGTTCCTGATTCATTTTGATCCCCAAGTGTTCTTATGGGTCCCATAGGCATACACAAATACTCTTTCAAGACTCAGTATTTCATCCTTGAGCCTAAACTTTCATTCAGGTATTGATTTAATGTGTCTATGGGCGATCTTGTAACGCATGATTTTTTTCCCTCTATGCAAACCCTTTTGTCATATAGGAAGTGCTTTCCTCGCAGCCTAAGTCTGTCTGTCTGTCTGTCTGTCTGTCTGTCTGTCTGTCTGTATACTGTTAGGTTGTTGAGGTTCTGTATGCACAGCGAAACTGTTATAAATGGGAATATTCTGTCAAGGCACACACATGACTAATTGTCTCTGTTGTAAAACTTTTATTCAGGAGCCGATGAAACAAGGTTTTTCGGCAACACCTTATCAAAGCATCAGATAAAGGTGAAAGTTAGGTTGTACCTAAGTTCTAGACGGCATATACTAGTTTTGATAATTTATATGTAGTACAAAGGCAACACATGACTAATTGCCTTCTACCGAAAAATCACAGACAGATGAAACAAGGTTTCAAATCCACAGATAAAGGTGGATTAGTAACGACCCTACCTAATTTTTACCAAGTATTATTTAGTACCTAAGTTCGCTAGTTTTGATATTTATAGAGTAAAAAATGGAAGTCACTTAAACGTTAAAACCATTCGTGACGTAAACATATGACGTCATATTGTGACGCCATCCATCAGGTAGGCTAGCAGCTAGCAAGTCACTAACAGGTGAATTATATGCACACAGTCTAGGGCTCCAACAAATTCGATATTGGCCAGCAGGATATAAAATTGCCCCAGTGGTTGCAAGACTGCATTTGTGCTATGGCTTGCCACTTTGTATAGAACAAGAAGACCTGCGTGGCAAGATTTACTTATAGCTGAATAGGTAATTATATTTTCTATAGTGGGATATAGTTACTTGGCAACACTCATCTCTTGCTGCAGTTAATGTGAACGCTATAGTGTCGAAACTTGAGGTAAAACAAAACGGATTGTCTTTTTGTATTCCTGCTCTAAATAGATGTAGATCTAACAAATGAGCTATAGACTGATTCATTGTGGATGAATTACATTCATTGAATTGTTTGTAAAGTAGAAACAATACAAATATCAAGAAAATGGAAGAATTCAAAGCTAACCACTTCTAGTCCCAACAACTGCTGTGGAAGTTGTGATGAAGCCCTATATAATAATAATAATAGTAATAATAATTATCATGATAATAATTGTTTAAGTATCCTAATAATATAGTTGTTAAAGGGTCGAGCCTTTAACAATTATATTATTAGGACCCTAAACATTTATGAAATCTCGTGATGGAGAGTTTTTCTCGCAATAATAATAATAATAATAATAATAATAATAATAATAATAATAATAATAATAATAATAATAATAATAGTGGAGAATGATAATGCAATCAAGGAACGATGACAAATCTTGCTCGCCATCATTGATATTTCTGGAAAAGCCTAGGATGGGTGCTAATAATCAGTTAGTGAACATATCATCAGCAAGGGCAGAAGTTTCCACAGTGAAGACGTTTTCCCATACTTAAACTTCTTCAGTGTGGAATGAGCCTATGACGTCATCAGTTAACGTCACTGTTGTTTCAAAACCCTTACTGGTGATTTTGATGGCTCTGGCATAGGAAACACTTTACTCTGTTAAGTACCAGAGCTATTGAACTTAGGTACTAAATAATACTTGCAAAAATTAAGTAGGGTTATAAAATATACACTTGCCAACTTCAACTTTATCCGATGTTTTGGTAAAGGTGTTGCCAAAAACCGTGTTTCATCGGCTCTGAATCCCTTTAGTAGTATTTAATATGGTGTGAAAACTATGAAAGTAGCCAGTTCACTTTTAAATTTAAGGTTCCATTTTCAATCTACCCTTATCTCTTATCTGTTGAGATTCTGATCTAATGTCGACTGGGGTTCTCTTAATTCAGAAATATCGCCTTGCTCTTGTCCGTGTCTTTAAGTTCTAAATATTTATTGGTATTATTACATTATTAACTCAGTTCCCAGCACTTGGCCTTAGGCCTGAATTATATATTCCATTACCATTATTAACATCATTATCATTTTCCCCACACTTTTAAAATTTATTCAACATATATCAAATCTGTATTTACCAAAAACTTGATTCTTTATAGTCACACTGAAATTAAGGTTAGTATACTCCATAAAACTAGAATAATTATTACTACAGTTAGTATCACAGATTGTGTTAATCGTCAGATAAACGTAAACTCTATAGCGATAATCCTTAGAGTTGTATTTATATAAGCATCTCAACAATACAATAGCCACTTTCCTTAATTGCAGTTTAATCGTAGTTTTCATGCATTTAAAAAAAATTCTTATTTAATGGTTTTCTCCCTTACTTCTAAAAGGAAGAATAATTTTGAAATAGTTGCTTTGGCTTCCTTCGTTAATAGACTCTGAAACTTTAAATGGTTAGAAAGATGTTCAGTGGCATTAAGTTATCTAAAGTCAAAACGTTAAAAACAGTATAGTATAAATTATCTTTAAAAATTTCGTATGTCAGACTGCCGTGAGGGTTCCACATATTCGTTTTTGTTACCATGTGTTCCATCTATAACAAATAATTTAACTTAAGTCTGTGCGCTCTTACCTTCCATCTCATTTCCTGTTTTGTCAGCTCCCTCTGTCCTTTGTTTTTTGAGTGGGGTGGGGGCGGGTGAGGGGGGCCATAGTCTTCTAATTCTCAAAGCCATCGATTATGAAATTTCTATTAATTTGAACTTGGCTGCGATCATATTTTTTCACACCAGGTTTGTGTATGTTTATAACAATGTACAAATTACATTTGAAACGAGTATTTATTGAAGTACATGGCAGCAAGGATTTTATCTGGAACATTAGTGGTGTTCAGAAATTCTAACAACAATTTTGCTATGTTTATTTTAAGGTATTTTTGGAAAAATACAAGTGGATTAGGGAGTAACTTGAACAGTAGGTGTTATTGCTTTGTTGAGAAACTTGTATCCCTCTTAAAGAAACTGGTACTGCTAAAGAAATCAGAAGTTTATATTATAAGCTATTGTGGGCTTGTAATTTTTATATAAAAGTTCAAAACAGTCTTAAGATTTTCTTGAGAAAAGCGATTGTTTTTGTTAGTTTTAAATATTTGCATATATCAGAAATAATTTTTATTGGTGATATTTACGTAAGTTCTAAGGTCTAGGATTTTCTTGAAAAAAGAGTCTCTGCTTTTATGTTTTCCGTATTAGCGTTTGACAGAGATAGATTTTCAGTTATAAAACGCAAGTCTTCTATTTTGATTATCTTAGTCTTTGTAGGTTAACGTCATTTACCATTATTGTTTTCCGTTTACATTCTAAATGGTTTATGTTTTTGAAAAATAAAACGGTAGTCGTTACTTTTGTCAAAATGCTTTCATCTTTTACGATATGAAGTTTTTTTTACGAGTTTAATAATTTAGTCCATTACACAGCTTTTATTTTATTTAAGACAGGAAGTAATGGGAGAGGCGAATTCCTATATCTTGAACGTCGTATTTAACATTATCAATTTCAATTTACTCTACAGTAGATGTTCCAAACTACAATATTTCAATCTCATCTTTTTCGTCAACACCGAAACATTCATCGGCGTGTCCTATTCAACAATTTACGTTTAATGACAATGAATGAACTCGCTTTATATCAGTTAGCCCTACAATAAAAATTAATTTCTGAACTATTGAAAGTTACTGCCTGCCATAAATCTTTGTGCGCTGTATCTCTTAACCGACGTTAAGCCATATTGTTTTTATTTTGGGTGTAAGAGTATGATGGTACCAGTTAAAAAATGTTTGAATTTTTTTTTCCACTGGTTTTCCAAAAATTTTCAATTTACAGTTTACTAGTTTATTCATGATAGCTCTCATAAATTATTGCTCTTCACATTCACGTAATATTTAAGCTTCATGTTGTTTATTAAGTTTCAGGATCTTGAAATATGTAGACATATTGCTGCTTATTTTATCCACAGAATTCACGGATGCTAATGTTTTGCTTTAGTTAAACTACTTTTGCATTGTCATACTGAAAATCTGCAAATGTTCCAGATAGTTGGTAAAAGACTCGATTCAAAATATTTTCATAATCGCTTTTGTATTGTAACTGTTAATGATTGTAATATTTTGTCATTTATTGTAACTCTCTTTACAATTTAATTTGCTTATTGTATTATCTACTGTATATAAACAAGAGAACTTCTGTAATTGCGTTAGGTTTGACATTCGGCTCTCATTATGCCCTTTTGAGAAACTACTCAGCGTTTTATAATAATCAGTTACTTAGTTAAATCACTAGCTGGAATTCTTGATTAAATCACTAGCTGGAATTCTTGATATTTCTTCATACAGTTATGGATACCCTTAACATTTGTGCCTAGCTTAAACTGTTTCATGTTATAAGGGTAAAGAATATTCTTACCCAGCATCATCAATAACCAGGTAAAGCTGTGATTAAAAATATATTAATGATCAGTATTTAAATGTTCTTAAATGTTAACAAGAATTTTTAGTGTCGTTAGTTTATCAATACGTTAGTTTTCATGAAAAATCGGCTATGGTTTTTAGAATACTTCCCTCTACCAAACGTATACATTTATCTCTTGATCTTCGTAAGGTAATCTTGTTTAGCTCAGCCAAAAGTTTCAGGCAATGAAATCAAGATCTCTTGAATCACGCAATGCATTCGAGATTAAAATCTTCATTTCGTTAAGCGAAAGTCGGCTACTGGTAGACTTGTTCGAAGCTACGCGGTATGTGCTGACGTCAGCCGCGGACATACAAAGATTCGTTATAACTTTTGCGGAGCACCATAAAACTATTCAGTGCCTCCAGTATCCATAGTTTAACTAAATTACTCGGACATTCGTGCGTTAATTTTATAATTTACTTCCAACTAATTAACTATTTGAACCAATTTTATAATTCTTTAACTTCCGTTACCTTTGGGTACTTGGTACACGCCTGACAATTTCTCATTGTTTTATCGTGATGTTTACGTTGACCTCTAAAAGCAAAACAAAATTGTCATCTGCCGGTTTGTATTGTGACTAAAGTTTGTGTCGGTTGTTATATGAAAAGTAACATTTAGTTTAGTACATAAAATGTTCTTTACGATACTACGTTCAATAAGCAAGAACCTAACCACAACGGAGGTTTCCCAAAAGGGCTGAGTGAAAGCAGAAGTCAAATCTCTCTACAGTTTTGGTTATTGTAATCTGTAGTCATTCTCTATCAGCATTCACGCTAGATATGAAAAAACAATTCGCACTCTTGCGTTACGCAAGCTTTGATGTTTATACAGAAGTTCTCTTACCCATGTTAATGTAAAAACGAAATGGAAAGATTTAAATAAAAACTCATGGAGTCAACGCTACAGCGTTCCAGGAGGCGGGCGAGTGCCAACATAAGGCCACAAACACAAAGTGGGTGCCACCGTCCATTTCAGAAAATGGTCCACGAAGTCGTGAAGAGGAAGCTCAAGTTGATACCAAATTGTTCCGAGAAGAAAGGCCCTTCTGTCCCTGTGTTTCCCCTCTTTAAATATTTGAGTCTTGATGGAACTGAAGCCTTAGCTCCCGTTTTCTATTTGTGGTAGTCAAGGAAGGTTTTGTTCTCTCTAGCTTAAACATACCTTAGTTACTCAGCAAAGCAAATGGCCGTTACCATCAGTCGTAATATCTCGGTTTTGTGTATTTTTTTGACCAGGGTGTAGTTGCAAGTGTTGGTGAAAGTTTCTCATGACACGTGCTTATTTTGTCCAGTGAATGTGCTGTGCTTTATAATAACGTATTCTTTAAGTACTTTTAATAAATTTCAATTAAATTTGTAGACATATTAATTTCGTGGTAATTGATACAGCTATTGAAATATACATATACTATTTCCAGTTGCATTAAATGAGTTAATTCTTTACCCAAATTCTTGCCATTAAAATTGGTTATCCTTGTCATCCAGAATATCTTGCTTATGGCACCTTTGGTTGCAATTTGTGGCTCGTGGGCCACCTGGAAAGGAGGTACAGCTTGTGGCGTAAATATCAGTCTTTTGCCTTCAGATTTCTTTTTTCTTTGTATGGACATAAAGAAGGGATAAACACCATAAGAGCCAACTTGGGGTATCTTTTGTTATCTCAATCCTCCAATTGCATTCTATGGACTGCCATGACGGAATAGAGATATTGAAGTTGACATTTGCGAAAATTATTAATCGTCTTAGTGTTTATATCAGTTTTTGATTAGTTGAATTTCACTTAAAGGGTTGGAATTTTTTAAAATTATAAATTGTATTAAGTTTCTTGGGATGATGGAAACAGTTTCTAGTATGACGTGTCAAATTTTTATGAAACTGAGAAGACAAAATACTTCATGAGGAGATGGAAACTATTTTATTTCAGATGTTTATGAAACTTTAAGTATAAAGTGTTTTTATGAAACTGAGAAGAGAAAATGCCTCTCGGTAGGCTAACATTTTACGGGTCAGGTTCCCATTACGTTGCTTTCAGTTCTTTGCAGTCATAAGGGCATATAGCATCGTTTATTTTCGTTCAATTTGGTGCTTTTCATAATCTCAGACTTCCCAATTTTACTGATAGGTAACATTCAGTGCGTGGAAACTAATTTTTGTCGTCACGTTTAGACCTAATTCCAAATTTACTCCAAGATTGTTTAATTGG
Source organism: Macrobrachium rosenbergii (assembly GCF_040412425.1). Lineage (NCBI taxonomy): Eukaryota > Metazoa > Arthropoda > Malacostraca > Decapoda > Palaemonidae > Macrobrachium > Macrobrachium rosenbergii. Next base: position 44,561,045 of record NC_089795.1, read on the forward strand.
TATTTTTGACCCAGAGTTCGTTGTTTTCTTCTCGTTCTGCTTTAACCTGTAAGTGTGTGTTTGGGTTTTCTCTTGCCTTTGTCTTTAATTTTTTGTTTGTTTGGCTCCTTTGTCCTGCTTTCCCTTTGTTTGTTTGGCAAAGGTGCCCGTTACTGTATCAACATTTTCTTCCAACGTACTTTGTGGTAGTTTGCATCAGATTTTTAGAAACACGGAGTGAAAAGTATGATAAATTACTGACTCTTATTAGACACTTAACGTCCAAATGAAATAAAACTCCTAATAGCGTTCTTTTTATCACTTCATTTAACTTCCTATTAACAATATAAAAATTATTTTTAAGGTAGCTATAAATAGGAATGAAATTTTACAGGTTGCTTCATAGGTCTATGTAAATTTCTGGAAGAGTTTACTAAGGTTTCTCCTACGCCTAATTGAGCTTTCAGTTGTAGTTTCGTTAACAAAAGCATATTTTTCCTTATATGAAGGCTTTCATGGGCATCTATAAACCTAAGAGTTTATCTAGTAACGGTGGCGGATAATGTAAACTTTTCTCTTTAGTATTGTGATTTCTAGTTTACTTCCTAAAATATATGGCAGGTTTTGGAAGACAGTAAAAGGGTGTAATATGAACTCTTAAAGCTCTTGGTTAAACTTTGAACAGAGATATTTCTATCAATGCCCGTTAAGCTTGGGGATCAGTATGCAACTGAATGTTTTTTTGTAGCATAACTAAACTGAAGACAACGCTGTATTTAAACTCCCAAAAGACAGTATTAAACTTTGGCCATGGGTCTGTTCGACTTGGGAATGTCTAGAAGGCCTTGGCAAAGGTGTGCTTTATTCAGTGTCTTCACTGAACTGGTTGGTTTATGTGATGTAAGTAATGAAAGTAGTAGCGTCGAGTAAGGATTTTTCAACCTAAGACTGCTTTCTTTATCTCTGTTAGGTTCACTGTTTGCAGGTTCTGTTTTGGCAGAGAAAATAAAAACTCTCTCTCTCTCTCTCTCTCTCTCTCTCTCTCTGAGACTAAGGGTGTTTTTGAGTCTGAACTGAAAGGATTACGCTTTTTTGATTCATTTGATAGCTTAGTTGATTTTAAAGAATCAAGTAAATCAGAGCACTATATCTTTAACTTAATTTGATAAACTTGGCTCCTTTGGGTCTTAATGGGAATAAATTTTCCATCTGCATTTTTACCATGTTGCAAGTTGCTCTTCCTTCCAGTAGCATAGCTTATGTATGTTTTAGTTTCTCTCTTTTTACGAATTGATGGCTATTGTGTTCACGTTAGAAGTGCATCTTTCATTATTGTTAAATGCACTTTGTGGTTTTGATATAAAGTTTTATGGACATAGTTTTAGTTTAAAGTGAAGAAATGAATTCATCTCGGGAAAACTTGACCTAAGACAAACTTGAACCTTTGACCCTATAGCATGTGTGTAAAGGAATTTTTAGTCGCCAGTTTGTGTTTCGATGGACAATGTGAACCTTAAAAGCGTGCTATAGCCCATATGCTGCCTTAGTGAAGAGAAAATTAGTGCATTTTGTCTAAAAATATTAAATTTTTATTTATTTTAGTAAAGAATTTGAGTCAAATGGTGTGTAGATCAGAGTCATAAACTTGCAATTCTTTTATAGTGTTTTTAAACTAGAACGCCCTTCCATTGTAGTGATGAAAACTTGACTTAGTGGAAATTATAATACTTAACAAAACATGAGGTTAAAAAAGATCAGGTCGCCGCTTGTTAGGTTATGGAATACAGTTTTATGAAAAGAGAGCTCAGCATTTAAAAATATTAAATTGGTTAGGATATCGACCACTCTAAAAACTCCCCTTCAAGAACTTACTATCACTTTCCCATTTTCTTTCAGGTGAAGCCAATCATATGCAAAAGCAGTTATTTCTCTCTCAAACTATCTCTTGAACTATGTTAGAAAAGTATCATGCAGACAATTGTAAACAAAATCTTTCAATACCTATTAATCCGAATCTGCGAAAAACACAAGATCATCTTCAATCAAATTACGACGGTAGATGTATTTTCGAAATAAGATATGAAGTCAGTTTTGTAAAAGTAATATTGGGATCTTGGAATGAAGCTTTTGCCTGATATGTGAAATCTAGTCTTTAGTCTTTGGTCGTGTTTGCAAAGTCATTTACAAGTAAAATCTTCGGTCACATTTGGAAGGTCATTTTTAAGTTTTTGAAAGTTAAATTTAAACCCTCCAATTCGTAATTTAACCAGCTAGTCTCGGATTCTGTGTACTGGCGAAACCAGTCCCAGATTAAGTGCTTATTTATTAGTCGGGCTTAATTTTTTGTAATTGGATTGATGCCTATATTCTTTGAAGATGAAATAAAACGAACGGTTTAAGACCATTACTTTCCATATTTGCACTGTTATTAAGATGAGATTGAATAGGCGAGCACAAGCGATCGCGTACGTAGGGAAGTTTATATCGGCAAATGGGTTTCCATTTCTTTGGTACAAACCTTATATTCTAAGAAGCTGTAATCGTAAGTCTAATTGTTCGTTAGCCTAAAGTAGCAGTTTTCCTTAAAGTTTTCACTGAGTTCCAGTGCTTGACTTTAAGCCTAAAATTCACACTTCATTTCATCTGTGGACTGTGTGTTTTTTATTCGGACTTTTAATTTTTTTCTTAATCCCTCTTTTTCTCTCTCTCTCTCTCTCTCTCTCCTCATCTCTCTCTCTCTCTCTCTCTCTCTCTCTCTCAAAATACGTACAAACTTGCAGAGTTGAGAAAGTACATCGCACCATTTCAAGTCACACCTTGAGTAGTTATCGAGATGTAAAATCTCTCAGAAATAATGTTCAGGTCTTTTAATGAAGATTCTGTCCCATAGATTTCTACAATAATAAAAGTATTATCATGGTAGTAATTATGGTAATTACCAATTTTTAATAAAAACTTGAGATATAAGCCTAGAACGGAGGCGGTTTAGAATGTCTAGTTCCTTATGGAAGAGGGACTGGAGTTATACTGTCGATGCTCCACTTATTAAAAGCTAACTTGGACATGCTTATTTACATTTATCACCAAACGTTTTTTTTACTGGCTATATAGAAAATGGAACTGGAACAACAGCTGTTAAGAATACCGAATGTATGTCGTTATGCATTAGCCCTTAAAGCTATCAATCAGCTGCTTTGGTCTGAGGACGTGTCAATAGTACTGCAAATTATGACAATTCTGTAGGTATTGTGATATGGAATGCAACTGGGCGAAATGATCTAGTATATTTTATAGATTGGGTAGATTAGAATGCAGTTTTGAGAAAAATAGTATATTCTATAGATTCTGTAAATTTGGAGAAATATAGTATGCTATATTCCTATAGATTCTGTAGAATATAATCCAGCTGAGAGAAATGATATAGTATATTCTATAGGCTTTGTAGGATATAATGCGGCATGGAGCTAAGGTACAGTATATTCTATAGATTTTGCAGCATAGAATGCAACAAGGAGAAAGACACAGTATATAGATTTTGTAGAACAGAATGCAACTTGGAGAATCTCTCTAGCAACGATATCTGAGAGTAGGCCAATGGTCCGTGTGCAGTAGAAGGCGACATCTGTCCGATTTGATTATCGTTGGCGGGAGAAGCAGATAATGAGAACATTCGCTGTGCATCTCTCCCTCTTTTACCCGACTCAATCACTTACAATGGAGAGAACTGTGCGAGAGCCTGGCGTTTGCGCTGTCTTGTCTGCCTTTTGAGGTTGGCGCGACTGGTCCAGTGCAACCAATAGTACCATATCTGTTGTAGATTTTTTGGATGACTTGTTAATCAATCCCTTTGGAAATAAATTGGTTTAAGTGACATTCTTATAGTTTTTCTGGATGACCCTGTGTAAATTTTAGAAAAGTGAAAATAACTTTCCATAAGAATTTATACAGTAGTTTATCTCATCATGTGTACATCTTGGTTTTCCTGAATAATCCTAAATAATTTTGCTAAATTTTCTTTCGATGACTTGCAAGAGCTTAAAAACAGTAGTAGATCTCATTGTGTAAGGCTTAGTGTCCTCAAATTTTTGCAAATTTCCTATCTTGATAAGGCAACTGATAAGAGTATAAGTACATGATAAACTGCTTTATTTAATTACCTGATATGGCTTTTGCAAGATTAAGTCCAAATTTCGCTGTTAACTTCCACAAACATTTAGCTTTCTTGAGAGCATGTTATTAGCATATTATGCTAGAAACTAGCAACAAAGTCAATACCTAACCCAATATTGCTTAAAAACTTACAGTAAAATTACGGAATCATCAAACTTAGAATGGGCAAGAAATTAATAAAAAAAAAAATCACAAAGGTTTTTCTCAGCCAGAGGGACATCAGTTATAAGTTGCCTTTTCTTTTAAATTAAAAATATAACAATCGACTAATGTCAATTAAAACAGTTAATGTCAAGTATTAAAAAGCCCAAGTTGCTCGGGCATAAACTGGACAAAATTCAAATGTTAGTATTCTGCAGAAAATTTTCCAACTAATGCAGCACCATGCTTGTACAAAATATCCGCAGTTGTCGCCATCTTGAAAATTTATTTCGCCAATGAACAAGTATGTTTTTTTATATGCTGAACAAATGTCAAAGTTTATGTTGCCTAATCTAAACACAAGGTATAGACACCACTCGATATGCACGAAAAAGCAAGACGGCAAAGCTTTCCAGCCACTTCATTTTAAATCGGGTAAGAGTGATGGCCTGTATCTTGTAGTATTACGGAGGACAACAAACTTTGATGTCTGTTCCATATATAAAAAAGTATTATTCATTTGGTTTAATAAATTTTCATTTGGAAGACAGCCTTTGTGGGCTAATCGTGCTCTGGTCAAGGACAAAAATACAAAATTTCGAGCTATTACGACTGCCGGAACACATTTGGTTTGGCGGGTACTAAGGTGTTTAAGCTCTAGGTAAAACCTTCCCTAGCTACAGCAGAGAAAACGGGACGAAGGCTGTGTTCACGATCGTTCTTTGTTCGATGTGACGTCAGAAGCGGAGAAACAGCGGGCAAAGTGCTGACTTTGCCCCCTTCTGTGTGGGATCGTGGGGCCTGGCCCTGTCTTCAGTTCTATCAGGACAGACTCAGATATTTAAAAGTGGCTTAACACTGGGTGGAGAATTGTCCCTTCCTTCAGAACAATTAGGTATCTAACTTGGACCCACTCTTCACGGCTTCAGAGTGCGGATCACTTTCTGAAATGGACGGTGGCCAACCTGTTTGGTGGCCTTATGCTGAGAACACTCGCCGTCTCCTGGAGGCGTTGTAGCGTGATTCCGTGGGAAAAAAATTTTAAGATTTTTTTGGGGGGCAAAAAAATGAGTAACCTTCCCTAACATTTTGTAGGTATTATCTAAAATTTAAGTAAAAGAACGTCCGAAAATTTGCTTTGTTTTATTTTCTCAAAATCTACATTTCTCTGGTCACATTTTCATTATTGTATACTCTTTACAACAGGTGTGCGTGTACATAACACAATTTTACCCTCCATTTGGACATGACGGTAGCAATACTGCCTCTCTGAAATTTCACCAAAAACTACCAAAAATGACTGACATACTAATAGAATGAAAAGGTTGCCCGCCTGCATAAAGTGTTAATTTTACAAGGTTCTAAAGAAACTGGCTTTGGTGATAAGCCATTCACACATTACAAACACACACAGACCACACCTTCCTGCTTTCTATACAAATTACTGTCTGTATCGTATGGAAAAAGCACATATCAGGACCTAGCTTCATCCTGAAACCTTTTTTCTACTTTACCTTATGCTTCAAGCATTAAAAGTTTGTATTCGTATGCGGAAGTACATTTAATATCTTGTATTCGTATGCGGAAGTACATTTATTATAAATATCACTCTCGACAAACATTCAAGAGCCGGGAATGTCAGCAAGATTTACAAGTTTGGGTAAAGTTGCAAGACCAAGAATATTTGGGATCTGAAGACGATTCAACTGTAATTACATGTAATGAATAAATAACAGATTAATGGCTACTCTACCCTGGGGAAATCAAGGCAATTATCTTTTGTACTCGTATTGCTTTGCGGTAATTTGCGCGAATACAATTTCAACGGTCAACCCGTGTAGGGATATTCCCCTAGTTGAAGAGATATTTATGAAGCGCTAAAGGCCTTTTGTTACTATGCATATTACTGCACTTTACTTTCATGTCTTGAATGGCATTAATACAAAGTTATTGTACTTGACGTTCATGCCTTGAATGGCGTTTATGTAAAGTTATCGTACTTTACGTTCATGTCTTGAATGTTGTTCATTATAAAGTTATGGTATTTACGTTCAAGTAATGGCGTTTATTATATAGTTATTGTACTTTACGTTCGTGTCTTGAATGGCGTTCATTATAAAGTTATTGTATTTACGTTCATGTCTTGAATGGCGTTTATTATATAGTTTCTTTACGCTCGTGTCTTGAATGGCGTCTATATAAAATTATTGTACTTTACATTCGTGTCTTGAATGGCGTTGATATAAAATGCTACTGTATTATCCTTACGTATATACTCTATGTCTTGGAATACAAACTATTGATGCAGAAATTATAAAGTAATGGGGAAAAGGGTTTCACAATGAAATAATTCATGCTATATGCTTCTTTTCCTACGATACAGACCTCGATTTTTATGAGGAATATCAAGATGTGAGCTAAAAGTATGATAATAATCAGTAAACGGCCAATCACCAATGTCAATTTCCTATTTGGAATCTTGGTAAAACTAGTACTTCACACAGGCGGCGACTCTTTCATTCTACTGGTCGAATTAGATTGGCGTTTTTGGTGGTCCATTTTCTTATTTGGAAAATTGAGATGATGAACTGCAAAACGTTTGCAACTTCATTTCTCCATCATAGGGCTGAAAACGTTGCAGCTCCAGATCTTTACCAGAAAGCAGAAAACGCTTGAAGTTTCAGAGGAATCGACACCACCACTCATTACCGGCTATTCGCTCTCTGGAAAAGGGAATGAAGAATAAGAACACAAAAAAATGGGCAAAACAAAAATAAAAAAGGAAAAATAAAATACGCCTGTCTCAGCGTATTAAATCACTGGAAAACAAAACCAGTGAAATGCTAGGAGTGATAAAACATTACTAAAGGGAACCTGGAAATGGATAACGACATTAACAATATAAGCGTAACAGTTTCCCCGTAAGGAAATACCCTTGATATTCCGTTAATTTAAACACTATCAAAAGTAAATACTTTTGCCTCAATAATACTTGCAAAACAAAATATTTAATTTTGATTCTTGCACAGCACAGTCAGGATCTAACACCAAATAAATTCTTGATCAACTTTTAGGTGTATTATCACATGTCCATTGTAAGTCGGTGTATAATTACAAGTGAGTAAGAAGACTATACGATTAACAAACGAATATCGTGAATGGGATAGATGGAAAAGAATGAAACATTCTGTACAAAATTGTTACTAAATAATCAAATAAAAATGAGAGAGAGAGAGAGAGAGAGAGAGAGAGAGAGAGAGAGAGAGAGAGAGAGAGAGAGAGAGAGAGAGAGAGAGAGAGAGACCTTAAACTGAAACCAACTGAAATGAGATAGCTATAATAGAAACTAAAATGTTGAATACATAATAAACTATAAATGCATATCACTGTCTGCTACGGAAGAGCAATATATAAATTTTCATAAGAAAATTCATTATTTGGATACTTACCTACTGTTACAGTTAGTTTATATCTCCGAGCCGATAGCCGAGTCGGCAAACTAAAAATCGAATGGCTGCCCGAATGACTCTAGTTCACCTGTTCTCCACCAGATGTTTACAATGTTTTAGCTTTTGTCATTTTTCTCCTTTACATCCCACTAGGTTGTGGGGAGGCTGTATGGGGTCTACTTTAACAGTAGGTGAGTATCCAAATAATAAATTTTATTATGAAAATTTACATTACTTGGGATGAATCTTACCTACTGTTAAAGTTAGCTGATTCCCACATTGAGAGGAGGATGGAGGGTAGTGCAGCTACACAAAAATCCGCTCAACCAGTCGAGCTAAAGGTTTCTTGCATGAAATCTAAAACATTCTTAATTGATCTGGAATCCTTTCTGGATCTTACTACCACCAGAAGTTGGATTCCATTCAGGGAGCAAGGCTCTCATACGTGTGCAGCGAAGAGCAGCCTTGTGGAGAAAATCGCTTCAATTTGGCCAGAATGAAACAGACGCGGAGTGAGGGGACCCGCGCCAGAGTCCAAAAACCCTATAAAACGACAGTCACTAAAAAAAATTACTTTTATGATATGGTACGCTCCTTTACAAAATGTGTACCTTCATGCTCTCCAAAATATTAAAACCTGGGATTTAAAACAAAGAGCCTAAAGGATTGCTTTTTCTTCGGTTCAAGAAAAGACTATCCACTACCAGTAGAGGACTAAGGGCTTTACTGTTTTCAAACATGATTCTGCATACTTCAAGGTAGTGAGTGGGCAAAACCAAATTGCACTTCTACTGTGCCGCATTAATCCCATCCTCAAGTGATAAATTGTCACAACACTAAATGAAGTTGCAGTTGCTCTCATATTATGAATGTTCACCTTCAATAAAAGTAAAAGGATGGAGCTAGTTCTCATGCACTAGCCTAATCAAATACATTACATGTTCTTTGACAAAGACATTCTAGGTTTTCTAAAACCACAAAACAAAAGTTAACTTTGCCTCTTCCAGGCTTAACCATTGCCAAAGACAACTGGGTTTTCTAAACCACAAAACAAAAACGTTAACTTTGCCTTTATCCAGGCTTAACCTTTGACAAAGACATCTAAGTTTTCTAAAACTACAGAACAAAAGGTTAACTTTGCCTCCTCCGGGCTTAACCTTAAAGATGTTCTAGGTTTCTAAAATCACAAAACAAAAGGATAACTGCCTCTTCCAGACTTAACCAATCTAAGTAAGTTTTAAATGCCCCAACAGGACAGTGAAGTGTTTAGTCTTCTTCTACCCCACCAAAAGGTTAAATTTGAATTCTTACATTTCTCTGAAAAACTTAGCCTTAACATTATTCTCAGCTCTAAGGCAAAAAGATAGAATAGCATTCCTTTTACAACAGCTTTCATGAGAGTGCTTGCAATAAATTTACTCTTTTAACTGCCGATAGTGCTAAATAAAACTGGTTTCATAATCAATAATTCAAAGGAACTCAAAAGAATCTGCAGATAAAATTTAGACCTGTGTCTAAATTTCCGAGAGACTGATACTGAGATGAAGAGGCTCCAATCTCAACACCTTAAGGTGCTGATCATCACCACATCTAATAGCACATGATGCAAAACAATAACGAGGAAATAACAGTATGGATCATCAATAACCTTGAAAATAGACAGTGAAAAAGTCAGTTAAACTTGATGTCTACAAGGTTCCAGGTGCTGAAAATTCCTCTAGAATGGCACCCTGAACAATACACAAACAGCTGCTTCTGACACAAGGCCTGCGGTTGTTTCACTGATTAAGGACAGATCCTATGAGACCTTTGAAAATCCTTATAGGAGGAGATAGTTGGGCATCTCCAAGTGGTTAAGTGTGAGATCACGAAGTTAGGTGGAAATGCATGGAATTCTGTGTTTGAGTCGACTTCTCCTAAAGGAAGAATAAGAGACATCTGCTGAGAGAGAGAGAGTTTGAAAATCATTTGCTCTGAGGCTACTAGGGCTCTAGAGGTCACAAAGCAATTCTTGAACTTGAAATTTGCTCAATACTTCCTTAGAGTAGATAGAGAGGGAAGGCCCATGAATCTGAATCAGGCCTAATTTAAGTTAACACTGCCGCTGCTCAAGCCTGAGGGCCTTAAAGGAGTAGTAATCGACTGGTTGTTCCTCTTCATCTGCATGCTAATAAGTCTACATTTGAGTGCTCCTCTAATCCCACAGCAGCTGTCGAACTTGCGATTATAATGGCCTTTCTATAGCTAGTTTTGTTCTTTCTGAATCCCCAATCGCCAAAAACGCTGTCCTTCCACAAAATGAATTATCAAACCAATATCATGTTGTTTATTTCACTCAAAGAAGCAAACTTTCCATTATGACTTTGTTTCTGTCCAAGGATAAACTTGCTAGGCATCTTCGATGGTCTTTCCACTGTCCTGACATCAAGTAAATTTTACCAGGTGTAGTGTTGACCATTCTATGTTGTATAAAAGTGTAACAACACTAGTTAACATTCTTTGCCTCGTGTTGCACAGCTGCAGGAAAAACAAAACCTGGATGTAGGTTTCAAGAACATGGCGACAATGATGGTCCTGGATTACTTACAATTTTATAGAACATTAGCTGTAAGTCATACAGCTAATGTTCTTTAAATCTGTAAGTAATCTCTTATGCTGAGACTGTATTGTAATTGAGCCTGATTATTCTGATAAAACCCCCAGTGAGGCCATGTTTCCTAACAAAGAAAGCCCTTACCAATTAGGAAGCTTCCTTCAGGGCTAAATTCAAGAAGCAAGTGTCTACTCGTCTTCTTACAGAAGAGCCTGCAAATTTCAAGTATCATCCCCACATCACTAGATAAGAATGAGGAGGATTTAGGGAAGTCGACTGAAAATCATTATGTACCGAGATTGAGCCAGGTGAAGCAACAGGTCCTTGGTCTTTGGAATACTGTTGACAGAGTTGGCCAACTTGAACCAGTGATTCAGTAGAAAAGATTTCTTGCTCCTGAAAATTGACACCATCCACCTATGGACAACAAACTCCCTGTAAATACTTATAGAGGCACTGTACATGAACCCAAGAAATGTGCCTTGAACAGCAATACCTCCTCTGTGAATACACCTCAAATAACTCACGTGACTGAGGATGCACGTCCACAAAACATCTGATCGTTCTTTTGGAAAGTCACTAAAACCATGCTGGAAAAACCAAAGTATGGGGACAAACATTTCAAGTTATTGTCTCAATGTGTCCAACAATGACCACCAATCTACAGTTGCTTATGGAGCTAAGGGAGTCAGAGGTAAAATCCCACTGATTTACTGCCTGGTCCATTTCATTCTCTCTATTTTACAACCTCCTACTAAAGACTGAGACTTCTGCTGGAGAAGAAAAAGTAACGGCAATAGAAGATTAAACCAGTGGGGGTAACCAAAAAGGAATCATAACTATCATTCACTGCCTTCACCATGTAAGGTTCCACTCCCAAGTCTCTCCAAGCATGCCAGGAGCTTGCAACTGGCCATCTACCAGAACCCCAGGGCTGAACTTATCCCCAAAAGGTATAAAACAAGATGTGCACCAATATATACTCCCTTATCACCTTAAACCTGTGCAGCATAAGTGTTCTCACTTATTCCAAACCGAGTTAGTATAAGCATGAGAACATTAGCATGCAGCATCAGAAACGAGTTAAAAACTAACACTCTTCCTCGCTAAACTCCCGCTGGCGCCAAAAACCTTAATCGAAAGCTTGGGTTCTCTTCTTCAAATACTAAGAGGGCGCCAAAATACTCGAAGACAAACGAAACTACTCTCTATGTGGTTGCCTTCCTCAACTAAATGAGGATACAGTGAAGCTCAACACTCCAGCAAACACTGATCAAACCGAAGGAGATCCTCCGATTCAAACTCTTCTTCTGTCAGAGGGCGACAGGAAGTGACACCTGGAGACAGCAGCTGAGTACTGCATCAAATCCACGACTCGATGAAAGAGAGACAGTCTGAAGCGACTCGGCTAAATGAAAGAAAATGAGGCGGCAAAAGAAAAATGGGAAATGTTGGGAGGCAGAGGGAAAGAGGAGTTACAACTTTCCTGCCTTGTCCGAAAGCAAGTCAACATACTTGAGAGCATTCCCATACAACACATCTTTTGAAAGCTATGTAGCTAGAATAATATCTAGCTTGGAAACAACAGAAGATACTGTAACCATGGTAGATTTGGAGAGAGAAACATTAATCAAGGCAAAGTAAGTGATTTGTTGATAGCTGAAGAAAAAGCATGCAAAGAACGAACAAGTGCATTTCGACGGAGAAGGGGAATAGGGTAGCAGACAAAGGTTTAGGATGAACAAAAGGCGAGAGATTGGTTAAACAATCGACTGAGTCGACATAACATCAGAATGAGTAAAAGTCACTTCAGACAATTTTAATAAAACTGCCTATACCTATATAATTAGATCTATAGGTGCTAACAACCTCATACTAGGTGCCCATGATGGCAGAAGTCGCATTTACCAAAACGATCTTTTGGATAACCCATTTTATGAGACAAAGAGCGTGAAAAACAGAGGGAACGCAAAAATGATTGCCTTCAGAAGGATATTAATATGTATACATACTAATTCTAAATATTGCCAATAAGACGGTGAAAAGGGAGACTTAGGTACTGGAGGGCGCCCTTGCCCCGAGAACAGACCTGGTTCCCTGGTAGCTGACTCTTTTGCAAAGTCCCACTATTGCAGGGCAGTCCAAGGCTGTGATACAAACAGTGGCGAGGGGGCACCAACACGTTACTTCTAACAGGGAACGTGGAAAAGAACGCACACTATGGGGGATTTGCAACGGTTCCCTGTGCACGAACTCAGTTAAACTTGTAACAAAACTTAAAATAAGGTTAATGCCCTGTTCTACTAATTGATACGCTTTTCCTGAACCGAAAGGGGAGCAGAGGGAGGAGCTACAAAGGAAGTCTCAATACTAGCACTATCGAAATGCCTAGCCTGGGTAGGGATAGCTACTGATGAAGGGACACTAGGTAGGGAAGACCTGACATGTTAAAGTCCTGACCTTAACTAACTGCTTTAGCTATCTATCAGCTTCCCTTCTTTTCTTATATCTGACATATTTAAGTATAAAGTCCTCAGACCAATCCCTACATTCCTCACATCTAGTTTTGAGATCACACACTGTGCCCATGCAGCTGGTACAAACCGAATGTTGATCTACTTCAAATTTCAACCTCCTGCTTAAACAAAAATCATTCCTGCATGGGTTTTCCTTCCGGTGGAAGACATCCTAGGAAAATGAAATTACAATACCGTAAACAGGTGCAAAATGGCCAAAACTTCACAGAATACCAACAATCCCCTATGAGAATTGGCAGCAACGAGAATTCTGACAAAAGCTAAAACATTGGAAACACACCTGGTGGATAACAGGAGAAGTAGGCAGTCATTGGGCAGCCATTCGATATTTTGTTTGAATGCCAACTTGCCTACTGGCGTGGAGATATAAGCTAACTTTAATAGCAGGTCAGATTCACCCCAAATAAATGCCGTTTCTTTCAAGACAACAAATATAACATGATTAGACCCACATACAAACCTGTCTGGTCTTAATGCAAATACAACATGCCTCTATTTTCTTTACAGCTGTAAAATGCACAAACTCATATTTAAATGTTATTTTGCTATGCATCTAGAACTTCCTTTCAAAAAAACTATTTTTTTTTTTTTTTGCACAAATTCAATCAGCTTGTTTCCTAGTCATCATTAGAACCCAAATGTGATTTCAGATAAAAATTCTAAGAAAATGCATCAAGATTTACAAAAAAGAGTCTATGCCACAGCTTCTCCTTAATAGAGCTACACCTGGCAAGGTAAGCTTGACCACTGGTTTACTACCTTTGGGACTATAAAACAAAAATCTCCAGCTAATTTAGTCTTGAAAAAATGTAGAGGTCTGAGTAACAAGAGTCACGGTTTCCATCTGCTTTCTGGCTTCAAACCAACAATGGCTACTAGTATGGGGGGCTATATTCTCTGAAAAGGAAGCTTAAGTCGCAGATAACTCCAATTATAGAAAAAAGCGACATTCAGAATCGTGCACATTTCCAGATCACTAACCTCAGAAGTGCCAGGTATGATAATTCTAGGGTTATTAAAAATTCCAACAAGAGCAACTTTGTTACTTTTCACCTGAATTGCCTCGTTGCTACCTGAAAGGCATATCCCTTTGTATTATCTACGACCTACAAAATTAAACAGAACACTTAAAATTAATGAAGACCTAGCAGTACCTGTTGCTAACCTGATACCAGCATGGTAAATACTGGTAAAAAAATTCAAGCGGTCTATCAATCTGCTGTTTGTGAACAGTAACATACTGACTTTAAAATATTCATGGTCTTCTAACAGTTGGCTTTCAACAACTCAGCTTCTGGTGCGGTACCCATCGGATTGTTTTGTTAGAATTTAAATTCAACCACAGAAATCAGACACTCTCTACACCCTATGGCCCTTCAGATATCTATATATCTATATGGATCAGAGTTTACTCCACAAATATGACAAAAAATGAATGAGTCATTTCACTCAAAAAGAACTTGAAGCCAACCTAACTGTTTGCCTCATAATTTGGTTAATGGTAAGCTTAAACTAATGCTCAACTCATGCCACCAGAAGAGCTGCAAAAAAAGTTGGATAGAGCATCCATAAAGGGTTACATTCGGAACACTATCCTTGAAGACCTCCCAATTTTGAAAATTTCCTCCCTTTGCTGCTTTCTTTTCTAGTCTTATAATGACCAATTTTTTCCCATCAAGTACCTGTCAGAACCAAGGTGTCAAGGTAATTACACAGTATGCCCAAATTTATATCACCCATATTCTGTTTCTGACACTAATGGTAAATAGTTTTGTATTTCTAGAAGCTTTCTCAATCATAGTGCATTTATATCTAATGTCAGCAGGTCCAGAGTAGCAGTATCAGGGCTGAAACAGTCTTTCCACTAAATGAATTTTATATGAGAGGTTCTTGTTAGCTTGGGTGTTAAGGATATATAATGCCTCTCTTTACTTAATACCTTGGAAGGCAACTGATTTGTAGATGATGATTTTTTGAAGGATTTGATTAGGCCTTAAAATTACATGTACCAAAATTACGATACCTTTTCCACACAATATAATTTGGGGTTCTACTGGTGAAGTCTGATACAAAGACTGACCACGACTGTTGACTGATTGATTATGAAATTTAGGTCTTGAAGACTGTTGATGAAGTGATTCCAATGTTCGACAAAACTGGCCTGTGCATTTTTACTTTAAAAAATTTTTAAGCTGTATGTCAATGGCAAGAGCCTATGCTATTATAGTAACTTTCAAGTAAGGCGAAGTTAGTGATGGCACCATTTAATAAATCAATGGTATTATTCACACAATCTCACTGAGGTCTCTGCGTCAGTCATGGTTCCTGTTTGATGACAGGTATGGGTAGCTTCTCCTGTGCCAAGTAATGAAATTCTATAGTTTTCTGCTGCAGCTAATATTAGATTACCTTTTGCATTTGCTATGGGTACTATCCCCACAGATGGAATTTGTGTTAAAAGTTCCCCACTAAAAGAAAGTGTATTTGAAAGCTGATAGATGAATCATGTAAAGTATACTCACCATGCAAAACTATTTAAACAGCCTTTGCTTGTGAAGAGTGTCCATTGTTATGGGAATTTGAGACACTTCGTGTTCCACAGAAGCAAGACCTTCTCCACGGTTTCCTGCTTCTTAAACTTGCCAAGTAAGACAGCTCACTTATTCTCATGGCCAATATGTATTGATATCTAGCTGAGTTTCCTGTAAGCAAATGGTCAAATGAGAAATATAGATAAGCATCTTAATTTCATCATGTTTATCTCACAATCACTGAATATTTTATTGTGCAATGGTAAAAAAAAATTATTTTTAGAACTCTGTAAACAAGGGTTTCATTACAGACAGTGGTACAGTTAAATTACAGCCATCTTAAATTTGCTATGACATAACTTTCCGTCAGATTTAGGTGGGCAATGTGACACTAATTCTGTGACCCTTAGTATGATATACCAAGGTAATGTGACTAAAGGGGGACCAGATATCAACTCTTTTCCTTTTTCTTTGCACCTACAAGATAATACAGCCAAATTCTTGCCAGTATAACCATTCCTGGATTTGAGTATACCATACACTGTTCAATTAGAATGTATGTCTCGCAGTGCTTACTACTTTGGGAAGTCTTGTAGCAAATGTGGACCTAAGAACAGCTTGAGGCATAAAGGTACCATATTTTCTCCCTATCTTTTCCCCCTCTCACTATATCTCAGCTTCAAGTTTCCGTTTTTAAACTTATAGTGTAAGCCATTAACTGAGATCATTAACTTTTCATGTTGAATAGTTCAGGTTAAAATGAGGTCTGCACTCAACAAAAACCCACCAATAAATGGAAGAGGGCTTTCTTCTACGGATTCAGTAAAAATACGAACCCTATTGGTTTGCGAAGAAATATGTAAGGTCTTCTACTTCACATTACCATGCAATGGGTGCCTAATATCTCCAACTATTAAAAGCCAATTCCTTTAATAAATTTTTCTAAATCTTTCATGAATGCATTTGCTGTGATGATGCTTTCATTTTTTGACATGATGTCTATGAAGTTTAGATATCTTTTGCTGTAAAGACAGTGATTTTAGAACGCTGTACATAATGTTAGTTTACATAGTTTAAAAATAATTAAGTGATTTTAAATATATAATTTAGTTTACACATAGTTTATGAGATTTGGATGAATTTGACATAAATATCTACCACAAACATTTGGTTAACCAATTCGAATACCCATGTGTCTTGCAATAATAAAAACGTTACTACAGTGGCAACCTTATATTTGAGCCAGGTTAGGTTGGGAAGGGTCTAGGGACAGTGATGATTAAGGTAAAAAAATAAGCAAATTATCTTTCCTAGATAGTGATCCCCTAGTAGTCCAGTCTTAGATAATGACCCCAAGAAATATCAGTCCTGATATAACAACCCCAAGCCTTGGGGGTCACTATCTGAGAAAGATCTGTGGGGATCTTTCCTGACAGTGACCCCAAGTAGTCTAATCTTAGATAATGACCCTTTTGCAGACAATGAGGATTAAGGTGAAAATAACCAATGTTTATAAGCAAAAGGATCTTTTCCTAGATAGTGACCCCAAGTAGTCCAGTCTTAGATAACGACCCCAAAGAAATATCAGTCCTAGATAACAATCCCCCCGTTTTTTGTTGGGGTCACTGCCAGAAAGATCCCCAGAGATCTGGATCTTTCCCAGACAGTGACCCCAAATTGTCCAATCTAGATAACGACCTCCAAGAAATATCTTTCTGATAATGACCCTGAGCCTTGTTGGGGCTCATTATCTAGGAAAGTTCCTGGCAAATACTGTCTGAGATTTGAGGTGCCCTAGGTCATGTTACAATGGGGTCCAAGGTTGGGGGTGAGAGGGCAGTTGCTCATGGGACCCTTAGGTTAGGTAAGGCTAGATAACTCTTTTATATTTCACTCTCTGATTTATGGCACCCTTAGTCATGTTTAGCTGTGGTGTCCCAGGCTGGCTCTCAAATTAGGTAAGACTCTTCAATGTGTATGATACATTAGAATGAATCCCTATATTTTACTCTTCCACATTTCCTTGCAATAACTAGGTATTTGCAAAGGATATCAACGTTGCACTACTCCAGGCCAAATAAAGAAAAATAGTTTATATTCTTACAGCATTATAGGCCTTGAAAATACACTGATAATAGCAGTGGTTTTGTATTCAGTATGGTTATACAGTAGACCATTACAACTATTCTGGTAAATAAATTTACTCTGTGAATGCAAACAAAACAAAACTTCAATTGTCAGTTTATAAAGCTAATGTTTTCATGCTTATATTGCAATGCTCAGCAAATGTCTCTATGGGAAATCTGTTAGAATCTTAAAATACCCAGGAAGTTTTCAAGTTTCAGAAAGATGCACTACTGCACTGTCTGCTGTGTGTACTATATATGCCTTAAGAGCTTGGGAAGACCCAGATGTTACAGGATTCACACAAAACATCAACAGTGGACTTATAAGATTAACAAAACTTTCATACTTTGTGCAGCAAATACCATTAATATTAAGTTGCCCCTCACACAGTGTGGGAAAAGTACACCTCCTACATCATCATTAGATTACCAAGTCATTTAATCCAATGTTGGCAAAAAAATTGATTTGTCATATATTACCGTTTATTATCAACCCTAGCAAACGTATATAACAGAAACTAGTTAACCTTCTGCACATGAAAATTTAATAAACTGAAAGCACATCATCAACATCCAGCCTATTATCCATTAGATGTTTACTCTAAATCGTTAAGGAAGAAAATGACAATTTAACATAACACTATAGGTTATATCTGTACAAGGAGAGTTAGGATAGGATGTATCCTCTTGTGCAATGTCAAAGGGGTGAAGCCCCCATTTGCCAGGTAAAGACATGGCACTCTAGGACAGGCAAGCTCAGAATGTATCCATTTGTGCACAGTTAGGGGTCCAAAGAGATGCACCTTCATAACAGTGTTGAGGTAACATGTGACAAACTTTTGGGGGATGTTTAATGGCCAAGATTTGATTATAAGGGTGTTAAAACAGTCATTCTAGGCAGGGTAAATGTTGATTTCATCCATGAAAACCAACTTGGCTTAAGTTATTCAAACTGAAGAACTACAAACTTACACACAACATTCTTGAACTAAAACTGGGCTTAAGAAAGACACTGCTCAAGTGAGAACCATGATACTGTGACCATAATGTGGCAGTTTTTAAAGTGTTCTAAGGGCTAGCCTCTTAGTAGCCTAAAGCTTAGGAGATTCTACATTTGTATTATTGTGCAGCAGAGGAAAGGCAAAAATAGAGCAGGAAAGGCAAAAAAAATCTTATGAAATAACCTTGTAAGGACAAAGGGAACAATGCATCACCAAATACCAAATCTTATAACTTAGTCTTTACAGGGAAGATTTACTGCTGTTTGACCCCATAAAATTGGTACAACCTTTCATCACCCATACTTAAGTGTCTATTGCCCGGTATTATGTTACGGTTATTTTGGGCATCATGAAAGATGCCCTTGGTGTGCGAGTTAACCTTGCCTATAAAAAAATAATTTTGTATCATTCTAGGAATAGCTATACCTTAGAATGATAGTGTTATCAGCAAAATCACTTCCATTAGGCATCTGAATCAGAAGCCCTGGTAAAAAAAGGCACAAGAGTTGCACGCTTTAAGCCTTTTTCCATGGGTTCCGGCCAGTTAAAAGCGGATTAAAGACATATTCCAACAGGAATACATCCTTACCTAACCTATCCCATGTCCCCGCCTGCAACATGACATCGTACATAGCTGAAAGACAAGTGCACAATTATTCAGTAGCGTTCCCAAAACCCAAAATTATTAACACTATA
>NC_089795.1:44585267-44667767 GCF_040412425.1 Macrobrachium rosenbergii
TTAAAAGAAAGAGGGAGAAAAAGTAAGAACTAGAAGGATGTCAAGTTTCAACTTTGCTTTATTTATGAGAGAGAGAGAGGAGAGAGAGAGAGAGAGAGAGAGAGAGAGAGAGAGAGAGAGAGAGAGAGAGAAATATTTTTAAAGTTTCAACTTTGTTTTATTTATAAGGAAGAAGGGAAAAAAGAGGAGAGAGAAAGAGAGAGAAGTCTGTCATTTTCAACTTTATTTATGAGAGAGAGAGAGAGAGAGAGAGAGAGAGAGAGAGAGAGAGAGAGAGAGAGAGAGAAGAGCAGTAAAAAGTTTCAACTTGTTTCATTTATAAGAAAGAGACAAAATTTATTTATGAGAGAGAAGACTGTCAAGTTTCAGCTTTGTTTTATTTGAAGAGAGAGAGAGAGAGAGAGAGAGAGAGAGAGAGAGAGAGAGAGAGAGAGAGAGAGAGAGATGGTGATACAAAGTCTGTCTGTACAGGCAAATTCCAAGATCCCCACCGCAGGTGCGTTTATTAAGACCTCATTAACAGGAACAGTAGTGGAACGAAATTCAAGGAGAGAAAAGAAAACCTTCCTTAATGTTTCTCATTATTCATTGTTAGCAGCGGGCCTTGTCGGCCTAAAGGGAAATTAAGAGAGCCCTGGGACACCGGAAGTCGTTGCCTAATTTCCACTAAGTGTCCCGCAGAGGCCTGCGGCAAAGTCCTGGTGGTCTGTCTACTGGTAGACAATCATTCCCTCCAAGTGTTGCACTTCTTTTTGTCCTTCTATTCCCTGATCGCCTTTTCCTGCCGAGAACAACCAGATTCGCTGAACAGCAGCACCAATATGCAGTAAATGTGCCTCGCTGTCGGACTTATTAGTTCCAGAGGTCCTTTAGCCTCATCACCGTTGGACTGTGGAACAGCCTCCTGAGGATGTCGTGAAGTTGGAACTTCAGAGTTCAAGCAAAAATGCATTACATTACTGCCCTAATACAACTCTCCTTGTATTTTAGTTATTGTTTACATTTTCTATTTATTTATTAATTTGTTATTTTTCTTTCAATACAATCTCTTTTCTGTATTTCGAATCACCTTTTGTTTTTCCTTTTCTGTAAGCACTACATTCTTTTGGAATTTGTGTTATAAATTATGTTTATACATATCTAATGATACACACACGCACACACATACATACATATATATATATATATATATATATATATATATATATATATATATATATATATATATATATATATTATATATATATTGATATATATATATTTGACTGCCTGATTAACTGATAGCTTATTTTGACTGCCTGATTAGCATTCTTGCTTTCTGTAAAAGTTTTGACAGTGGAATCAAACCTACCAGTATAACTGGCCAAATTGCTCTCCATATTATCCGTTAGCTTGAAACTTGAAGGCTAGCTTCTGATGCTCTGGGTACTTACCGAAAAACTACAAGTTTTTGAAGACATACGAATAAAATACGGATATTTTTGCTGAAATTTCTTTGCTCTAGCCCAGGGCGTTCTGTAAGTACATACATAAATTATAACGGGAATAGGAGATCTAGCGTGGGCCTTCTGCTTCCGATCTGCTGACCAACAGAGACAGGCGGCCTGGTATGGACCTCAGGTTTCTACTAACAAATAGTAACGAGAATACTGACGTCCATGAAGCGTTTACAGTTCCTTACAACCATTCTCTCTAGATTCCCACAAGAAGGATATTTACTTGTGTTTACAGAATGAAGGAATCCTTGGCTTAGGAGTCTCAGTTTGTGATAGGATTCTTATCCTCTCTCGCCCTTCTCTTTCGTGTTTACATCAAACTTGAGCTAAGGTGAGGTAACATTTTTTTTCTGTCCCAGAAATCTTTACCCTTTAAGAAAAATAACCCTCCATATAAATAACGTAAACATTATTTTCCAAAAAAAAGAAAAATTAAAAAAGAAAGAAAAAATCTCAAGACAGCAGCCAGAGAACGAAAACTCACAAACTTTCTACACTAAATCACATCATGAAGTCTGGAGGTCCACAGTCATTCATTACACGTAAATCTTCAAACTGCCTTCCTTTGTGTCAACTTATAAATCGCATCAAATTTATAATGTAAAAACTTTTCTCTAATATTACTGACCTGAACAAAGGACAATTTTAAAAAATTCCCTCGACTTCCTTCTCTTCATTTGTCTGCCTGTCTGTCTGTCTGTCCTATAATTTGCCGTCTAAGCAGTTAACTCAGCATGTCCTCACGTTCATATAATTACAGGTGCTAAGGGGCACTTCAACTTTAATAATGACCGGAGCTCTTTTATATCTATTTCAGAGGCGTTCTGTATCCCACGTGCTCTAAATCAGAGGGAAACTAGCACGCTTCCCCCCCCCAAGGCCCCTACACACACACCCACACACACTCTTCAATCTCACCTAGCAGTGTTGCCATAGCTCTGTCTCCTATTTCTTCACTGTCATTTCAGAATGTCTCAACTGACAGAGTCGTTTTTTTTTCAGTCACTTATCCATAACACCAACAACAGTTTGGTCAAGCCTTTTTTTTTCCTAAAATAGTTGTGTTTCCTTCTGTCCTATTAAAACTTCTCGATGAACTGCATTCTGTCCTTCTTATTTATATTGAATTGCTTTGTTTTTTTTAAAGAAAAGGTTGATTTTAATTATTATGCTACTCTTTTGCTTTTATAAGTCAATGGAAATCGATCAGTTAAATGTTATAACAGTTGAGTATTTTCTGCAAAAAAAAAAAAAAAAAATAACAAGCACCTTGCCTTTCCTACTACCATTACAGCAACTACTACCACTAATAAATTATTATCATTATCATTATTATTATTACCAAAGTTAGTCTGTTGAGTTATCTCTTCAAATAAAATACCGCACAAAACCTTTAAAAGTCAGACAAATGCCTCAGCAGAATAAAATAAAATAAATTTTCCTCAAAAAAAAGTCTAATAAAAATGCAATAACAGTTTATCGCCCGTCATGGAATGGGGTGGGGCGTTCCATCCAAATCACTTCCTCTCTTTTGATCCTCAGATGAGGAAACGAGCTTCCTGCACGCAAGTGGAGGATTTGTTGCGAGGATTCCTTTGGGTCCTTTGCGCTCACAACATTTGGTGCACTTGGGCCGAGTGAAATTCCTGACTTTTGGAAGGGAAAACGAAAAAATGGGATTTTGCCTCTCTCTCTCTCTTCTCTCTCTCTCTCTCTCTTTTCTTTTCAAGTTTGGGTTCACACCAAGCTTTTTAAAAAGTTCTGTAACATTAAGAAAAAAACTTTAAGAAGCCCTGTAACATTAAGGAAAAAAATTTCCAATAATACTGTAACATTAAGAACAAAACAGCTTTTTAAACAATTCTGTAACCTCCCCCCCCCAAAAAAAAAAGATTTTAAACAATTCTATAACACTTTGGAAAAAAATTAGTTTGTAAGTAATTCAGTAATTCTGTAACATTAAGAAAGAACCTTTTAAACAGTTCTGTGAAATTAAGAAAAAAAAAAAAGATTACTTTTGAAATATAAGTATTTATCAATGGAGGGAGACAGAGGGAGGGAGATTAGGCTTGCAATAAACATAAAAGGGGAAATAATGAAGTTGCCCAGTGTATACTCTTTCTTCAA
Organism: Macrobrachium rosenbergii; assembly: GCF_040412425.1. NCBI lineage: Eukaryota > Metazoa > Arthropoda > Malacostraca > Decapoda > Palaemonidae > Macrobrachium > Macrobrachium rosenbergii. The sequence goes on from NC_089795.1 coordinate 44,588,891, forward strand.
TTTGTTTTCTGTCTTTGTCAGTTGATTCTTATAGGTCATCACCTGTCTGTCTGTTTATATATATATATATATATATATATATATATATATATATATATATATATATATATATATATATATATATATATATATATATATATATATATATATACATATATATATATATATATATATATATATATAAATATATATATATATATATATATATATATCATCCCTATCTGTCTGTCTGTCCACCTGCTGAAGCAATGAATTCTGTCTTGTTTCAACAGAATATTTTTTTATTTATTTTAATATTTCTTGAACATGGTAAAACCATTTCTTATCAAACCACTTTTTTATTTATCTCCCTCTCTCTCTCTCTCTCTCTCTCTCTTCTCTCTCTCTGACTGATGCTGTGGTTCAATATCATCCCTGCAAGATATACTATATATTCTCTTTTTTTTTCTGAGTTTGTATTTGGAAAGCTCATTTTCAATTCTTATCTTTGTGGAGAGAAAGATGAATGGTCAGCTCATGATATGGAAGATTGCATTTGCTTCCTCGCTCCCTCTGAATTAATAACAACTTTGTCTTCAGTTTATTCGACTTTTTTTTTCTTTTGCTTCTCAGAAAGATGAACAGACGACCGAGTCCCATCCCTTTTTATTATCATTCATATTTTAACCCTACCCCATCCTCTCTCTCTCTCTCTCTCTCTCTCTCTCTCAACATCTAAGATGAATATATTTATTTACTGTATTTTGTTTCTCTCTCACTCTCTCTCTCTCTCTCTCTCTCTCTCTCTCTCTCTCTCTCTCTCAATCTGTCAGTTGAAGTCATCCACAATAACAAAGTAAAAGAATATTTTTTCATTTTATTTACTCTTACTCTCTCTCTTTATCTCTCTCTCTGTCTTGAAGTCATCTCTATCTCAAAGTAAAAATTATATTTTTACTTTTATTTACTCTTACTCTCACTCTTTATCTCTCTCAATCTGTCAGTTGAAATAAGATGAATATATTTTTACATTTTATTTATCTGTATTTTGATCTTCCTCTCTCTCTCTCTCTCTCTCTCTCTCTCTCTCTCTCTCTCCCTCAACTTGCTCATCTGTATTTTGTTTAAATCAGTTGAGAGTCATCCACTATATACAAAGTAAAAGTATATTTTTTACATTTATTTAGTTTAATCCCACTAACATTATCTATTCCTCTCTCTTCTCCTCTCTCTCTCTCTCTCTCTCTCTCTCTCTCTGTCTCTCTGGCAGCCTACAGGTGACATCATCCACCACATGCCAAAGAAGGTAAATATTTTTCTTTTTCAGAATCCATTTACCACACGATGAGACCATTGATGAACAACCAGGTCCTCCTTTTTTTTTTTTAAAGAGAGAAAATGAAGATAAACGCATAACAAATCAACACAAACAAATAAACTCAACAAACAAACTCAACAAATAAACTCCATCGAATATAACTTTTCCTGGCACCTGGAGTCACGTTAAAGACTCTTCCTGTTTTCGAACAAAAACTAAATCGTGGTTTGTTCTGCTCTGCTTCCTGAGGAACCTTTTCACCTTTAAGCCTGCAAAATAGCCGTCCCCCTTCCCCCTTTTTTTTTTTTTTTTTGTGGGTTGGTCTTCATCTTTCCGAGTGAAAGGGCTATTTTTATTGATAAAAAAAGGGTAAGTTATTAAGTGGTGAAGAAACGAGCAAGGCATAACAAGTTATTGACAAAATTATCGTGAGTAATGATTCTTAAATAACTTAAGAAGTAAAGTATACCATACATAAGCACTGAATACGACAATACATTAATTGTGAGTAATGTCTAATAATTACCATAATTACTGCTTTGTTTAATAGAGGAAATTATAACACTGATAAGTGTTATTGAGTCTTTTATCAAATAAATCAATGGGTGGCCTCAACTGGGTAAGTAAGAAAGCAGTTATATCATATTCATTCATCAGATGTCAATCAGAGATAAGTTATCTAGTATCCCCCAAAGTCTCACAACGGTTCACAAATAATAATAATAATAATAATAATAATAATAATAATAATAATAATAATAATAATAATAATAATAATCTCAGGTGGATTTGACAGGGGAAGTGTTATAAGGATGAAAAACGTTATTTCAAAAAGAAAAGAAATTATTGTACAGAATATGAATGAAATTATATTTAAAATAAGATTAATTCATCACTCACATGAGCATTCTCCAGCTCACAAAGAAGAAAAAGCATGTTTATTCAGTTTTTATTACGCGATGTAATATTAATGTGCGTTGTTTCAACGCTGTCGAGGACCTGCTGTGTTATAAGCATTAAAGGAAATTGCGCCAATATTCCTCTTTCGCTTTTTGGCCCAACGGAAAAAGTTTGCGAATGTTATTCCGACACGATATGCAAATGAGGTTGCAGGTGCAAACTAGAACAGTTGTTTATTGTTTATTACACCTGCATGAGAGTTTGTTCCTTACATTTCGAATAAGAGAACGATTTCTAAAAATATTATGACATTAAGCAATTTTGAATCCAGGAACGTCATCTCAAACGTTTTCCTGCATTAGAGAGAGAGAGTAGAGAGAGAAAAAGACTTTCTTGATTAATGAGAGAGAGGAGAGAGGTTCGAAAACAAAAAGGCTTTCTTGATTAATGTGTTTGTGTGTGTGAGAGAGAGATAGAGAGTACTGATGAGAAAACATCGCTTGATATGACGAAAAGTTGCGCTTAAAATGATTAAACACACCCTGAAAACAGATATAGGAATGCATAAAATAAAAGACAACCCAAAAACTGAACTCTGGAATACTGGACAAAGATTTATTACTCGTTATATTAACTCATAAAAACTAGGCTATTGGTTTCCATTTCCAGATGACAAAACAGCTGCTGCAGGAACCATTTCAGAGGGGAGGACTGCTGATGGTAAACTATTATTGAACTGGAAGAAGTAAGAGTAATACTATTAGAGGCATTTAATATCATTAGAATTGCTTGTACAGTGTTCGTTTAACGACTTATTTTGCAACATTTGATGATAATAAGTCAATAATTATTCAGAGAGACGAAAGAAATACCTGGTTAGGAGTTACGCAGATATGCTTATGATTTAGTAAAGAACACACAAAAATGCTGTAAGCACTCCGGGATATTTATAACCTTAGTAAATCTCTTCTACCACACTGTTTCAGATGGTCGACACTCCATTACATTGAGGGGGGGAAGGAGAATATAGCAGGCAATGGTACTGCTGATAAATTATTTGCGTTAATGATGGGGTCTCTCTCTCTCTCTCTCTCTCTCTCTCTCTCTCTCTCTCTTTTCAAATATTCATTCCACTGATCCTGTCATAAACATTTGCACTGACCTGGCAACCTTGTTTGCGGTAAATGGCAGTTTGGTTTGTTTTCGTTCTATTTAAAGACATTTGCGTGATGAATGACACCTGCACAAGAAACATCTGTAGTAACAGTTGCTAGCATTGTGCACTGCTGGTTAGGTAGAGGGAAGATTTCATTTATAAGGAGTAAGTCTAATGGACCTTGAACTGAGTGATAAAGCTTTACAAAATCGAAGGTATTTATGCGATAAAATATCAAAATGGGTCCAAGAAGAGAAAATATATTCCAAAATACGGATTAAAATAGTAAACAGATAATAACAAATAATATTCAATTAATTATATATGCACGTATAAACCAGAGGGTAAACGATTGTGGGTATCAGTTCATGACGATACCCTAGATTATGCCAATACCCTCTTTCTCAGTTAGTCATTGGGGAACCTCCCATATATCACCTCTGCCCTTGGAAAAGGTTAAGCAGTGATTTTAGCAATCTGAAAATAAATCATACTTGATAATGGATAAAACATTGTTATTATTTCTGAGAATTGCAGTAAAATATTGCTTCCTTAAGTTAATGTTTCCTAAATGATTAGACAAAGTTAATAGAAAATTTATGATATCCCTGTAGATAATAAAATCACTTTACATCATTATAGAAATTCGATTAACTTATACGTTATACAGTTGCCTATATATTATAAAAATATTACACGATATTATAAATATTATAAAATATTAATAAACTGTTACAAAGGAGGTTCTCCATATTCCAATTCATTATCCCATAAAACCATTCACGCTACAAAACATATAAATACCTCACATTAAAATATAAAGCTAATATCCCATTGCAACCAATACCAAGTTAATATACACTGGGACAAATGCAACACTGAAACATCCAGAATTACTAATTACAATTGCTATTAGAGCGTTTGTCAACTTTCCCATGCATTAAAACAATATGACTGGGGAGAGGAATAATACTGAAAATGATTTTTTTTTTTATAAATGATGCTGAGTATTTCTCATATAATTCATTTAGTTCCTGTTTTTATTCTGTTCCTTCAAGCAGCACATATTCTGGATATTCAAGTGCGATATTGATGTATGGAAATCACAACTGATCCGTGATACAGCAGTAAAAGAATATTATAATACACGAAAAGAGATTAATTGGTGTTTATTATAGACTCTCATTTACAGGATGATAACGCAAAACTCAGCCAGACAAAGAACCGCGATATTAATTTACTGATGACGAGAAAATAATATATTTGACTCTTCCTGTTACGCAAACGATTTACATAACGATTTGGGTCGGATCTACGCTGGTTGATGATTTATTTTTATAAAAGATCTTTTATTTAATGATTAGTGCTTTGAGTTTGTTATGTGAACCGAGGTACTAACGATGTAAACACAAAGTTATACAATAGATTTCGAACGATAAAATCTTGGCTCAATTGTATACGACAATGAAAGTGGAGCTAACGAAAACTGAGACAGAAAAGGTATTTGATGATGTAATTAATGATAATTGTCTTCTCTCTCACTCTCTCTCCCTCCCCCCTCTCTCTCTCTCTCTCTCTCTCTCTCTCTCTCTCAACGTTTGTTTCTAATCCCATGCATTACGTTAAACACTTTCCTTTCTTCCTGTGACAGCGATTGCTGTTGACCTAATTCAACTTAAAATGACTTCTTTCTCACCAATGCTTGTTGTTGTTTACTATATGGTAGCATGTACAATTGAATTCTTAGTCAGACTAAAAAGGAAAGGTAAGTTAACAATAAACGTAGCACCAGCTGTTCAAGTTCGTACCCTTATTTATTTTTTGTCTTTGTTAATGTTTAAATTTTTACTATGATTATTTTGTTTTTAATATATTTTTTATTATTTTAAGTACTGAAGTTTCTGTAATTAGAATTTTTCATCTTTATGGAAGAACAATTCGCCTACTGTTTTATCTTTTACTGACGTTAATTTCATTCCTCTTCCTTCTAATTTATTATTATTATTATTATTATTATTATTATTATTATTATTATTATTATTATTATTATTATTATTATTATTATTACCAGAAGCCAAACTTCTCTGTGACGAAAAAATATGAGAGTTGGTGTATATCATCAGTTCAGGTGATAAACTATTATTATGTTTTGCAATATATGATATATTATACTTAACAATAACAAGAACGAAATTAAGTCAGTTAAATACCTTAAATGAAGAGATTACGTAAATTTGAGAGATGATTTGACACATATAATGCCTTTGAAATAATTAAGAAAAAAATTTTACAGCGTCACTTACACAAGAAACAAAATCTACTTTCAAAACGTATCCCTTTGAAGGATACTCATTATGTTAATAACCCAGACTCCATCTACTTCTACCTCTCGAAGGAATCCCTGGGAAATGAGATCCCGTTGAAACTCATTTGCTTTCCCGACATCCGTCCTATGACGTCTGATCCACATTTCCCAGGGAACTTCTTACGACGTAGCCCTAGAACTTTGATTTCCCCAGTTTTTTCAACTCTTGTGCAACGAAATAAATCATGCTACCTTAAGTAATATCTTTGCTACTGATAAATACAAATACTAGTTTGATTACTACCATTATACTATTAGTTTCTAGTGCCGTCAGTGCATATCACGTGGTGTACTGTAGGCATTACTAAAGGTAGCTTGCAGCATCACTTCGGCCCCTAGCTGCACCAACTTTTTTAACCTTTTACTTGATCTCAGTGCCCACTTTTTTTCCAACTTGCTGCCCAACCACTCCAACTTCCTCTTACCACCTTAGCATTTAATGGCTAAAAGTGCCCCAAAATATCAAAAAAGAAATCAGTACAATTAGTTCTTTACTTCTTTCCTTAGCGTTTAGTGATTCTATCGCTTATTACATTTATTCTTTATGGTAAACTGATGATTTCCATTTCTTCTGTTATCACATTTGTTTCCTTGCTGGCAGCAGCTTGATACACCTTAAAATTTATGGTAAATAAAGACTAAAAAACTTCCTTGTTGGAAATGAGATTTTAATTTGTTTTAATCACTGACTTCCTGGTTTACCGAGTTGCGGAAATTGCAACTCTTTCCCACAGTTTAAAGAAAATACAAGATTAATGACTTTATGCATGATTAATGACCTAATGAATCTGAACTCGGGCGTAAGTTGATCCAGATTAATAATTAAATACAAAGTGACCTAAGATGTAAAGACGAAGATATTTTATTTGTCTTTTTTGTAACCTTTTTGTTCAAGGAAACTTTCAATTGAAATTCAATGTTGGAATGAATGCTAGTGATGACCTAACTTGAGAATAGCAAATCAGTGCTTAAGAAAGAGAAAAATATTTTTCAATCTTAACTACTTGATGCGACCTCAAGAAATAACATGCGGGATAGTTTTTGAAGTGTCTTTATCCAAACAGCTTCCTCAGGTTAATGTGCGTTATATTTAATACTGTCATTAATTACATAGTCGCTCAGAATTCCATCACACTAAGTTGAAATGTAAAATATACAAGTAGCACCAAGATCACCTTTTTAATCTTAGTTGGTTTCCTGAGCTAACGGCAATTATTGTACGGAAGGCCCACCAAAGAAATCAGCCAATCAGAAACAGGACAGAGGCTTCAGTAACATCGGAAACGGATTTTTACCCGTCAACTCAAAAAAGGCTCTAATTCAAGAATTTGTGAAAGTCATGGAAACCAGAAGTAGAAAAAGAATTTAAGTGTTCGGATTTGAGAGAAAATAAATTCATTACCTATATATATTTCAATTTTTGAAAATACATGAGGCCGTATTTCTCTCTCACTAAAATGTTACATGTGAAAAATTTCCATAAAAACAAGAAATGTCAAATGTGACTTTTGTGAAATATAACACATCTTGACGTCAAAGTATCTTTATACTCTTTCTCTCTCTCTCTCTCTCTCGAACAGAAAATAGGTAATTTTTAAGGGTAGCCATTTGTTGGTGATATAAAACAAAGAATAGTCTTCATCGTTTACCTGGCCGTGACAGAGTTGATTACAAATAACAGAATACCAACTCCCTTTGTGACAGAGAAATCCATTCCACCTTTGAATATGACATACAAAGAAAGCCTCTTTATTTTAGCTCCTTCACTGGCAAAAGAAAAAATCTCTCTTTTTAGTCTCCTGATATAAAACCGGATTGCAACAACAGCAACAAGATAAAAATGCAAATAGTCCTTTTCCTTGTTTATTCTCGTTCCTGTGGATGCACCAGATTCACGGCTTTCTAAAGGGAAAGCAAGTGGGATAACCGATAAGATTGCACACTATCGGGACGAAGGCGACACATTACGGTGTTGATGTGTCAAATCGAAAGTTTCCTTTTGTGCAGATGAGGTTTATTCACGCAAATTATTGGCGAAAACGTTTCAGAGATGGACTCGCTACGGACTTAATTCATTGGAATTGTCTTATTTTTACATGGACTGATCACCACCAGAGACAAAAAAATAAATAAATAAACAAATAAAAAATAATGATTTTAAGATTAATAAAACCTTGATTCTTACTGCAGAATCAGAAGATTTGTCATTAACTAATTAAAAGGTTTGCTATGAATATCTTTTTTATACAAAAATGTTCAATTCGCACTATTTTATGGCAATTTCAACATTTTATACAATTATCTGGTAGAGTTGATGTGTTGCTTCGCAATGTATTACCAAACGGGTGCCGAACCATGTAAGCTATAAGGAAAATCGTCCAAAATGCTTAACATCCCTTCTTCCACACATTATGTCTCTCTCTCTCTCTCTCTCTCTGTCAATAACCGGGGTTAGTTTAGCGACTTAAGGTTTAACAGCAAAATCATTGATGAAAAATGCATGAAATTCAAGAGTCTTAATTTATTGGTGAATGGTTTGGAATGAATTAAAGATGTAATGGGGAAAGGACAAGCCTACGGTAATCCCAGAAATGGCAACCCAATATATATACAACAATATACAACATAGTTCTACCAACTTTAACTACTTAAGTCTCTGTATCATAAGAGTCAAAAATGTCTAACATGACCGAAGTCACGGTATGTCAAGTTCCCTTCATTTATTTGACCTCTAATCAAAACATCTCACTAGCAGTTCGTAAGCACTTCCACAGGAGTGGGTCTTTCCCCAGAAAATCACCGGAACCGAATGCCTAACCTGTACTCAAAATGAGAAATCTACACTTCCTACGAACAGCCCATCAGAGTGAACTCACGAACGAACTCTCAACCGAACCCCGACTTCGGTCGCCGGAACATTGCGATGCAGTTAGGCATTGTTCAGCCATGCACTTTGTCTCCGGGAACTGAAGCTGACCACAGGCTACTTCACTGACTCACGTTTTTGATGCCCAAAATATCTCTAGCTAACCAAAATGCTTAACTAACAAAAAAAAAAATATATATATATATCATTGTTTATTTTATATATATATATATATATAAATATTTATATTTTTCTGATATATATATATATATATCTATAGAGAGAGAATTTTCTTTCGAGAGAGAGAGAGAGAGAGAGAGAGAGAGAGAGAGACAGAGAGAGACAGAGACAGATAGATATAGAGATAAATTGCTGATCAATAATAATAATAATTATATCTTTTTCTAATAATAATAATAATAATAATAATAAATTCTCGTCGTTTTCTGTTTTATCGTAAACAACAAATCGTCTTCTTTCCTTTAGTTGCTGGGTGTTATTTTCCAGTTCATTTTTCTGTTGTGAAGAGCCAACTTTTTTCTTTGTGTTCCCAAATCCTGCCTCAATGTTTGAGGGGTGTTATTTCTCTCATTCCAGATGTCCAGTCTTCTGTATCCTCTTCTGCCGGGTCCATTTCTTCTGGTTTGCCTCTCCAGTCTCTGGTTGCTGGTTCTAGTTGTGGTATCAGTTGGTGGATGACGACCTCCTGGGGATGGATTCTTACCGTCCTCCTGAGATTGAGTTGTAAACCCTTTTCAGATAATCACCCAGTGGTCTGGGTAAATATAAGGCTACTTTTTTATTGCCGGACGGAGCTCCTCCGAGTATCCGGCCGGCCAATGAAGAATTAGAGGAATTTATTTCTGGTGATAGAAATTCATTTCTCGGTATTCCACAATAAGCCGTAGGTCCCGTTGCTAGGTAACCAATTGGTTCCTAGCCACGTAAAATAAGTCAATCTCGCCTGTCCAGCCCTTGGAGAGCTGTTAATCAGCTCAGTGGTCTGTTAAACTAAGGTATACTTAACTGTTGCCAGAGGTTCCATTTATTGTCGTTGTCGTTTATTCTTCAATTTTTCCATCATTGCTGAGTTTTTGCTATTTAACCTGCACAGCTGGACCATACCTCTGAGAATAGGTACCATTTACAGCTGAGTAGACTGGGGAAATTATGGTAAAGATCCTTTCACAAGGAATCAACGTTGAGGAGAGCGGTCACCCATCCAACGACTGACCAGCCCTAATGATGAGCTAAACCACTCTGCCACACATAGATGAGACAGGATACAAATACCTGGGAATAATGGAAGGAGAAGTTATAAAACACCAAGAGATGAAGGACAAGATCAGGAAAGAATATATGCAGAGACTTAAGGCGATACTCAAGTCAAACTCAACGCCGGAAACATGACGAAAGTCATAAACACGTGAGCAGTACCAGTAATCAGATACAGCGCACGAGTAGTGGAGTGGATGAAGGATGAATTCCGCAGCATAGACCAGAAAACTAGAAAACACATGACAATACACAAAGCACTACAACCAAGAGCAAATACAGACAGACTATACATAAACGAAAGGAAGTGGGAGAGGGCTACTACATAGAGGGACTGCATAAACATCGAGAGCAGAGCACCGGGGTAATATCTGAAACCAGTGAAGACGAGTGGCTATGAGTGCATGGGAAGAAGGGCTGATAAAAGTAGAGATGAAGACCCAGAAATATACAGAGACAGGGGAGAATGAAAAACAGAACAGAGGAATGGCACAATAAACCAATGACGGACAGTACATGTGACAGACTAAAGTACTGAGCAGCGATGAAACATACAATGGGCTACAGAGGGGAGAACCACGAAGGAGACAGAAGGGAATGCTAACAGCGGCACAAGATCATACCTAAGAACCAGATATGTCCAAAGAACAATAGATGGAAATAACATCTCACCAATACGTGGGACACAGAGTAGATGAGACGAAAGAGAAACCAATAGCAAAGTAATGCTCCGGCGCTTGCACAGAACCAGTACAAAAAAAGGCAAATTCAGTAGCAAAAGCTCGCCACTGAAGCTCCTTGCAAGAAACACCAGCCAGCTTGCAGGTAAGTGGTATGCCAACCTGGAGGGAGTGATAGAAAACGATCAGGCAAAGATCCTCTGAGACCCAGAACAGATAATGATACGTGCCAATAGACCAGACTTGACGCTGATTGACAAAATCAAGAAGAAAGATCACTCACTGATGTCGCAGTACCATGGGACACCAGAGTCAAGACTCGAAATTAGGTATATACAGTGGAAACTGTACCCATAACCATAGGAACACTAGGCGCGATCCCAAGATCCCTGAAAAAGAACAAGGAAAAACTAGATGCCAAAGTAGCTCAAGGACTCATACAGAAGAGCGTGCTGTCAGAAACAGCGCACATAGTGAGAAAAGTGATGGACTGCTAAGGAGAAAGGATGCGACTCGGAACCCCACACTATAAATACTACCCAGCCGAATACGATGACTGAGATAAATAAAATAATTAATAATACCATTTTGCATTATCATAAAAATCATTAAATAAAATTACACTAACGAAAATAATAAAATATTAATGTTTACTCCGTTAACAAACTTGGTTGCATGAGCCGAATTGATCATGCAATGGATTTTCAATCCTTCTACATTATTTTGCTCCAGTATTAATAAGCAATTCAGAATAACTTTCAGTTCTGATCAATATGAATGTTGGTCAAAATTCATTAAGCGCCAATAATAATAAAAAAAGAATAATTAGAAGGGATAATTAAACCCATTACAAAATCAGTTCTGGTGACACAGCTATTCTTTTAAAAGAGGTTATTTAAAAGAAGGTCTACTCCCTTCATATGTTTATAACTATTTTTATCGTTATTGTAAGCAGTAAAGGAAGTACTCTGACGTCATCATCAACTAATATAACCTGTCGATCAAACTTTGAAAGGTACGCTACCCGTTACACCAAGTTGCAGTTTATCAGCCTAATTCCCAAATGTATTAAAAATGTTTAAGGTAAGAAGGTAACCTGGTTACCTGCTCGTATTAACCAGATGAAATTTCTTTGTATTACAGGCTTTTAGGATTAAAAATTCACGACAATAGACAGAGATACTAAATTATATATTACAACACCTTCCAAGGGCCCGCAAAATATTTTGCACTGCGTCAGAAGTTCGCATACGGCGTCTAAGAAGTTGAAGAGAACTTCCAAACTTCTTGCAAGCATGCTTGGAAGAAACGTCAGGCAGGATTTAAAATTTCCTCTTCGTCCCTCGAAGAAAATTTTTCCTTAATATGAGATAATTTTTATTTTTGAATAAATATGTCATGTTGGAGCATAAGATAGGATGTTGTGAGCGTTATTCTATGCTCCTGATGACGACTGTTTTACTTAAGAGGAAATAATGTGAAGTTATTATTATGTATTAAAAATCTTTTAGCTTAGAGAAGATTTCGAAGACTGGAAAGGGAAACAAGTTTGCTGAAACGTTTTACAGTTGATGGAGCAATCCGACAGAGAGAGAGAGAGAGAGAGAGAGAGAGAGAGAGAGAGAGAGAGAGAGAGAGAAGAACATTAATTAACTGCAGCTGACCTGATAGCCAAATGGCTGGTCCAGGGCAAAGTATCTCTTATGTTTGCAATTAGAAGCAAAAATACATTTTAGTGCCGAGGCCAATGTGGAATGTGTGTGTGTGTGTGTGTGTGTGTGTGTGTGTGTGTGTGTGTGTGTGTGTGTGAGAGACAGAGAGAGAGAGTAGAGAGAGTGTAATGAATAAATGCTACATCAGAAGGATTCATGAGAGAGAGAGAGAGAGAAAGAGAGAGAGAGAGAGAGAGAGAGAGAGAGAGAGAGAGAGAGAGAGAGAGAATAATGGATGAAATGCCAGTTGACGTGACGGGTAAACGACAGACTCTAGGTAAAACAAAGATTATGCACTGAACTGAAATCTCTGTAATGAAACAGTAAGCTCCCTTTCTCTTATATGTTCGGTTACGCTCAGAATTGTATTTTTAAATGCAAGAGCCAGTTGGAAGGAGCAAAGACATGTCTGTAAGTAGACCAGTCTTGATGAAAACTAGGTAGAGACTAGATTAATGGCTAAGGAGTGGTTCCCTAATTCCGAAGAGTGTTATGTAAACCCAGTCTCTCAAAAGAAGGAAGACCATCAATCCAGGGGAAAAAAAGGTAATAAAAGCAAAAAAATAATCTACTGAACTTTGGTACCACAACAAAGTAAGTCAGGTAAAATGAGATAAAAATGGACGCTATATACAAAAATAAATGACAGAATAATTAGGAAGTAAGATAAATGTTACAGTATAATGGAACATACTGGATCTATTTTACAGTAAACACGTTGTAAAGGGATTAGAAAAGAGTGTAGGTTTTAATTACAGACATAATAATGAAGACAAGGAAATTATAATTCTACTTTATACAGGTTTAGGGAAACATAAAATAAAATTTTTCATGTCACGAATGTTCGTTTGAAGGTAGAAAATGGGTAAGAAGTAGCAAAGTGCATATTGTTAGGTACAGAATAATAATAATACACACACACAATAATAATAATAATAATAATAATAATAATAATAATAATAATAATAATAATGTTGTAAGAAAAAGATTGAAATCAAGACAGAGAAAAATTAAAGAAAGCAATAAAAATGGAAAAAAAAGACATTGCAGTTTAAAAGTTACGTATGCGAGTATAAAATGCAAAGATAAAAGTACTCCAAAAAAAAATATATATATTAAAATGCCAGCGATGGTTTAAAGTTCTTCCTGATACTCGAAGAGACCAAAGTGAATTTCAAATGTTGGACTTTTAAAATTCTAGGAGATCAAAAAGACGAAGCAATATTTTACTATTAAAAAAAAAAACCGTCGAATCAATATTTTTCATTACAGTGAACTCAAAACCAATTACTGTACTTAATTAGTTATTCATATTTTTATATGAACATTTATTTGGTTATTTATTTAAAGACAATACTTAATGTGTGAGAGCAAACATTATAAGACTTTGAATAGAAACGGTAAAATCAATATTTTCTAGTACAATGAGCTCAAAACCAACTACTTTATTTATCTATTTACATTTTTGTACATTTATTTATTTATCTATTTATTGTAAATTCTTGATAAAAACACAGAATCCCTGTCTCGGCAGCCTTTAAATTACGAAGAATGAATTCTTTGGTCTCGAAATTAGCCCCAAGTATCAGAGATGCTTACCCGGATTAACCGCCCTCTTTGGGAATAATTATGAGCATTACTTTCTTTTTTACGGCTGCTGTGCTGTGTATGTATGTGTGTGTGTGTGTGTGGCCAAGAGAGAGAGAGAGAGAGAGAGAGAGAGAGAGAGAGAGAGAGAGAGAGAGAGAGAGAGAGAGGTGGGCGGTTAATAATGTAAAAAGGTGAATTAGCAAAAAGGAAAATGGGAAATGCGACAACTAAAGAAAATGGGTTATTGAACTAAAAGGTGAAATTAATGAAAAGAAATAAATAAATGAACGAGATGGCGGGTGACTTCACAAGGCAAGAAAGGCAAACGAGGGAATATTGTGAGCTCCCCACGGGCATTACATGCAGGCCTTATGCCAACAAAGGCTCTCACCTGAAGGTGAACCTCTGAACTCAGCCCAGCTGTTCAACCAGTCCTCAGGAGAGAGAGAGAGAGAGAGAGAGAGAGAGAGAGAGAGAGATGAAATATTTACTGTATTAAAACCATTTCATACTAGAGGAAAAGATTCTTTATTTTCTCTCTGTTCGTTTGTTACTGTATTTGTTTACTATTTATTCATTTATTTACTTATTTATTCATTTATTGTCTAATTTCCCAAACAAAGAAGGAAATGAAATGCAGTGGTGTTAATTATATCCTCTGTCCTGATGACGATGTTATAGCTTTCTCGGAAACTCATATGAACATGTTTTCTGGTAATCAACGACGAAAAGAAACATCAAACTTCCACATAAACATTCTACTAAGTTTAAAAATGAAGAGTATGACAATCCAACTTACTTCCTCTCTCTCTCTGCTGGAAGAAAGTGAGTAGTTTTGCACTGTACATGTTCGGTACCGGGGTCTAAGGATGTCAGGGTGGGCAGCGCCGGTCGAGGTTCCGGCCTACCCCACTGCCAAATCAAAGTCCTTCAAAGAAGGCCTCTCCATATATATATATATATATTAAAACGAAGATATATATATATATATATGTATATATATATATATATATATATATATATATAATATATATATATATATGTATGTGGTTCATTATATATTACACTTAAAGAGATTGTCTTTTGTTTTCGCATCTATTTTCTGCAAACATTTCAACAAACAAATAAGAACGAGTATATTACGGAGACTAACAAGTATCAACGGTAAACAAAAGTTAATTCCCTTTCCTTAGCAGAGCGTTTGAGAAAATGATTGTTAGGGGAAAATCACTGGTTGTTCTATTAATCTGAGCAAACTTGTCACTGAAACTCTTCAAAATCTTAATTGAAATTCCAAGACTTTGATAAGAAGAAATCGTTAATGTTCTTGAACTCGTGAACACAAGGATTGCTTCATTGTGATTTTCTATGCTTGAGTTAAGAAACCCATTGCTTTGGTTTATTTTAGTTAATGGAGCAGTAAGAAGAAATATCAAAATACTGTGAACTGAAACTGTGAAAACAATAAGGTACATGAGCATGATCATTTAAATGGACGTCCTCTCTCTCTCTCTCTCTCTCTCTCTCTCTCTCTCTCTCTATATATATATATATATATATATATATATATATATATATATATATATGTATTTATATGAAAAACCATAATGACCTCTTATTTCTTGATTTCGGCACATTTTTTTGATACGCTTGTCATTACAAAAGAAGAAATCGAGAACTTACTGTGTGTGTGTGTCAAAACTCAGACTTCGATCTCAAGACAGGAGAATCAAACTTCTCTCTTCATGTGACAACTTCAGGTCAGAGGTCAAAACAGGCATTTTCATCAACCTTGCATCCTGGACCCTCAAGTTTGTTTTGGCGTTTCCGGCGCTTAGCCTGAGTACAAGGAACACAAGACCTTTAATGAAACATTATTCCTGTTCCTGGAATTCGTTGAAAAGTGTGTATCGGTGAAATGATGGTTCTGGGAAGGAGGTATTGAATGCTACCGTTTCAGGTGTAATTCTGTCTTAATTAAATCAGGTAATGTAATATTCTTCGCGTGAACGGTATAGGGAAGAGAGAGAGAGAGAGAGAGAGAGAGAGAGAGAGAGAGAGAGAGAGAGAGAGAGAGAGAGAGAGAAATTACTGATATTTAGTGAATTGGTATCTACTCAATATGTAGCTATCTTTTTTCAAAACAGGGGCAAGTAGTGTATATGTTTTTTACCTCGCCAAAAAAATAAAAAAACCGCACGGTCAAAATGTGCGCATTTACTCAAATGAAATGAATGCTTTCCATTTGCACCAGATCAAAACAGCATTGATTTTTATTTTATGATTTATGAGTATTAGCATATCAAGCCAAGCTCTAGGAAACTTTCAGCCATTCAGCGCTTAAGACAGTGAAAAAGAGGGAGTTTGAGTATGGGATTAGCAAGATGGAAGAAAGGGGAAGTGGAATGGGAGGTGAAGTAAAAGGCCAAAAAGTGGGCGCAGTTAGGAACCGAAGGGACGCTTGCAAACACCCTTTAGTAATGCCCACAGGGTACCATGTGGGGTGAAGTTACTGACGGCAATACCCTTATACAGGGATGATTTTTAAAATGGTAATAAGGGTAAACAGTGATTTTGTTTCTATCTTATTAAGAGAATAAAGCGTAAAAACCGCGGTTTAGAAAATATCTGTTAAATTACATATTTCATTATATGATCCCATATCTTTATTAACGATATTATTTCGATATTTCTAGTTGTTACAGTAAAGAACTGGAAAGGATTTCATGTACCAGTAATATGAAAACGATAACTGGAATAATTCCAGGAGATTTAACACGAAAGTCTGAAACATGCTTTAGTCTGTAGATAACAAAGTTACTTCCTAATAAACAATATTAACAGAGAACTTATATAACTAAAAGATGTCATTTTATAAGACTAGAATAACAAATCTAATAAGGTTTGTGTATTGATTAAACTCCCAAGGCAGAAATATGCAAATACAGACTGAGAGTAATGGTGCAAAAACATAATAAAGTGAAAAGTAAATCGGTTTAATTTTCTGCCTAACTGAAGACAACATAAGTAAAATTAATAAAAACTTGAATATCTTATTCAAATGATTAATGTCTTTTAACTCATTACGAAAAAAAATGATCCTATCTTACATTCTTTGGAGGAAATCTGTTTACCTTAATTACTTCCGTTTAAAAAATGCTAAATTTTAAGACAATCCTCCATTAAGATAAAACTGAGCGCAGCTCTAACACTCTTAATCATATATCCATATTTCTGATATAAGACTAAATAATACACACATACGCACACACACACACATATATATACATATATATATATATATATATATATATATATATATATATATATATATATATATATATATATATATATATATACAGTATATTTAAGATTAATTTACATATAATTTCTTGAGATTTACCTAGAGTTGTAACAGTGTCACCATACTGAGTATTCAAGAAGAAAGATAGAGTTATTCAGGCAAGTGAGACATTCATCACTAATGATCCCAGTATCTCACTTGACATGTGGCCTTTCCTCCGTTTCGAGGATAAAAGATATAAGGACGTGATGCCTTTATGTTTTGGGTCATTAAACTTCCTCTTCTCTCTGACATTGAAATTATATGACATTATGTTGACGGGTCATTCATATCAAAGGACACCCACATCTCTCTCTCTCTCTCTTTGCTCTTTACAGTTGAGAAATTTATAAACGCTATGGACGGGGACATATTAAAGGATCCCCTCTCTCTCTCTCTCTCTCTCTCTCTTACAATGGAAAATTTATACATCATTATGTGGACGGGTCCTCCATATACCAAAGAGCCCTACGTTCTCTCTCTAATCACCCTTATATGGAAGGAATTTATGGTATTATGTGGACGGGTCATTCATATGTACCAAAGGACCTCTACATCATCTCTCTCTCTCTCTCTCTCTCTCTCTCTCTCTCTCTCTCTCTCTCTCTCTCTCTCTCTCTGTTCTGTTTCACAATTGAATCTTTGCTTTATACCCTTTATCTTCTTGCACTGTTATTTACTTCAAATCGTTCCATGAGAGTAATATGCAAAATTGAACAAACAGCAATTTAATGGTTTCAACATGTCAGAAACGTATTTCTCTTTGATCTGATGACCTACCGTATATTTCGTGAATAGATGCTGTTGGCATTATGCCAGCACGTGCCCTCGCCCTGAGGTGACCCGTAAGTGTGGCAAGGTGATGAAGGACGGCAAAAGGTCTGATGGAGACCTATGGACTCTGATCGCCCAACGGAAGAGAATAGATGAAGAAGGAAGTTGAAGTGAAACTAATTTCTCAGTCTTGATGTCTATTAAGAACCATAAAAATAGATTTAAACTATGCCTCAGTAATTTCCAGTTCCTGTTAGTTGAGGGAGAATGACTAATATTTCCATCAGCAATTGAGAAAAAATAGTATTTTATCTAACAGAAAATAGTCAAGGAATTAAAATGCTCTTGATAGTAAAGACGCCATTTTCACGAGTGGACTTCCAGATAATCAGGATATGAAACTGACCGAAATGAAAGTTCTTTAAAAGCTATAAAATCAGCTTCACTTTTCCACTCCAGCGAGAAGCATCTGCTATGTGTTCAAATTGAAGATCAAGAAACGAAAATGCTGTGCTTTTTTTATCGAACCTAATGAATAGGGTGGGAATGCTAATTCCTGAGAATTTTAAATGAGGTGTTCCCCTAATAAGGACGTTCGTCTGTGAGGGATTATGTATAGATGCTCAGTAGGCTATTCTCTTCATTTCAGGAGACTCCTGATTAGAGATGTTAGCATTTCATGATTGTTTAATTACACGGGGTAATTAAAGCAAAAATTTCTAGATAGGAGAGATAGAGATAAAGACAGAGGGAGAGAAAGAGAATAAAATAATTCCGAGACGTAGGTGGAATATATATATATATATATATATATATATATATATATATATATATATATACGTACATGTATGCATGTGTATAAAGAATCTGGAATGAAGGGATAAACGGAAATTTACTCCTGCATTTCCAATTTAATTTTTTTCCCGGTTTACAACTACATATCCAATTTACACAATCATGTTTTCCGATTCACACCAGTACTTCCGATTTACACTTCTATTTCCAGTTTACACTTTTATTTCCGACTTTCACTTCTATTTCTAATTTTTACCTTTATTTCCGATTCACACTTGTATTTCCGATTTTTACCTTTATGTAAATTGGAAACAGGCGTAAATCGAAGAGTACAGATGTAAATCTGAAAAAAAGATGTAAATTAGAAATACAGGTTTAAGCAGGAAGTATTGGTTTAAATCGGAAATAGAGGTTTAAATTGGAAATGCAGGTGTAAATCGGACTTCGAATATATAAGTGTAAATCGAAAAAACCACGTAAATCGGAAATGTGTAAACTGGAAATACAAGTTTAAATCTGAAATAAAGTTGTAAATTGGAATTACAAGAAGAAATCGGAAATATAGATGTGCAGTTGTGAATCGGAATTGCTGGTGTAAATCGGATAAAAGTGTAAAAGGGAAATGCAGTTGTAAACCGGAAGTAGTGGTGTGAATCGGAAAACATGATTGTGTAAATTGGACATGTAGTCGCAAACCGGAAGTACTGGTGTAAATCGGAAAAAGCCGTAAATCGGAAATGCAGTTGTAAACAGGAAGTAATGGTGTAAATCAGAAAAAGGTGTAAATTGGAAATGCAGCTGTAAATAGGAGGTACTGGTGTAAATCGTCAAAAAAGGTGTAAATTGGAAATACAAGTGTAAATCGAAAATAAAGCTGTAAATCAAATATTGAGAAACATCATCCATAACAGTTATTTGCAATCATTCAACGCCTTATCACTGTCGTCGTTCTCAAAAGACCGAATGTCTTACAGTCCGTGTGTCATGGTTTATACCAAGAAGATCCGAAAGGTGTAAACACTGCACTCTATTTTTATTACTTCCATAAAGGGCTCCTGAGCCACGGCGTTCCCCTTTTGTCGGTAATCCCTGTATGGAAGGGAAAAGAGTTTCACACAGTTACTGGAAATTGGCAATAAAGAGTTCGCTTCTGGGATGGGGATGCCCTTTATTTGTGTGACTCCTCTCTCTCTCTCTCTCTCTCTCTCTCTGTGTGTGTGTCTGTCTATCAGTCTCTTCCCTCCCCACCTGTCGCAGTCTCCTTCTGTCTCTCCACATCTGCCTCTATCCTCCCCTGCTCTGCCACAAATTCTGTCTTTCTGTCTGCCTGTCGCAGTCTCATTCTAACTCTCTGTCTCTGTCTGTCTGTCTGTCTGTCTGTCTGTCTCTCTCTCTCTCTCTCTCCCCTTTGTCTCTACCCTTCCCCCTCAATCGCGGCCTCCTGTCTCTGTTTCTGTCTCTCAGTGTCTCCCTCTCCCCTCCCCCCCGCCTCTCTCTCTCTGAACATTCCGTGCACATTGCCAAACTCCTTCAATCGATCGTGCAATAATAGCAGGTACTGTTGGGAAACCTTTCACGGTCTAACCCATTACTATGACTTGCGTTGTTTGCTTTGAAAGGTACCAGCCACCTCGGTTCGTTTGGGCTGTTGTTTAGCTGTTGTTTTAGTCATTTCGATAACAAACAAGCGCATGTGCTTGGGATCATGTACAAACACAACTTTCCTCTACCAGACCAGCTGCTCTTACTGTGCCGAGATCCGAGATGCGTATAGTGGGAGGAAGATTCGAGCTTAATCGACGTTTAATTAATCATTTCCTAATGTGGGATATAAGTATTGATGTTACAGCATATATATATATATATATATATATATATATATATATAGTTATATATATATATATATATAAGTATATATATATATATATATATACATATATATATATATATGTATATATATATAATATATATATATATATATTATATATATATATATATATATATATATATATATATATATATATATATATATATATATATATATATATATATATACATACTGCATGTATACATATACTGTATACATATTTGCTGTAACATCAATACTTATATCCCATTACCTGGGAGATACTTTAACCTCAGGCAGTTATCAACTGTCAATATATATATATATATATATATATATATATATATATATATATATATATATATATACATATATATATATATATATATATATATATATATATATATATTAATATATATACATATTATATATATATATATATATATATATATATATATATATATATATATATATATATATATAGATATAGTGTGTGTTTGTGGTTTATCTACTGTCACTGAAAAGAAACAGTATCAACTGAATGTTAAACATCATTCGACTTAAAGAAAATTACGACGAAAATAATAACAACTACTAGGCCCATAGGCTCAGAAGTTACCTATTCTGGTAGACCCTGAGCCACCAAAATATTTCCCATAACAAAACAAAAGAAAACGAATAATCAAAATAATGCCTTAAAATTTACAAGAGATCTTAGGATTCTCCTGCGACTAGCAATGGGTCACAGAGAGACAACAGGAAATGGTTTAGAAAACAATGAATTATTGTTTTTACTTACATGCTTCTGGCATAACACGTAATGGGTTTGCTATTTTTTGTATGTGCTCAAGTGAAGCAGAAAAAGACATACAACCAGAGGAATAACAGTAGAAAAATATATAAATACACTTCTGAAATAAACATTACCTTTAGAAAGTGAGAAGAAATGTCTTTTCTTGCAGCCTCTCGTTTTGTAGGAATTTTGATTTACATAAAAAATTCGATGCCATGGCCATGAAGTGTTTGTGATCGTCATACTGAGACAAAATACCCATACACAAGCTGTACTCTGAAAAAAAAAAAACACATATTTAATGCATTGTTATTGAGAAAATATCTGTGAGCAATTGAGACAGAATTATCATTTACCTACAATATTCCAAAATTAATTCCGAATGATTATTTGAATCTCTGGGGAAGGATACAAACATATTTATGTATTTTTAAATAGTAAATCTGAAGGATTACTGGTTCCATTTCATAATGAATCTTAATTATTAGCAATATTATTCATTAGTTAGTTTTGTAGATTATGAACATAATTTTGAGAATCCTCTCTTCTGGAATAATCCTTTTGGTTAACGCTTATATGGAATAATGTTTAAACACGTCCATCTTTCTTTGAAACATAGTAACCTTCGTAAAACTGTTTTTTCTTAAATTAGTAAATTTCGTTTGGGTCTTGTTACTGGACATAATAAATTAAGGAAATATATATTTAAATTCCTAGGTATTTGTTATGTATTCATTTACTTTTTAAACTAATATGAATTTTCAACCATTATTTTGCAACATTACTCTGCAACATTTTTCTTGTACACCTCTTATATGCTATGTGCAATTCATGATGCATAAAGGTTTCCTGTTATTAATTATTCAGGCATAAGGTAATTCTTGATGTTTTGCTCCCTTACATATTCGCGTGTTATGCAATTAACATAAATAGCAACAATATCTGGGTTAAAGAAAAGAAAGCATCAAATGGAATATTCGCTTCATCCCTGTTGTTTCAACTATTTATTAATTCCACGAGGGTCACGGAACCTCGCATTAAATTAATTCATTGCAATACCATTTCACTTTTTTACAGAATATCATGGTTCCAGATACAACGAGGGAAAATAAGGAAGGAACAGACAGAATTTAGAATTGTTTAAATTTGAAAGAAAGGCTTTGCACGGTATTTCCTTCAATAAGTGTTGATCAACAACAATTGTTAAAACTCAGTACAACAAAGTTAAATGTACGTAAATGAATTTGATGTAGCTAAAATATGCTTGAATATCCAACATACGTATGCACATGCAAACAATGTATTTACTCTAGGTGACAAGGAAAACTAATATCAGTGGTTAATACATGAATAACTATTGAAAAGTCATAATTTTAGAGGAACTGTATGCCCTAAAGTATCTTGTAATTTTGTGTCTTTCCTCACAGTGACAAGATTTTTATGAGCAAAGCAAAATAAAAAGTTACTCTGCTCTCTCCGATACCTAGATCAACGAATTCAGTTTTCCTTTCAAAACAATCACTTCTAATCTCAGGGAAATTAATCAAAGTATTCGGTTTTCCTTTGCAAAATAACCACCTCTACTCTCTGGGAAACTTAATGAATTCATGTTCCATCGCTAATTAACCACTCTACTCTCTGGGAAACTTTGATCAATGAATACATGTTCCATCGCTAATTAATCACTTTACTCTCTGGGAAACTTTGATCAATGAATTCATGTTCCATCGTTAATTACCCACTGTACTCTCTGCGAAACTTTGATCGACGAATTCATTTTCCTTTGTTAAATAATCACTCAGCTTCCTGGAAAACTCTTTGGCCAACGAATTCAGTTTTACAAATAATCAATCTAATCTCAGGAAACACTAATCAAAGTATTCGGTTTTCTTTGCTAACAACCACCTACTTTCGGGAAAACTTTGATCAATGAATTCATGTTCCATCGCTAATTAATCACTCTACTCTTGGGCAACTTGAGTTAATGAATTCATGTTCCATCGCTAATTAATCACTGTACTTCTGGGAAACTTGATCAACGAATTATGTTCCATCGCTAATTAATTACTGTACTCTCTGGGCAACTTTGATCAATGAATTCATGTTCAATCGCTAATTAATCACTCTGCCCTCTGGGAAACTTTGATCAACGAATTCATGTTCCATAGCTAATAATTAATCACTCTACTCTCTAGGAAACTTTGATCAGTGAATTCATGTTCCATCGCTAATTAATCACTCTACTCTCTGGGAAACTTTGATCAATGAATTCATGTTCCATCGCTAATTAATCACTCTACTGGGAAAATTTGATCACTGAATTCATGTTCCATAGCTAATTAATCACTTACCTCTGGGAAAATTTGATTAATGAATTCATGTTCCATCGCTAATCAATCACTCTACTCTCTGGGAAACTTTGGTCAACGAATTCATGTTCCATCGCTAATTAATCACTCTATTCTCTGGGAAACGTTGATCAGTGAATTCATGTTCTATCGCTAATTAATCACTCTACTTTCTGAGAAACTTTGATCAACGAATTCATGTTCTATCGCCAATTAATCACTCCTCTTATTCTTCTGGGAAACTTTGATCACCGAATTCATGTTCCATCGCTAATTAATCACTCTACTCTCTGGGAAACTTTGATCAATGAATTTATGTTCCATCGCTAATTAATCACTCTACTCTCTGGGAAACTTTGATCATGAATTCATGTTCCATCGCTAATTAATCACTCTACTCTCTGGGAAACTTTGATCATGAATTCATGTTCCATCGCTAATTAATCACTCTTCTCTGGAAACTTTGATCAATGAAATTAATCACTGTTCCATCGCTAATTAATCACTCTACTCTCTTTGGGAAACTTTTGATCAACGAATTCATGTTCCATCGCTAACTAATCACTTCTCTCTGGGAAACTTTGATCAATGAATTCATGTTCCATCGCTAATTAATCACTCTCTCTGGGAAATTTTTGATCAACGAATCATGTTCCATTGTTAACTAATAACTCTTTCTCTCCGGGAACTTGATCAATGAATTCATGTTCACATCGCTAATTAACCACTCTACTCTCTGGAAGCTTTGATCAACGAATTCATGTTCCATCGCTAAGTAATCACTACTCTCTGGGAAACTTTGATCAGTGAATTCATGTTCCATCGTAATTAAACCACTCTACTCTCTGGGAAACTTTGATCAATGAATTCATGTTCCATCGCTAATCAATCACTCTACTCTGGGCAACTTTGAGCAATGAATTCATGTTCCATCGCTAATTAATCACTCTACTCTCTGGGAAACTTTGATCAGTGAATTCATGTTCTATCGCTAATTAATCACTCTACTCTCTGGGAAACTTTGATCAACGAATTCATGTTCTATCGCCAATTAATCACTCTATTCTCTGGGAAACTTTGATCAATGAATTCATGTTCCATCGCTAATTAATCACTCTACTCTCTGGGAAACTTTGATTAATGAATTTATGTTCCATCGCTAATTAATCACTCTACTCTCTGGGAAACTTTGATCAACGAATTCATGTTTTATCGCTAATTAATCACTTTATTCTCTGGGAAACTTTGATCATGAATTCATGTTCGATCGCTAATTAATCACTCTACTCTCTGGGAAACTTTAACCATGAATTCATGTTCTATCGCTAATTAATCACTCTACTCTCTGGGAAACTTTGATCAATGAATTCATGTTCCATCGCTAATTAATCACTCTACTCTCTGGGAAACTTTGATCTACGAATTCATGTTCCATCGCTAACTAATCACCCTTCTCTCTGGGAAACTTTGATCAATGAATTCATGTTCCATCGCTAATTAATCACTCTACTCTCTGGGAAACTTTGATCAACGAATTCATGTTCCATTGCTAACTAATAACTCTTCTCTCCGGGAAACTTTGATCAATGAATTCATGTTCCATCGCTAATTAATCACTCTACTCTCTGGGAAACTTTGATCAATGAATTCATGTTCCATCGCTAATTAATCACTCTACTCTCTGGGAAGCTTTGATCAACGAATTCATGTTCCATCGCTAATTAATCACTCTACTCTCTGGGAAGCTTTGATCAACGAATTCATGTTCCATCGCTAACTAATCACTACTCTCTGGGAAACTTTGGTCAGTGAATTCATGTTCCATCGCTAATTAATCACTCTACTCTCTGGGAAACTCCTTGATCAAAGTATCCAGTTTTCTTTCTTTAAATCATCATTCTGATCTCAGGGAAACATTTTGATCAACAAATTCATTTTCCTTCGGTAAATGACCACTCCACTCTCAGGGAAACACTTAGATCTGTGTATGCAGTTTTTCTTCCCTAAATATTCTATCTCCCAGAGGTAAACACAAAATAGGGGAAGCACGAGTTGCGCAGCAGAGTGAAGTGTTCTACCAACAGACACAGGGTTCCCAAACAATGTTTCCTCATAATTGCTTCATTCAGATTTAACAATGACGTTGGTTCTCTGCAGACTGACCGGGTCCTCACTCGAGAGTATACTCGAGAGGGCAGCCCTGCCAGAGGTCAAAGGCCACGTGTAGGACAGATGAGGAGACTGGGATCTTGAGGCTACTTATTTGTACTTTAATGAGAATATGTCGATGGATGATAAGATTTGAATATAAAGTTTTACACTTGCTTCCATTTTTCTTCTGCTCCATTTGTTATTTTGCAATAGGTAAGAGGGTAAGAATCTCTCTCTCTCTCTCTCTCTCTCTCTCTCTCTCTCTCTCTCTCTCTCTCTCTCTCTCTGTGTGTGTGTCTCCCCTTCTGTTTATTCTTTACTCTTGAGAGACACTCTCGTTATTTAAACAGTAGGCGATATTCACATCAAACATTTACACTTCAAAGGAAACAGAGAGAGAGAGAGAGAGAAAGAGAGAGAGAGAGAGAGAGAGAGATGTGAAATGGCAATATCTCAATAAGTATTTGTTAAATTACAGCAAAAGAGACTGTAAAAATAATGAGACTAAAAGTGAAAAGATACATTTAACTGTATATTGAATAATGAAAAATTTCCAATGAATAAATAATCAATATTCAGTCTTTATTCATTTCACTTAACTATATTCCTTTTACCATCTTTGATTTTACGGTATTTCACGGTATTTCATTATCTGTTGCTCATTAGTATTCTAATATTCCTGTTTTTTGTTGCATATCCGGAGAATAAATTAAACAAAAGACCTTAGAAAAAAATTGTTGTAAGAGAATTCCAAAAACTATAAAAAAGAACTTGTTTGAATTAATGCATCACTAATTAACCAGAAATATCAGTAATTTCAGACATCCTAATTAGTCGTGATGCTGTCGTTACCTCTCGCATGGCTCCAGGCTGCTCATTTTGAAAAAGTATTTCTGGTCTGGATTCATTGCCTACACACGTACCCCAACAAGGAAGGTTTATATGTAGATGTGTATGTATGTATGTATATATATATATATATATATATATATATATATATATATATATATATATATATACATTTATATATATATATATATATATATATATATATATATATATATATATATATATATATATATATATATAAACCTTTCTTGTTAGGTACGTGTCCTAGGCAACAAATTCAGGCCAGAAATGTATTTCGGTACAAAATTATGTGCAGCCTGGAGCCATGAGAGAGGTAACATACAACCTTTGTGTATTGTAATAATGATGATTTTAATACTTGTCTACGATATGTAACGCAATCACAAGACTCTTTCTATTCAATTTGTACCCCAATAAGTACACTCAGTGATCATGGGCTACTTAGAGTATATAAAATAGAATAAACACGTAAAAGTCAAGGAAGATATCTGTGCGTTGCATATGATGGCAAAAATTTTATTTTAGACATTCTAAGTATCCCATGATCATTAAATTTAATTACTGGACTCCATATTGAATAGGACGAATCTTACGATTTATTCCATATCGTAGACAAGTATTAAAATCATGATTATCACAATACGCAAGGGATGTTTGTTGTCACTAATTGAAAGAAACATACAGTAATAGGGTCGCATACTAGCGCGTAATTCGTGACAATTATTTGCATATTTTCATATTGAAATGTCTCGTAATTAGTGACAGTTTGTGCAGTAGATTACGAATTTTATTTTATGAGACAGGCAGAGGTCACTGACCTTTGTACCTGTGACGCCAGAGGATTATCATCAACTAGACTCAAAATATAAATTATTCAGGGCTCTACTGTTTTTTTTTTTTTTATCGTGGATATGTCGTCTTTTTCAGCTCTCTTTTCTTATTATGATTTATAAAGGCTCAGGAAGCTTTGGAGATTGTGAGTGGGAATGTTTAAGAGAGAGAGAGAGAGAGAGAGAGAGAGAGAGAGAGAGAGAGAGAGAGAGAGAGAGAGAGAGTGAATCTTCATAACTTTCCTTATTACTGAATTCCCAGAACGCAAGATAAAAACATAATGTGCTGAGATACGTCTTCGTTATGTTGGTATTCAAGGATTAATTCACATCCAATACAGAGACAAAATTTCGAAGCGAATATAGTGAAAACAGTAAAACATATATAAACAGTCCTCCGAAATTAAATACAAAAACAAAATTCATTAGAATTCAAATTTTAGGAAAGAAGAATTCTCACTACAAATACTTGAAAATTAGGTCCAGACATTACTTGTTCCCCCCCCAACATCCTCTCTCTCTCTCTCTCTCTCTCTCTCTCTCTCTCTCCTACCGGTAAGTCAATTCGTCTCGTCGAGTGGTTCATTGCCTCTGGTCTCTGCATTAAAATAAATCAGATTTATTACTGACCATTCATTTCAAAACATCAAATGTTTTCATAAACAAATGTAAGAATAGAAAATGAGCGTAAACACCTAAAGCAATACATTTGACAAAGAGTGGAAATTCTTTCATTTAGAATTCTATAAATCTCCCTCGTTGGGTAAACATACCTCGTCTGTTGTGGTCCTCGTATGAAATATGAATTTGGGTATCGTTCATTTTGTGTTATTTTTAGCGGCATATAATTATGAACAATTCACTTGGCTCTTAGCTTGAAGAAACTCACCGTCCTAGGGGAATACGTCATAGGTCGAGTTTGTTTGTTTGTTTGGTTTTGCATTTTTATTCTTGACATTTCTTTGAAATGACTTCATGACTGTTTCATCCGAATTAAGTTATGAATTGACTTCTTCCAATAAGCATGCTTTCAATGAATAGTCTCTGGCAGGAATTTTGACTCGTCCGCAAGCATATATATCGCTGTCAAACTATATATATATACACGGTATATATATATATATATATATATATATATATATATATATATATATATATATATATATATATATATATATATATATATATATATATATATATATATATTATAAAAGGACCTCCTTAAACTGGATGAGTTAATGGAGTTTTTATTCAAAAAATTTTAAAACTTTCTTGGAAACAGTCCACATTATCAAGTATCCGTACGGATATGATAATGTGACTGTTTGTCCAAGAAAGCTTGTAACTTTTTGAATAAAAACTCCATTAAATACCATCCAGTTTGAATGAGGTCCTTTTAGTAATTCTACTAATGCACAGAACAATTGTGTATGTGATAAAGTTAATATATATATATATATATATATATATATATATATATATATATATATATATATATATATATATATATATACATATACATACACGCATATGCACACATATATAATGTGTATGTATGTATATATATAATATATATATATATATATATATATATATATATATATATATATATATATATATATATATATATATATATATTTGAATCTTGTTGAGCTGAGTAAACAATTTTCTAAAACAAAAAATATTATTTAGTAAGCATCAGATCATTTTACAGGTGATTTGATTTTCTTTGGAGAGAGAGAGAGAGAGAGAGAGAGAGAGAGAGAGAGAGAGAGAGAGAGAGAGGAGAGAGAGAGAGAGAGGCTTTCAACAACCTGAAAGTGCATATAACATTATTCCCATAGCAACAGGCGCACCTTGATAGAATCCAGGAGTAGGAGTAACCTGGCTTAAGCACTTTCGTAAATCCCCCGAGAAATACTATTTACATTTTTTACGTCGCCTCAGACGCTTGTAAGCCGAGGGGGGGTTGTGTGTTAGGGTGGAGGGAGATTCAATTTTAGGTCGTGCCTTAAAAAAAGTTTCTTCTGGCCTTGGGCTCGAGGGGCTATTTTCGACTGCGCTCCTAAATGCAGTTATTCTTGTTTACGAAGGTGTGAGCGCCGAGAGAGACACGATGAGAATAAGGCTTAAGAGAAAGAGAAAGGTCACTTGGGTTCTTCGTAATGTCCTGAAATACTATTTTTGAATCTCGAGATAAATTAAATGGGGGCCTCTGCAACTGATGTTGACGCAAATAACTGGAGCATTTTTTTTTTGTATTTAATATTTGTATCCCCTTATTTTTGCATTGTCTACGTAATTGATGCTCTGGAATCTCGAGATAAATGGTAGCCTTCGCAACTCAGGTTAATGTAAGTGACTAGAACATTTTTCCATATATAATATCCAGATCCCCTTATTCTTGCATTACGTAATTGATTGAATATATGAAATTTAGGGTGCCAAGCCAAGCACTGGGGCACTTTAGGCCATTTAGCGCTCAGGAGAGTGAATTGAGGGAACTGGGGTGGTTGGACAGCAAGACAGAGGTGAAGCACAAGGATCTAAAGACGGAACTGTGAGAAAAAAACCCACTACAGAATCAAGAAGTAACAGGGAGGCCGGACAGCAAGGTTGATTGAAAGGAAGCGGAAATGGAGGTGAAGTAAAAGGCTAAAATGTGGGTGCCAATGCGTCATTATGTTCGTAGGATTATTTTTCATAAGTTCGGAGAAACGTTAAGTAATAGCTATGTGACATTCACAGTATTATTGTTATTTCATCATTATTAGTATCATTACTGTTACTGTGACTGCTATTATCATTAACGATTCTGTGGTTAAATTTCATATCTCTATCAGCCTTCTCCTTCCATCACTCGCTTGAATTATCCATGATTGCGTCCTCTTATTAGAAAGCTCTCATTTCATTTTTTCTCTTTGGAAATAGACAACCATCGAGCTCTTGAAAGAGAATTTCGATCTCCTTCAAACATAGATTAGAGAGATTTTTAAACGTTTTACCTATAACAACATTTTTCTTGAGTAGAAAACATTAATTGTAATGTAATCAAACTCTCAGGATAAAAATAATTGAGCATGTTTACTAAAAAATCATGTATAAATTAAAGACTAGTTAGTTCTTATTTTCAAAGTGGGAGAGAAAGTTATTGAGCGATGTGCAAAGTAACTGCTAATAGGATGTTTATAATTCAATCTACTTTCAAATAATTGGACAAAAATATTGGTTACTCAAGTCTGAATCATTAATGACAAAATTTATTCGAATGTTATACAGTCTTCCAGTGAGACAGAGAGAGAGAGAGAGAGAGAGAGAGAGAGAGAGAGAGAGAGAGAGAGAGAGAGAGAGAGAGAGACTGCTATAATATTTTCTTTACATTATTATTATTATTATTATTATTATTATTATTATTATTATTATTATTATTATTATTATTATTATTATTATTATTAAAGAAGATGAACCCTATTCATATGGAACCCACCAAAGGGGCCATTGACTAGAAGTTCAAAGAAGGTAATGGGAAATACAGAAAGAAGAGATCGCTCATTAAAAAATAAAAGATAAATTTACAAAACAATAAATAAAAAAAGTAAGTAAATTATTAAAATACCAGGAGAATTATATTAGGGTAGTAATCTATTGCATCTCTGCTTGAACTTCTGAAGTTCCAATTGCACGACATCCTCAGGGAGGCTGTTCCACAGTCCAACAGTATGAGGAATAAAGGTCCACTGGAACTGAGAAGTTCAACAGCGAGGACATATTTGCGCTGCTGTTCAAGCGAATCTGGTTGCTCAGGCAGGAAAGGGGATCAGGAACAATTATGAATGTGAAAGATCTCTGTTAAAGTACAACTTACGAAAAATTGATAAAAAAGAGACAATCCGTCGATGGTCCAAACAAAACTGCTAACATTGGGAAACAAAAACCGACACCACGAAAGAAACGACCGTTTGTCCTTCACTCTTAAGTCAACTATTGTAGCATAGATAAGCCTGCTAAATCTAATATTATTTCCAATGCCTGATAGGTAATATACAAAGCTGTTTTATAATGCATTTTTAATTAATCAGCACACCGTTATTTCCAAATTCACTAGATAAGATGAAATTCACTGATTTACCCTCAATAAAACGAGGATTTAAAAAAATAATCCCTTGGATCTAATTCCTGTTGAAAAACTCGAAAATCTAAAACAAAGCTTTTATTCGTATCTGCTAAAATCGCGGGACTGAGAATATATACTGCAGATGGGCGGAATATCCACCATTTCAGAAGATAGTTTTTTTGGTACCTGTGTGTGTGTGTGAGAAGTAGTGCGCATAGCCCCGCTTATTCCATGTGAACGAAAACAAAAGGTTTAGGAAATATCCATTTTTGAGAACCAGACAATAACTAAAAATAACAATTCAGGATTTACAGTAGCTGTATTGGAGAAACCTGTAGGGATATCGCAGCTCTATCAATTCCCCAGTCATTTTACGGTTTCGCACCACAGGGCGTGAAACGCATCGCTACAGTCGCTCGAGATACAATGTCACAGAAAGTCTTTTTTATGTATTTTTTTAGGGGGTTAATATTCGGAAAGTAAACTACCGACCTTTATCTGTTTTACGACAGTTCCATTTGTGATTGAATCAGATACTGTTCTCGTATAGAATTTCCTTTCTTTGTTCAATATTTATTTCCATACGCAGTATTTTTTTAAACCTAATTTCGTCTCCCACGACAACAGATTAAATATTCACAGAGTGCATTCTTATATTGGTCTTCGCATTAGAGCTCTGTGAGAGCCCTCTGATCTTTTCAAAATATAAATAATAGTCTTTTCCCTTATTTCATGTTACGCTCACACGTGATCGTGTTAATATTTCTTTTCAAATATAATATCTCTCACTTTTCTGTATGTATGCGTATTTGGTGTGCGCTTGTCAAAGTAAGTAACAATAATTTTAACCACCTCTGACTTATTTTGAAAATTTGACAATTGAGAAGAAACTGTTTTTTCTTTTTGTTTTAAGACAGCCTACCTCAAGCTCAAAGATAAATGATAAAAAGGTTAAAAATAATAAGTATAACGTTAAACCACTAGCATCCGCACATGTTATAACGGGCATGATGATTTACCTGGCGACAGCTATTATAATAGGCAAGCTGGTTTCCATAGCAACAAACCTCGAAATGCTGATCAATATTCGTAAAAGGTCAGTCAACTGGAATATGACACCCATTAAATATTAGCGCCAATTTTCATGTAAATCCGTCGGGACATTTCCGAAATACCTTATTAACCGATAGAATTTTACAAACACGGACAAAAAAAAATAAGCAAAGCTAACGCGAAGTTCAAATGAAACGGAGAGAAAGATTTGAACTGATCCTGCTGAATGGTTCAGAAGCTCACTGCAAACGAATCTGGCGGAATTAATGAATCCATAACGATTTTTTTGGGATCATGTTTGGCCTCCATTTTTTATATATCAGGAAGCCCGCCCAAAAATGAAGTTAATTAGACCTGTACGTAGAGTCTGGGAAAATGCCACGTTGGATGATAGGTAAAAAAAAAAACCTGCAGACGAATACCTGACAAGGCACGTTCATGCTTTGAATATTTGATGACCCCAGAGCTCAGCCACTTATCTTTTTTTCATTTCGGAGCGGGCCATTATGCCTTTGACTGAGTTAATTAATGCAGCAACAAGACTGAGGTTTTTCTGATAATCGTGGGTATTTCCTGTCCGTTTGAATCGAACGTTGCTGGGGAAATGTGAATGTGGTAGTAATCAATGCAGATCTTAAAGTAACAATCGTGGGAAAATGAGTCACAGTTTTTTTCATCACCTTCGACGTGATAATTATAATCAGCTTTAAGCACTATTGATATCATAAGAGAAACGAATGTTAAATATTTTTAAAAAATCAATTATCACTCTCGACACATATACGTATATACAGTATGCCTATCTATCTATCTAACTATCTATCTATATACACACACACACACACACACACACACACACACATATATATATATGTGTGTGTGTGTGTGTGTGTGTGTGTGTGTGTGTGTTTATGTGTGAGAAAGCAGGCAGAGACGAAGTAAATTAAGAATGAACAAAACTTCAGGAGAATATCTGACTAACCGAACGGCGCTCTTTTAGCAACGTATTTCTTCAAATTCTCCTCCTTCAGGTATATATGCTCGGCATCACATTCCTTCAGGAGAGCTCCTTCCTGCTTCCTATCGAGATCATCTCATGCGCAGCGTCACATTTCCCCTCAAAGGGCGGAGGGATTTTGTGAGAGGTCGAGTCAAATCCCTTTTCAAGGGACATAAAGGGTCCCTTGCCATTTTTCAAGGATGGTACTGGGTCTTATATTAGTTCTACGCTTGATTAATTGTTATTTGAGGCATCTGAATTCTCTCTCTCTCTCTCTCTCTCTCTCTTTCTCTTAGAGACAGTTTTCGTTTTTATCTTATTCTTATTGAAAATCTTGTGCAAAAATAAAGACGAAAGGATGTTTTAATCCAACTTCTAGTTATTGTTCCAATCTGAAAGCGCCCCCACCTTCTCTCTCTCTCTCATGCTAAAGACAATTTTAATTTTTATGGAGAGATATGCTGTAACTTTTATAGCAAATATTTTATCAAGGTAAGAATATTATTGAGCCTCAAGTACTAATATAAAAAGATTCATATTCTTTATGCAAAATTTTCAAATGTCTTAATTACTTTTATGATGTACCTATACCTGTCACAACTTTCTATTGTTCTTAAAGTTGTATAAAGTAAATCTGTGTTTATGTTTTATAATGATGTAAATTTTATGAAGGCACATGTTGTAAATATCTCATTTTTAAATGTAAACTACAATGTAATTCGTATTTATTGTAATAGCCAATGTAAATATTGGAATAAAGCTTATTACTCTCTCTCTCTCTCTCTCTCAGAGAAAGTCTTCGTTTTGAAGCTTAATCTTATTAAAAATCTTCATGTAAAACTGAAAAGATGAAAAGCATAAATTACATCCTATTTCTACTCATTATTCCAATTTGAAAACCCTTTGTAAAATGATCAATCAGGCGTTGC
This sequence comes from Macrobrachium rosenbergii, assembly GCF_040412425.1. Classification (NCBI taxonomy): domain Eukaryota; kingdom Metazoa; phylum Arthropoda; class Malacostraca; order Decapoda; family Palaemonidae; genus Macrobrachium; species Macrobrachium rosenbergii. The sequence continues at coordinate 44,623,578 of NC_089795.1, forward strand.
AATGCAATCGTACATCTACCGCTCTTCATTGCAAAGACTCCAAGAATCGATTAAAATGTCCATTTTTTGAGTCGGTTCTCCCTCTCCCAATTTTGCAATTAGGGAATTAAAAAAAAAGATCGTTCATTTAAATCTCTCCCTCTAAATATTCTTATGTTCTGTTGGCAATATTTATGGCAATGAATCATTTTTCCATGGGCAACAATTCTGATACCTCGTTATACATGTATGTTCGAAGAGCCTGAGAGTTATACATGTATGTTCGAAGAGCCTGAGAGTTGCCTGAGAGTTATACATGTATGTTCGAAGAGCCTGAGAGTTATACATGTATGTTCGAAGAGCCTGAGAGAGAGAGAGAGAGAGAGAGAGAGAGAGAGAGAGAGAGAGAGAGAGAGAGAGATTCTTTGCTAAAAAGTCTGACAGAAATCATTGCTTTCATTAGCACATAAAAGCAACATGTCATTTTCTGCGAAGATAGGAATCAAGTGGTAACTGTTATATAACAGCAAAGAACTAAGAACAAGTTAAAAGCAATAAAAAGAACTAACTGCCTCCTGAGAAGCTATTTTCATTTTGATAAGTTGGTAAATCTGCGGTATGAAAGAAAGATCAACATTCACCTGGACTTTGAGTGAATAAACATTTATGGTAGAAATCGTAGAAATCAGTTTCTTAAAAGAATTTCTCAAACATTTCAGGAATCTGTTAGAAATCTGCGTAATCGTTATCTTAATAGAAGTAGGAATTCCTTCTCACACAAATAGAATTAAACATACGGCGCGATAAACATGGCAATAAAGTCTGTGCAATTAAATTGTTATTTTATCATAAATATGCAGATTTAGGAGATAATTCCTTTAAGCTGAAGCGAAATAAAATTTCAATTACGAAAATGAGAAGCGAGTCATGAATTGAAAGCTTATTGAAAATTTCGCTGCAACATATTGTTATTGACTTGATTATCCACCGTTCCAGACGCAGGAACAAAATCGACGGAATTCATCTGGCAAAAAAAAAAAAAAAAACATGTCATAAGGAACTCAACAACGAAAATAGAAGAGGAAGGAAAATACCGTTTCCGAATATGACATTTTGCTCAGAGAGGAAGGAAAACTGTTGTGAGCGAGTCTTTTGTGTGTGCTTTCTTCCCGTTCCTTCTCTTCCTGTCTTTCTTTCTTCTCCCTTTCTCAGTACCCTTACTCACTGTTTCCTTCCCTGTCTTTGGATCTCACGGAAAATGATAAAAACAATAAAATGGAGTAATTAAAGCCAGAAACAGCTAATAACAAAAGGTGATCCCTTTTCCGTGTATAATTCTAGTGTCTGAAATAATTTTTATTGAGTTAAGTGACACTTGCTGTAACGAATTGTGATACCTGTATATTAGGCAAAAAGAAAAAAATGAATTTAGTAGAGGTTAGGAAAAAATTATTTTTATCTCCTATAAAAACATATCTGGTACCAAGAAATGATGAATGCAACCAGTTATCCTCGGTTACGAGCATCTGATATGGCCCTAAATAGAAAGATGGTAAAGAAATAGAGAGAAATAACTGTTCAATTAATGCAATAAGTACTCAGGTGCTAGTCACATAATGGGAGACTTAGCAACAGCTGTCTTCTGAGGAGTGTGACGTCTCCCAGACAGGCCTTTAACGCGTTTCAAGTCTCTCATCGCTGGAGGACTTTTTCAAATCTGGTTGCAAGGAGATGATGTAATCTGCCATTTCTGCTTTTCTTAATATACGTTAGAGCGTTTTCCTCATTGGTAATTTTTTTTAAAGACGGTCACGACAGTAATGCTGTTCTGAGGTTATTAATAATCTCTTGTAGTAACAGGCCACAAATCCGTCTGAGCTCCTACCATTTCCTCTGCAATAAAAGGCCATAATAGTATTCTGTTTTCTTGTCTTTTGGGATGGCAATTATTATCTTCGTAATAAATGGCTTAGTAAATGGCTATAATTCTAATGTGAGGTTAACATTATTTTCTTTGTGGCAAAAGGCCTCAAATATATTTTGAGTTCCCTAAGGTTTTCTACGTAGTAAAAGTCCAGACTTTTATCGCCAATTCCCCATTGTGTTATAGACAGTAAAAGGCCGCTATTTTCTCGAAGTAAAAGGAACAAATCAGTTCCGAGTTCCGCATTCATTTTCCATAATAAAACCCCTCCAATTCTATTTTGAATTCCCAGTTATTTTCTACTTAGTAAAAGGTCAGAGTTCTATTTTGAGGTACCGCAATTTCTCCGTAGTAAAGGCCACAATTTATTTTTTGAGTTTTCCTTACCTTCGTAGGAAAAGGACATACAAATTCTCCCTACAGGCAGAGATAAAACTGGCATTCACGTCAGTCCCAAATATTCCAATTTTTATTTTTTTTTATTCAGTTCAAGTGTCGGAATCAGAGGGTTCCCAAACGACGAATGATTTCATTTTCATTTTTTTACCTTAAGGTTCCAGCGTGAAGCTTTCAATTCACCTCTCGTCTTCTTTTTTTATTATTTTTACTGGAAAACTGGAACGGTTCTCCAATTGAAACATTTCGCTATTTCTCAAATGAAGTGGAAGGCTGGAATCATAAATCATTGTATTGCTGCTTTCTCTCGCTACCGTTCCTGGGAATGTAAAGATAAGAGAGTGGTACAAAGGGAACGTGACTTGAATAAGAAATTAATGGTGCTAATCAGTAAAAGGTAAATAAATAAATAGTTGAAAGAAGGAAATTCGTAAATCATAACAGTTACTGCAAAGAGTCCAAGCGACTGAAATAAGCAGATCTTGAAATAATTCTCAGTCCGCTTTATTGAGGGTTATTAGTTATGTGGTCACATTTCAGCGAGTGTCTTGAGTTTAAGGAGTCTGCTGTACAATCATTTCTAAGAGATTTACACACACTCTCTCTCTCTCTCTCTCTCTCTCTCTCTCTCTCTCTCTCTCTCTCTCTCTCTCTCTCTCTGTCGAGGTTTAAGGAAATCATCTTGATTTTTTAATAAGAAAAAACGTCATTAGTCTCAAAACTATTTTATGTCTCACTCTTTTTCTTCATGACACTGAAACTTACAAATTCTCCTTGGAATGAGAATTATAAACTACCGATAAAGAAAAAAATGTAAATTGGCTGTTCATTGTCAATTATTATTTATGTTTTGTTACTACTCAATCACACAAGTGATCCAGGCAAGGCGAGTGGCACTAGGCATTGATTCTCAAATCGAAGAAAGGATTTATTTTGCCAATTGAAACTCTAATAAATTTTACATATTTGTAATTTTCATTCCGCGTGAACTTACGATGTGACTGAAGAACGAAGATGAATGAATTTTAAACTTAGAAATTCTTAACCAAAAAACTTTGAAAAATTAAAAAAGAAGTTATCCTCAAAGTCAAGCATCTCCCCCGCCCTCTCTCTCTCTCTCTCTCTCTCTCTCTCTCTCTCTCTCAGTCAAAATTTCGAGTTTTCAAAAGCTTATAATTGGTTAACTAGAGGAATTTCGTTTTCCTCATTTAAAGACGGTGGCTTCTCGACCTAATCAGACCTGTCATATGCAGTTCTCTTCTTTCAAAATGTCTCCTTGGGAGAGATATTTCAACGTGAAGAGACAGACCGAAATTCTTAAGGAAATTATCTCTTTTTTGAGCCGTTATTTAAAAAAACAAAGATTTTCATAGGAATAAATTTTTTGCAAGAAAATGTTTCTTGACAGTGATATGTATGTATATATGTATGTATGTATACATATATACACAGTATATACACACACACACACACACACACACATATATATATATATATATATATATATATATATATATATAAATATATATATTATAGTTATTTGTAGTAATCATTTGGGGCAGACTCCAACAAACCATTCAATTAAAGAATTAATACAAAATACAAGTCAACATGGAAGATAGAAATAACTAAACTTACAATGAGTAACAGGAAATAAAAGTGTCATCTGAGGAGAAGAAGAAATAAACAGAAAACAAGAACACAAGCAACAAGTATGAAAGTTCATTGCATGCTTGTTATCACCTTCGAGGAACCAACGAGGTCATGTTTGACACATGTATAACACATGTACGCAAACACGGGATAAACGTAACATCAAATTAACCAGGTGAACTTCAGGAAGGTACTAATTAACCCTCTGAGATTGACACATTTCCGTCGTTAGTCACACCTGATGCTGCCTGGAAGAGAGAGAGAGAGAGAGAGAGAGAGAGAGAGAGAGAGAGAGAGAGAGAGAGAGAGAGAGAGAGAGAGAGAGTATTTTCGGCAAGTAGGGTACAAAGCTGCGTTTATTTGCAAACTGCCGTCATTCAAACTAGAATTTTTTTTACTATCGGAAATAAATAAAAAAGCGATTTTTATATCGGAAAACAACTCAAAAAACTCTTTTCTATTAGGCTAAATCAAATATAGTGAATTTTATATTGGTAAACAACTCAAGATAACGATTTTTATACTGGAAAATAATGAACCCTAGCGATTTTCTATAGGAAGTAAATGAAATAAATGATTTTTCTAATGGGGAAATAAATGAAAATAGCGATTTTTCTCTTAGGAAATTAATGAAAATAGCGATTTCTCTCTCTCCTCCCTCCCCTCTCTCTCTCTCTCTCTCTCTCTCTCTCTCTCTCTCTCTCTCTCTCTCTCTCTGGACGACAGAAGGAGGAGAAACGCGTATCTACTTGAAGCTGATCGTATTAACATTCAAGAGAGGGCAGAATAATGCCGACATGCAATCCTGTATAGTTGCAAATACTATTGAGAACATAAATTAACGCCCATCCGTGTGGTGGCAACGTATTCAACCAGCTGTTCTGGGAATACTATGACATTTAATGGCCTCGTTCCAGCGTCGTTCCAGGAGGAGAGTGTTCCAGCAGTAGTTCTGGAAAGGAGGAGTATGGGCAGGGGAAATATATATATGTAATGTATATGTATATATATATATATATATATATACATGTATGTGTATAATGTGTGTATGTATATATATATATATATATATATATATATATATATATATATATATATATATATATATATATATATACATACAATCAGCTATTTACCATAAAAGAAATAAGAAATGGACACTCATCCAAGTACTAGCTAGAGAGAGAGAGAGAGAGAGAGAGAGAGAGAGAGAGAGAGAGAGAGAGAGAGAGAGAGAGAGAGAGAGAGAGTTCATAATCAAAATGGACTTCTGGGGCGAACATTTCAACCTCCAAAAAAATTCGTGTCTCCCTGGAGAGCTGACGTTGCTCTTAACCATCAGTAACTGACCTTCTTAACTGCTGTTCCCTCTCATTCTGGGAAGGGGTCTGGCTGCCTTAAATGTGGTATTTCACAGATCTAGGGTGCTGTGTTTTTGTGCATTAGTATAAGTGTTGGTGAATATGTGTGTATGTGTATATATATATTTACGCACACAGATATGTGCTTGTGCGTGTGTGTATACATATACACACATATACATAAACACTTATACTAATGCACAAAAACACAGCACCCTAGATCTGTGAAATACCACATTTAAGGCAGCCAGACCCCCTTCCTAGATAAGAGTGAATAGCAATATATATGTATATATGTATATATATATATATATATATATATATATATATATATATATATATATATATATATATATATATATATATATACATATATATATATATATATATATATATATATATATATATATATATATATATATATATATATATATATATACATATATACAATATATATATATATATATATATATATATATATATATATATATATATATATATGTATATATATATATATATATATATATATATATATATATATATATATATATATATATATATATATATATATATATATATTTTTTATCAAAGATCAAAGGGCAGGAACAGCTGCAGATGACAAACCATTTATTCCGACGTTTCATGATTTAATCACATCATCAGGAGATCTACGACAATAAAATACAATATATTAATATAAATAATTAAAGAGTTATATACAAGACTTTTACTTTAAAACGCAGAAAGCTGTTAGAAAATTTATAAAAATAGAACATAAAAAGATAAAATTATCAAGGTAGAATAACACTCTCAAACACAGACGCATTTAGAAACAAAATAGCAAAAAATAGACAACATACTTAAATACAGATGTACTTAAAAACACTCGGAGGGTAACTAATAATCCAGACAGCCAATGACACACTATTTTTAAGTATAAAACACACACACACACAAAACTCAAAAATTCCCGAAAAAGGCAGAGTTAAGACAAATACAAGAATTTTGGCAGTTGTTTGACACCAGTGAGGGAACTCGTTGTTTAATATTTAGTGTTTTCGAGAATAAGCAGTTCTTGAGATCTGCTTGTATAACCAATAATCTTAAAAATCTTCATAGTTGATATCTGCTTTGCATTTAATGGTATGGCTGCATTATATTAGAGATTCTGGGTTAGTTAATCGGCAACCGGTTCTATAACTTATCCACTCTGTGGGAATCGGCCCTCACCTTGAGAAGCGCCTGGTGGATCAATATATTTTCTGATACATTTTAGGATCAATTGTACTCATAGACAACACCAGACGACATCAAAGGCGGTAGCCGATCCTTAAATCTGAAAGAGCCGATACTTTTGGGTTCTTAGTGAATAAGTTTAAAGATCGATGCATTCTCAATATATTTTTGGACGATTTTCATGAAATCTACGAAAGTTGTCATCATATAAGAAGGGGAAAAGTTGCATATAATAGATTTAGGCACATTATAACACTTTTGGCTTATTGAGAATTTTCTATTTAGAAGTTTTTTGAGATTCTGTAAAAAACGCCATTAGGAAACAATTATTGGTGAAGTAATATGTAGAAGACGATTTCTTGAAAGAGGACCCAATCCGACGTTAGAGATAAAGCACGATGTATTAAGGTGTAAACAGAGTTAAGTTTAAAATTGATAAAACAAAAGCTATAAAAATTGGGACCCCAGACCAGTAAAAGTTTTTCTTTCGAACATAGAGGTATTAAACTTATCATTATCCTTAGTTAATTATATGTCTAAAAGGCTAGCTTGGAGTCATTTTCTTTTAAAAGTGATGTTAATGATGATAGGAGTTAGAGAAATTCTAGGAAGGCTCTGCATCGTGGTCTTGTTAAATAAAATAAAAGTGTCATCAAATATATCTGCATATCAGGGGACGATAAGTCAGCACTCATCGAGGTTTGCTCCAGGGAAGCACATGAAGATGTTGGCGAACGTAGGTCTGAGAGGAGAACTCCATGGTCATTCCTTCATTTGTCTGAAAAGCACGCCATTAAAATAAAGGCCGTGTCCCAGCACGGCCAGTTCTAAAACATCTTGAAATGTGAGTGATTTAACGCCATTAGGTAAAGGTTGTGGTTAGCACGGTTAAAAGATTTGAAATGTGAGCGACCAAAGTCGCTCACATTTCAAGATGTTTTAGAACTGGCCGTGCTGACACGGCCTTTATTTTTAATGGCGTGCTTTTCAGACAAATATAAGAATGGCCATGGGTTTCTCCTCCTCTCGACCTACGTTCGCCAACATCTTCATGTGTGCTCCTGAGGAGCAATTACTGATGAGTGCCCCTGGCTTATCGTCCCCTCATTCTATGCCAGATATGTTGATGACACTTTTATTTTATTTAAACAAGACCACGATGCAGAACGCTTTCCTAGAATTTAACTCCTATCATCATAACATCACTTTTACCATAGAAAAAGAATACGACCCAAGCTAGCCTTTTTAGACATACCCGTAACTATGATAATGATAAGTTTAATACCTCTGTATTCCGGAAAGAAAACTTTACTGGTCTGGTCCAATTTTTATAGCTTTTGTTTTATCAATTTTAAACTTAACTCTATTTACACCTTAATACATCGTGCTTTATCTCTAACGTCGGATTGGGTCCTCACCAAGAAATCGTCTTCTACAACAATAACATTTCACCAATAATTGTTTCCCCTTACTCATGTTTTTTACAGAATCCCCAAAAAAACTTCTAAATAGAAAATTCTCAATAAGCCAAAGTGTTATAATGTGCCTAAACTTCTATTATATGCAACTTTTTCCTTCTTATATGATGACAACTTTCGTAGGGATTTCATGAAAATCGTCCAAAAATATATTGGGGCCATCGATCTTAAACTAATTCCTAAGAACCCAAAAAGTATCGGCTCTCTTTTCAGATTTAAGGATCGGCTACCGCCTTTGATGTCGTCTGGTGTTGTCTATGAGTACAATTGTCCTAAATGTAATTTAGAAAATATATTGATCCACCAGGCGGCTTCTCAAGGTGAGGGCCGATTCCCACAGAGAGATAAGTTATAGAACCGGTGCCGATTAACTAACCCAGAATCCTCTAAATATACGCAGCCATACCATTAAATGCAAAGCTGATATCAACTATGAAGATTTTAAGATTATTGATTATACAAGCAGTCCTCAAGAACTGCTTATTCGAAACACAATATTAAACAACGAGTTCCTCACTGAATTGTCAAACAACTGCTGTACCCTTTGTATTTGTCTTAACTTCTGCCTTTTCGAAATTTTTTGTTTTTGTGTGTGTGTGTGTTTTAATTAGTGTGTCATTGGCCTCTGGATTGGTAGGTTACCCCTCCAGTGTTTTTAAGTGCATCTGTATTTAAGTATGTTGTCTGGTTTTTTGCTATTTTGTTTCTAAATGCGTCTGTGTTTGAGAGTGTTGTCTGTTCTTGATAATTTTATCTTTTTATGTTCTATTTTTATAAATTTTCCTAGCTTGCGCTCTGCGTTTTTAAAGTAAAGTCTTGTATATAACTCTTTTAATTAATTTATATTAATATATTGTATTTTATTGTCGTAGATCTCCTGATGATGATTAAGAATCATGAAACGTCGGAATAAATGGTTACTGTGTCATCTGCTTCTGTGTTCTGCCCTGATCTTGATGCAAATGTGATGTGCGCTGTGTTCGCCTTGTCCATGGTTATATATATATATATATATATATATATATATATATATATATATATATATATATATATATATATATATATATATATATATATATATATATATATGCGCGCGTGTGTGTGTGTGTGTGTGTGTTACGTTTCGCTTAAATGAATACCAAACCAGCATTTTCACAACACAAGATGAGAGACCTCCCTGGCATGCAGTCTCTCTGATGAAAGCGAATTTGAGCTGTGTCATTTGCTTCCGGTTTTATTCTGATTCTGGGAACCGAATGCCGAATGAGAATCCATCTGCGCTGATTGAATGAGATCTGTGATTTCCGAAACTTTTCGACAAAACGGTTTTTTTTTATTTCTTTTGTTGTTTTTTTCTGCACTGGTCCCTTTGTCTCTCGCCTCACCCACCATTCAATTCTAGCTGAAAAAAAATGTTTGTATCTTTCTTGATTCTCTCCTGCATTGCGTCGCACTCGGATCGGTCAGTTTATGTTGATGGAGATCAGTCGTTCCTTTTTTCTTTCTTCCTGAAGTAATCGTATTCCTCTCTTTTTCATTTATAGATTATGGATTCCACATCAGTGTCAGCATAGCTACTCGGCTGTGCAATGTAATATATCAATATTGCATCGCTTTTGGCATTTCAGCGTGAGAGTTCCTTCCGTTATATCTGTTTTTCTTTAAATATTACAGTTACTGAACACTCTTACTTGTATTCCAAACAATTCAGCATTAATAACTTGATAAAATTGTATGTGTTATTCGGCATTTCCAGCAAGACACTGTGCAAAATTCTAGACTCAATGACAATATGGAAATGGTAATTTCATCTTGACCTAATTTTCCCCAACATAACCTAACCAAGGATTCTTGATCGTACCTAATACTGGCCTCCATTAACTTGCCTAAAAATTATGCTAGTAGTACTGAGAGTAGTTAGACTGTATTTCTGTGTATTCTTTGCAGTTATTTTCTATACAGAATCAGTTAAATTGTACTTCTTTGTATTGTGTGTAGTCATTTTTCTATAATGAATCAGTTATATTATATATCTGTGTATTGTGTAGTTACTTCCTTTATACTGATTAACTGAGAAGCAGTTAACACAAACAGAATGTTTCAGCATGGAGAAGTTATTATTTCCCAACAATTCAGCCAGGCATGGCAAACACATACTCTATAAAAGTTATTTTTATTCTGACGAAAGTTATTCTTATCAAGATCACTTCACTACCACAGCCCTCAATTGCGTGCTGCCCTCCATCTGAACTTTGTGTCCGCTATCAGCGTTGGCTTTATGTCCTTAATTGGCCCTTTGCTCGCGCGCCACTTTTTATCAACTGAGTCAAGCAACTTTGCTTGCGATTCTTGCCTGCCTGGCTGTTATGGTGTTGGTAGATTACTTGCTTTTTCCGCTTCAGCGTTTTCGTTCTTATTTGTTTTTATTAGGGTTTGTTATCACTTACTTTGCTGCATTTTCGTTGCTACGTAGTTCTTCTTTAAGTGTAGTTCAGCAACTTTGGGTTTGATCAATAACTGGGTGGGTGACCACTGAGAAAGGCCGGAAGGTCTCGACTTGTATGCTCCTTTTGTGTTTACAAGGCAGAGCGTCTGTTAGCAATATTGTTCCATAATTACTTTTCCGAAAATCTTGCGCCATCACGTTTTAGGGCAAGAAGTCGCTTGGTTATTTTTCTCGACACCAAAAATTTCAAATATATTCATTTTCAGCCACTTTGGGTTTGATCAGTAACTGGATGGGTGACCATTAAGAAAAGTTAGGAGGGCTCAGTATATACATGCGCCTTCAGTATTCACAAAGAGAAGCGTCTGACGGCAGTTTCATCCCATGAAAATCTTGCGCCGTTTCCTCTAAGGGCAAAAATTCACTAAGTGATTTTTTCTCGACTGTAGAAATTTAAAGCGCTTTTATTTTCAATTAATTTCGACCCATGTATTTATTTCTAGCTTCGACTCACCGAATAATCCAGGACATAAGACCCTTATAGAAATTGTAGCACCTGCCCCCCCTCTGTCCCGCCTTGACAGTGCTCTGGACTAAAGCTGTGAGATTTTGACCCACCTATGTTTCTACCTATGTTAGTTTGCGTTGTCATGGGAAATATTTCAGTTACCTTCATAAAAGAACTTATTCTCCATTTTATATTGGAATAGGTTTTTCACGTTTGTTGAGGAAGTATTCTTTACATGAAAGTTATTTTCCGAGTGCTGTGGTAACTTCTCCCACTTTCTAAGTTTCGCCAATATTGTGGGAAGCCGAGAAATGCGAAAAACAATGATTCAATTCTATAGTAATAATGTTTCCAAAATAAGCAAAGACGTCGATTGGATATTTTTCCTCATCAACTTTCCCAAACAATGCTGTAAGAAACTTTTTCTTTTTAATTAATATGTTTAGAATTATAGAAAGAACAAAATTGCTGAGACATGCCATGGTATATTTCAAACGTAGCAATGTACAAAAAGGACAAGTTAAATGTTGTTACTGTAAAAGGCTTAAGAAAATTCGTTGTAAGCTTCTTCAGTTTTCTGATGAGTCATTATGATAACAGATTTCATAGGCATTAACGCACTCGGTTTTACGCAAATGTATCCGAGATATGGATTCATATTTCTGATTGTATCGTTTACAAAGATTCCTTGCGAAAGACAAATAATGAATATCGCAAACAAGCATTGATATAAATTTCCATTAATTCATAAACCATTATTAATGGCACTGTACCCCAATTACCTGTAATATTTCATCAACACTGTTTTTATCTGTATCTCTATAAAAGGCAAGACTAATTTATATCAGTTCTAAACCAGATGGCATAAACACTGTTTAGCGATATGGCAACACCGACATCTCATTGCCGGATGTCACCAGGTGATGGATATTGCCAGGTGAACTGACCCGGTCGAAAATGACATTTATGGACGATATCTAGACGTGAATGAGTGAATGAGTGAGACAGCCACGCTCACTCATGAGCGAAGGAGATAGACGAGGGTACTCACTGGTGTGAATTCACACGGAAGTCCTTTGTGATAGCTCTTGTCACAAACGCCCTCGGTGGTCATTATTCATAACTTCGTATCGAATTTATCTAGATTACTGTAAACATGGAATTATTGGCATTCGTATTTCTGTAAGTAACAGATAATTTTGTACGCTTTGTACTCAAATTTTCGTATTCTTTACAAATAAATTACTGTAATCATTGAGCTATTTATCACTGTATTCTAGTAAAATACAGATATATTTGTACACATGTGTTGCAATTTTCCAATTATTTTCTTCCGAGAGTGGCTTGTAATATTCACACATTCTAATATCTTGCATTTTAAACCTCTAACATGTTCGGAGAAAACGTAAATGAAGCTCATTTAAACATCCGAAAATAAATAAATATAAAGAGGATGCTTATAACTCTACTACCACGATCAACAAAACATTAGCAACACTATGAGATATATGCATAACACTTCTTTTAAAGAATATAGTAGAATTAATTACAAGGTAATCAACGCACGAAAAAAAATCTCCTTGAACGCGAAGAAAAAACAACGAACAAAACCATCGAATTCAGCGAAACGCGACATGAAAAATGTTTGGCGCAACGGCGGAAATTGCAGGATTTTCCTGTGCGGGCAGGACTCCCCTTTGCGGAGGCGTTATCTGCCTGAAAGTACTCCTTCGCATCTCAATTATTACGGTAGAAATTGCCTGACCAAAGAAACACTTGCGGAATTTCTGCATCGCGTCAAAGGGAACAGAGCGCTGAGAAAAAAGGCGTCTAAGGTAATGAAAACTAACTTTTGTTATTCAGAAATAACTCTGAACTCCAGATTACTACTACTACTACTACTACTACTACTACTACTGCTACTACTACTGCTACTATTATTATTATTATTATTATTATTATTATTATTATTATTATTATTATTATTATTATTCAGGAAATTAACCATATTCATACAGAACAGGCCTACTGGACCACTGACTTGCAATGTCATATATCCAAAGAATACACCATTATTATTATTATTATTATTATTATTATTATTATTATTATTATTATTATTATTATTATTCAGATGTACCCTACAGGGCAATTGACTTGAAATTCAGGCATCCGAAGAATGTGCGTTCATTTGAAAAAAAATACAGAAGACAATAGAACTGCAGAAAAGAACAGATCAGTTTTTGCATTAAAGATAAAAGTAAAATAACGTAAATTTGACGTATTATTAAAAAACGCGTTCAAACTAGAACGCAAATATGATACAGTAACGACGGTAACTGCAACATTCGTTCGCGAAATACATCGAAAATGACGGAACGACTAATACCAGTCGGCCAGGTCGAACTGTCAGTATAAGCTGACTTCCAATGTTCCGCTGCCACGCAGGTTGTAACAAAATGGACAACGTTTATTCGGTTGTATTGTTATTAGAGCAGTTAATTTATCTGTGCCACGGGGATGCGTTCATTGTCGAGATATACTACAACTACGCCGACGACGCAGGACTGTATATATATATATATATATATATATATATATATATATATATATATATATATATATATATATATATATATATATACTGTATATATATATATAGTCCTGCCACGTCGTCGACGTAGTTGTAGTATATCTATATATATATATATATATATATATATATATATATATATATATATATAATATATACATATATATATATATATATATATATATATATATATATATTATATATATATATATATAATTATATATATATATTTGAGTGTGTGCATGTGTTTGTATTTCATAATGACTTATAAAGCAAAGACACACATTTTTACAAGTGATATACTAAAGATAAAATGAGAATTCCAGGACGTTTTCAAAGCAAGCACCGACAAAATAATGGCAAAATTTTTTTGGCGCGTTTTCTTCTAAATGTAGAACTAATTTTCATTATTCATCGTCTGTTATCCTTATAACAGATTATCTGTGTTTACAATTAACACTCTCTCATATTATCTCTGTTATTCTCTTTCCTCTCCTCTGCTTATCACACCCTCACTGATCCGCCTTCAGTCGCAACGTAAAGACAGATTATTCCGCGAAGACGCTCTTTGCAGAATTCCTTTCTCTTCCCCCCTTCCTCCATTTCCTCTGAATGCAATGCAATGTAGTGCAATGCATTGTTACCTCTCACGCATTCCTTCTTTTGCTGCAAAACAAAAGAAAAAAAGTCTCGACTGCGATGATCCTTATGGCGTCTGAAAATGAACCAGGCGATTTGTAAAACGAGTAAAGAAAGGATTTCATTTATTTACCTTTTTTTTCAAGACTTGACTAATTCTGGATTTAAACCCCTTTAAAATTCCTTTCTCATGTTTCATATTCAAATCTACATTTTCGCTAAGTAACAACCGCCCTCACGATAATTAAAGAAAAAAAAATGTATTTTCTATTCACTTACAACTGCAGAGGAAGGATTTGGCTCCTTCTTGAACTGAGAGACATTAAAGTGATTGTAAAATTGAATTAATGTTCTAGTTCTCTAACTGGAGGAGACTTAACCAAGAATTTGAAATTTTTTCTTATGCAACGTAAAATTCAGTGCTCGAATTTCTAGGAATAAATCATTTTTGAATTTTTAATGTCTTTGCATAGTCTACACGATATTAGAAGTTGAACACTCACCCATATATATATTATTTCTTTGTTAATTTTATATATTTTTATTCTTTTATTTCTTAATAAATGTTCACTTTTTAATTTCTTTTCTGATGTTTGACCCTGTAAAAAAAAAAAAGACATGTTAAGTAATACTTACAAAAGTAAGGTCCTGTCTATACAAAGCTTTTTTTTCTATCCTTACCGAAATGAATCAATGTTTGGAACACAATCAAATAACTCACAAATTATAACAAGTTATGATAACATTTACAAGGAACAAAAAAAAAAATAAGTGGTACTTCGTTAATCAAAATGTAAAAATCAGATATACTTGATAACAAGGTACTACGCTTGTTAAAATGTTAAAATCGAAGGAACAATAGTGTGAGCCATATATACTTGATAACAAGGTACTCGCATATTAAATTGGACATTACTCCAAAAAGGGACCGTTCAAGATAAGGGTATCGAAAAAAAAAAAAAAAAAAAATACGACGAAATTGTCTTACGGCAAAAATCCTATATGGCAAAGTTTCCTACTGCGAAAATTCCTGAGGCGAGTTTTCCTACGGCAACAATAGGATTTTGAGTCTTATCCATGTAAACAGTTTAAGGGAAAATTTTAACAGCTTATCACACATGGAATTATATGCATAAGGATGGATATAATTCCATGTGTGATATTAATGGAAATTTTCCCTTAAACTGTTTAAATGAGATTAAAAATTACTCAAAAATACTGAAGTAGATTGCTTTATTCACTCAGAAGTTCTGTTCATTATTATATTTAAAAATATCCACGGGACTACAGTGGGTCAACTAGATCATTATATAGCAATTCAGAGCAGCAAGACAAATCACTGAAATCAGAATCCAAGCAAAGGTCTGCTTGTTTACAAGAAAGAAAATCCATAACCATCTGAAAGACGGTGAAATCAAAAGAAAGAAATGTCTGATAATTTTCGAAAACTAAAAAAAAAGAAATCAGAAAAATATTATAAAGTCGAGGAAGAAATCTGATGGGGCATAAACAATTTCACGGATAATTTGAGGCTTCGACAGATCGTTTTCCTCAAATAGTTTCGCAGGAGGAAAAATTACACGAAAAGAAGGAATTTAATGGGGCGAAGTTCGCTAAAAAGGAGGAGAAAGTTGGTCTGACTTCCTAAAATAAAATAAATAAATATATATATATATATATATAGAGTATATATATATAATATATATATATATATATATATATATATATATATATATATATATATATATATATATATATATATATATATATATATGTGTGTGTGTGTGTGTGTGTGTGTAGGTGTGTGTGTAGTGTATATGTATATATGCATGTATGTTTATATATATAATATATATATTATATATACATACATACATACATACATACATACATATATATATATATATATATATATATATATATATATATATATATATATATATATATATATATATATGTGTGTGTGTGTGTGTGTGTGTGTGTGTGTGTGTGTGTGTGTATAACGCTTGTAGGCGTGATCACATCTATATCTAAAATGTTTGTGCACTAAATTAATTGCCGATGGAATCAGTAAAATGATTTTATGAATCCCACGCACTTACTGAACAACAAATCGGATCAGTTACGTAATTATTTTACGAAATGTAATTTGACAAGCCGGTGAGTAGTCGGCCATTGGCTTATACTGTCCATTACGTCCGTCTGATAATTTCATATAATGATATAATAATATTTTACGATAATTATTCGGTGAATTTCCTGTTTCGACATGACCGCCATTATGGCGAGATGATTAGCCGACCAGTCGTATTCCCCATTTCAAAAAAGTTACTCTGAAGGCCCTGTCAAAGCTGAACACCATTTGATGGAAATTAAAGGCTTCAAGCTGAATGATAGCTCAGGGCACACGGCCTTTGTGGGTCATAATTACACATTCGCAGTCGACGCTTAAACAGCAAATCGTAAATTGAAATATCCCGAATACGGAATCAAATTCTGAAATCAAATATTCATCAGTCGATATAAAATTCATCAAATGGTGTTGCAGTTTGATTGATGGCTCTCACGAATGTTTTTTTTTTTTAATCAATTTATTCATCGGGTTTTCATATTCATTTGCTTTTTGTGATTTGAATACGGATGGAAATGGTATGCGCAAGAGATACGGAACAGTATCGCTATTGGTTTCCTCAGAGAGAGAGAGAGAGAGAGAGAGAGAGAGAGAGAGAGAGAGAGAGAGAGAGAGAGAGAGAGAGAGAATAACAAACTTGAGTTCACGAAGTTTAGCCTGTGAAGTCAAGCACTAGGGCAATTTGTCCCATTCAAAGATTAAGACAGTGAAAGAGGGAGTGTGGTGGTTGGACAGAAGATAAAGAAAATAAAACGAAATGAAGTGTACGGATATAAAGGTGGAGCTGGGAGGAAACCGCACAGTTACACAAGAAGTAAGGGTTAGAGATGCTGGACAGCAAGGCTGAAGCAAGGAAGGGAAATGGATGTTAAGTAAGAGGCTAAAAAGTGGGTGCATCTAGGGACCGAAGGGATAGTGCAAACACCCTTTAGTAATGTCTACAGTGTGCCACACGGAGAAGTAAGCAACGAAGGTGAGCTGATTGCACTTTTATTGCCGTGGTATTTTATATATATACCTTATGACTGGGGTTGGGACAGTGTTTGTATGAGGGAGGATCTTTCTGTAAGACCGGTGATTTTTTATGAACAAGTACTCCATGACATCCCTATAAGTTGGAAATTACTGTAATTTTATTCATACCTTGACCATACATTCATACTTGGCTGTAACAAAAATAATGTCTAATATACACATCGAAGTAAAATCAAGTCGAATATGCACATCGACGTAACAAAAATCAAATGTAACATTCACATCGAAATAATTTTATATGAACACCAAATTTGTCTATGAAAAATGTAGGGTAAAAATTACCTGATATTAACTGGACTTGTTTTTGTAATTAGTGAGAGGCTGGCCGACTAATTGTGGTAAAATGATAATATTACTCATGCAATTACCTCCTTCGGTCCTAGGCCGACACTTCCTAATACAGAAATCAGTTAATAGCATGTCCGTTTTTTGTGACATTGCACAGAAATTTTATTAAATAAATCGACGATTCCGCCTGTGACAACACTGCATAACCTCACACTTATTTTGAATATTAATATTGAAAATTAATCAATCAGAATATTAGTTGATGGTTATTTAATATTTATTTGTTAAGACTGTTTGAAATAAAAAACGAAATGTATTTTATCGCAAAATTAGATAACAATAATTCAAATCAATATTTGTTTTAAAGACTGTTGGACATGAAAAGCGAAATATATATGGCAATATTATTTAATAACTATTAATGTATTATTTCCTTAAATACTGTAAGAAATGAATACAAGTAATATATTTTTTGTGAGTATTACTATTGAAAACGAATTCCTCGCAATATTAGTTAATTATTCGTAATTATCTGTCTTAAAGACTGCTGGATATGAAGAGGAGCATACTTCATTGTGATATTAGTTAATAACTATTTGAGTAATTATCTCCTTAAATATTACAAGAAATGAAACAAAGGTTAAATATTTCTAGTGAATATTACAATTGAAATCAATCAATTAAAATATTAGTTAATAATTATTCAGGACAATATTGATAAGGAACTTTTGGAAACGTAAAGCGAATTGTTACTTTATCGCAAAAATTAGTTCAGAATTACACAGTATTTGCTTATATACAGCAAGAGATGAATAAAGGAAATGTATATTTGTAATTAATGCAAATGAAGACGAATCCATGACAGTATTAGTTAATACATTCTTAATTATATGTTTTAAAGGCTGTTGAAATTTAATGAAATGTTATTTTATCAGAAAAATAAATGATAATTATTCAAGTAATAATTTGCTCTAAACACTGTGAGAAATTAATAAAGTAACATCAATTAATGATTGTGCATAATGATTTGTTTTAAAGACTGTTGGCAATAAAAAGCGAAATGTTACTTTATTAAAAAATTAGTTAATAATTTCTGAAGTAATTATTTACTTAAATGCTGTAAGAAATGCAAGTCATATTTTTGTCCATGCATTGCGATAAAAAATTTGCGCTCTATGTTTCGTCCCACGAATTTGCTGACCCATTTTCCTTCAACAAAAAAAGAAGAATATAGCAAAGCGAGCATAAACAGTTCCTTTTACATCGTTGCATGGCGGGTAAACATCGTCATAACATGCTTCCGAAAAACACGTAAATTTCGGGCAAAAAAATTGATTATGACGTGAGAGCGTAACTATATCCCCTGTTATCCTCTTAGCGCTAATGAGTTTTTGTTTACGCTCTTCGCCACCAAAACTTTTTTAAAAGTTCTTTTTTTAGCCTCGAATAAGGAAAAAGGCATTATGCCTTTAGAAGAAGCTGTATTAAACCTTGGAAAAAAGAATTAAATCTTTTGGACAAAAGGCACAAAGCTTTTTGGAAGAAATGAATTAAATCTTTTAGAAAAAGGCATTAAACCTATGGGAAAAGGCATTAAACCTTTCAAAAATGAATTAAACGTTTTGAAAAAAGCATTATACCTTTGACAAAAAGGCATTAAACCTTTGGAAAAAAGCATTAAACCTTTGGAAAAAAAGGCATTAAACCTTTATAAAAATTTATTAAACCTTTTGGAAAAGGCATTAAACTGGAAAAAAAGGCATCAAGCCTTAGGAAAAAAAAAACATTAAACCTTTGGAAAAAGGCATGAAACCTTTGGAAGAAAAGGCATTAAAGCTTTGGAAAAAAGGCATGAAACCTTTGGAAGAAAAGGCATTCAACCTTTGGAAAAAAGGCATGAAACCGTTGGAAGAAAATGCATTCAACCTTTGGAAATAAGGCATGAAACCTTGAGAAGAATAGGCATAAAACCTTTGGAAAAAAGGCATTAAACCTTCTGCAGGATTCCACAGCTTTTTAGCCAAGATATCTACTGTTATTTCCGGTGGATACTTATCAATGTTTTAGCGTGCCAGGTGCGACATAATTTGCATCGTTTTAAACGGACGAAGCAACGCCGTGAGCAAAGTATGATTTGATCATTCACTGACGGGGTCGTGCTCTCAGCCTCACTGTGACCTACTGCCGCTTAACCTAGACTATGACAGTCTGATACTAATTACTAAGCTTTGATTTTTGAGTTTTTCCTTATCTTGATTAAACTTGCAACATCGTATTACAGGCGTCAACCAACCTTTGATGTTTTAAAAGGCAATGCCGAATAGTTCCTTCAGTGACGAAATTATGATTGGCTAGGGGCCTAATTATTCCAATGTCAACGGAGAGAGAGAGAGAGAGAGAGAGAGAGAGAGAGAGAGAGAGAGAGAGAGAGAGAGTTACTAGACAAATCTGGAAAATTTTGTATATCATACATTTTCATATCTGTTTAGAGTTTTCCAATTTGATCAGTATTTATTTATCTAATTTCTGCTCATCCTGTCTTCACTTTATTAAAATGAACGTGAACACACTGGGTATAGAGAAAGTAGACTAAATAGATAAAATTATTCCCAGAAGGGAAAAGGGTTCTTAAGATTAGCATGAAAATAAAGGAATTGCATACACACTCTCTCTCAACACCTCTTTGATTTACATAGTAATTATACGGGTAACTAAAACGCGGAAGGCTAATACCTGCCTCTCTCTCTCTCTCTCTCTCTCTCTCTCTTATTGGTTTATCTTGATCATTAGCCGGGTCATAAATATTTCTTGCAAAGATTGAGTGAAGTTATACATTACAAAGAAACTTGTTTGGTGAAAAAGCAAAATGAACAAACGCATTCTTGTATTCCTTTCTTTGCATACTAATTACCTTTCCAGTTCAGGCACTTTCTAATAACTAATAAATAATGTTCTCGCGATATTTATGCTTGGTGATCAATCTGGGAGTCTTATCTTGTTGATGTAGTGTTATTAATATCGTGAAAAGAGTAAACGAGTGGAGACATTTTTTTTCTGATATAACAAGAGAAATATTATACAATAGGAAAATAATTAAGAAGTTTTGCTTTTGGTAGGTATAATAATTAGAGGAATATAAAAAAAATTACTTGAAGATTACTACAGTGCATGAATATATGAGGTGTATGAATAAAAGGTATTTAGTAATGTTAACTCGACAAATGTCGATTTATTCCAAGGTTATTTCATTACAGAAAAACTACGAATATTGTCCAATATCAAGCTGTCTATACTGACGCTTTTCAGTGATAACACGACATATGTCGACTCATTCCAATATTATTTCCGTTACCGAAAAAAACCGTCGAATGCTAAGTGTCTGTTTAGGCGCTTTCAACTGGTAACTCGACAGATGTCGACTCGCTCTAAAGATATTTCCGCCACAGAGAAACTACGGAATAGTCGATTGTCGGGTGTCTGCATAGGGGCTAATCAGTGCTGTTTTGACTCGACAGATGTCGATTCATTCCAATGTCATTTCAATTACAGGACACCCACGGGTATCTTCGGATGTCGAGTGTGTATATAATCGCTCTCCAGTGATTACTCGACATATGTCGACTCATTCCAATGTTATTTCCGTTACCGAAAAAACCCTGTCGAATGTGGAGTCCAGTGATAACTCGATAGATGTCGACTCATTCCAGAGGCCATATCCGTTACAGAAAAACTACGTGTACAGTCGAATGTCAAGTGCCAACGAAACCTCTAGACAGTAATTAAACTTTCTTAATTAAAACAATAACCAGGCTGATAGTACGTGGATGGTTCTTATTAAAGAGCTTACCTTTTCTTTCGTGTTTTTTGTATGGTTTACGAGTAGCGTTAATGGAAGAGTTCTTCCTCTCTTAAATGCCTCTCGTGTAGTGCCAGACGGTAAGGATACCCCGGAACTTTTTCTTCACCTTCTGGGATTTGTGTGTGTGTGTGTGTGTTTTACGAAGCGCCAGATGCTTTGGTTATTAGAAAGGTTTTATATTTATCTTTTTAATTATTATTATTTTTTTCTTCAGTAAAGTTTCTCTTGTAGTGGCGGATATAGATATCAGGTGTAAGGGTTCAAGGATGATAACAGACGATCTATACAGAAAAAAATTCCTTTTATATTGAAAACCTTCCAGTTTTTTGGGAGCCCCTAAGACTTCACATTTTGACGCACCCCTACGGGGAGCTTACCCTTAAGTATCGCTGTTAGAAAGACTTTATCCTTCGGAGGCAAAAAATTCTTAAAATTCTAATTCCTGAAAAGAATTCTTTCGGTGTGTTTTCCGAATCCAATTCCTTCCAACAAGATCAAGTTCTTCCATTTCCCTGCCTAATATTTTCTTTTCTCACTCTCTAAAATTTGTAATATTCTCTATGAATCAAAGACAAAAGGAAGAAGCTTATGTGTTATATTTTTTATACATTACATATCTGATAAAAGTTCACACTTCTGGAAGAAGCTATTAACATTTTCATAATCCTTTTTTGCCAAATATTCTATCTTAAGTTAATAGCTACTCTTTTTTTTCTTTTAGACATGCAACGCGACATAGGTCATAATTATATAAGAAAATATTTTGCTCTGAGTATAGTTGTGGTTTTTTATGATACATTACTTATTACATTTTGGTAATTTGATTTCATAACTCGTTATTTATGTAGATATTAAAATTAATATGGGGTAACAATAGTTTTACAACAATTCTTTGTACATTTTTCCCCTACGAATCGCTACACTTTTATGAATAATATTATACAGCCGACTTGGGTTTCTTTCTCTCTCTCTCTCGGGTAACAATAGTTTTACAACAATTCTTTGTACATTTTTCCCCTACGAATCGCTACACTTTTATGAATAATATTATACAGCCGACTTGGGTCTCTCTCGCTCTCTCTCTCTCTCATTTTTCAGTTCCAATGTACTTCCAGCCAAACTGTAAAATAAATCTCCCCAAAATTGTTCGGCATGAAACGAGCCCACTTTTTTGAAATCTATATTGATTCCACTTTCAAAGCCTTCGGTCACATGATTATACAACGCGCGCGCGCGCGAGGCGAGTGTGTGTGTGTGTGCGTAAGTGTGTGTCTGGATGACAGAATATTTTACTGCCAGTAAACAATCTCTATGTATTATACTCCTATCACGACAGATGGCGCTATAACTTACAACAAGGACAGGGTGGTCCCAGGTGATCAACGTTTATGAACTAATATTTTGTCCGTCAATAATTTTGCTTCAAAATTTTGAGCATCAATATTGTCCAAAGAGCCTTTATTATGCACATTAGGCCACCAGATTCCCAGGAGCAAAAAAGTAAAGATTTTTTAGTGTCTTTCAGTGATGTCATACCCCATTTTTTTTATTTTCTCTTTTTTTGATTTCTCCCATATCCAAGCCAAAAAGAAAGTCAAGGTATTTCTACTGGAATAAATATACCTAAGAATTCCTCTAAGTATCAGACTTTGCCTTCGGTGTTGATTGACAATGATTTACAAGTGATTAATTTAGAAAAGCTTTCCAGGTCGAAATATCCCAAGCTGAGTGAACTACCTGTAGTATATATCATATAAAACAAAAAAAAGAACTTACATGGAGTAGAGAAACATTTTTGTACAAAAAAAAGGAGAAAAGGCTGCCTCTAGTTATGGTGGAAGAGACTGATCGTTTTTTATGGAGAAGTGTTATAGAACAATTGTTCTTTACACTTTATATTATCAATAGAGAATGAGAGGATGAAAGACACAGTCAGTCAGATGCTTCGCTACAAGAAATGTCAGTGAAAATGTAATTTGAAAAGTAACAATTTTTTTCTTTTTCCTGTGTTAAATCTCTGCACTACATATTCCTTTCAACAAAACCAGAACTTGATGTAGGTGATGTAAGCATCAGTTTATCTCTCTCTCTCTCTCTCTCCAAATACAATGGCTTGTGAGCAATATGAAGAAAACTGGTGACTTTAGTAAACATGAAATTTACTGTAATGTGTCATGACCGGTTGACTTAATGGAGGTCCTTTCACTGAATAAGCCATAAAATTATACACTTGGAACTGGCAAATAAATAAATATATGTAAAAGTGAAAACTTATGAGGATATAATTAAAAAGATAACAAGGGTACACAAAACTCTACAGTTTATATTACTGAATAAATTGATTCTCAACGCGTAATTATTGTTAACTAATCATATGGTATGAATATAATTCTATTGCTAATTTCTATGCCATGAATAGAAATCAATAAGTAAAACATTGAGCTGTATTTAGAACTGATATTCTAACCTTATACGTATACCTAATTAACAGCATATCTATCAAAACTTCAGTTTTTAAATAACACGTCACATACAATGACATACTACATTAAGCAAGGAACATAGCAGAGTATTAAATCAATGCCTTAAAGAAGACAATATATTGTTCTCAAAGTTTACGAAGTCCAAACAAATACCATAATAATAACTAATGTATATCATTATCATATTATTATTATATTTAGCTGCAAATAACATTGAGCGATTCAAAGGTGATCACGCAATTACTTGCAAATTACTCATTTCTTTTTTCATAACGGTGTAATTGCGTTTTAAAATGGTGTCATTACCACGAGGGTTATACGCGTCTCGTTTACGCAGTAATTGACATTGCGTGAGATTCAATTTATTTATTTACATGACAGACTTCCCATCGTAAGAAGAGGAATTTTTTTCTTTAAGCTATTAGCCTGTTTTATGATTGGTGTTCGCATGTGTTATTCTAAATAATGATACGTCCGTCATTTCATAAATTAAAATTCATACCTACGACATTTCAGCATGTGGATGAATTTTTTTATTTATTAGTTTTTTCTGATTGATCTACGCATGTGTTATTCTAAGTATGATACATTCGCCATTTCACAAATGAAAATTTATACATACATCTTTTCACTGAAGAAAATCAACGATATAATACATCACTCATTCTCTGTCTCTCGGAGATACATGTTAGTTTCAGTGAAATAAAGAAAATAAAAATATTCTTACTATCAAAAAGGAATCATCGAAAAGTAAGAACACACAACTATTCTTACTATAAAAAAAGGAATCCTTGAAAAGAAAGAGTCTGCACCTATTCTTACTACTGAAGAAGGAACCCATTAAAAGAAAGAATGTGCAACTATTCTTACTGAAAAAATGATTCCTTGAAAAGAACGAACATGCAACTAGTCTTTCCGTAAAAAAAGAATTCTTGAAAAGACAAAATATGCTACTGTTCTTATTATTAAGAAAGGTATTATTTAAATCAAGAATATACAACTATTCTTATTATCAAAAAAGGAATCCATTGAAATCAAGCATATACAACTATTCTTATTATTAAAAAGGGAATCCACTGAAATCAAGAATATACAACGATTCTTAACGTGAAAAACCCACTCACGGAAAGACGTTATCTGTATATCAAACCTACCTTTCCTTTTCGTCATCATGGTTGTGACTTGGGCAATTCTGAGGCAAGATAATGGAGATGAATTAAACTTATTCGTACAACGTATTTTTGCTGTGAAAAACTGTAATGTTTATTTACAAATTGCAGTCCCAGAACCACAAAAAGCGATAATGTAATTTGTCAACAGAAATCGCAAAATCTAATTATAATTAATTTGATAATGAAGATTTGTTTCGATGCAAATGATTTTTCGATGTAGATATTCTTTCGTGGATATATATCGCTCCAGTTTTCCGACATATCACATAATTCCCCAGGAAAATAATTAATAATTGTCTCTCGCTAATAATCAGCGGTATTTGGGGAATTTTGTTCGAATTGAGTGGGGCGAGAGGAAGTGTCAATTAAGTTTCACAAATAGAGGAAAATGGGTATATTTCAGAATACGAAATCGACTAAACCGTTTGAAAATTGTGTAGAAAAATTGTTTGTTCTGCGTACGAGCATCAAAATTACCTCATTATAAGCCGCTCCGAATATATTTTTAATAAATTTTACTGAGCGAATGTCATTTAAAAGTCACGAAAACAAACAAATATATATATATAACATACAAATTCCACCACGTCTAATGCACGGGGTCATCACATCACCTCTCAACAAAATAAACAAAAAGATCATTTAAAAGAGTAATGACTGTCAAATTACCCCTAATTATGAAATCAATTATGCTTATGCAACATGGGACGCATTTGCCTCTGAAAAAA
The DNA here is from genome assembly GCF_040412425.1 of Macrobrachium rosenbergii. Taxonomy (NCBI): domain Eukaryota; kingdom Metazoa; phylum Arthropoda; class Malacostraca; order Decapoda; family Palaemonidae; genus Macrobrachium; species Macrobrachium rosenbergii. Next base: position 44,649,487 of record NC_089795.1, read on the forward strand.
GGACCTGAAATAATGATTAACCGTTTCTGTCGAAAGGCAAAATTTTATTATTCTTCGTAGCGGGGAAATATTGGTTCATCACTTCTAATGGATAACTTCATGTATATTGACAGACGTACAGACTTTGCACATACACATACACAAACATATATATATATATATATATATATATATATATATATATATATATATATATATATATATATATATATATATATATATAAAATACAAAGGTAACCCGCCATTTCTTTCCCCTAGTCCTCATAGCCCTGACCTTCAGTCGCAGGAAAGAAGAACCCCTCAGAATGGACACTTTTGTCTGCAACGCCCCTCCCTTCCGAGGGGAAGACTCCTAGGGTGGATTTCTTATTGTATTTTTTTTTTGACAGAAAAAAGTATGAAATTTGTAAAGGAATTCCCTTGAAATTTTCTTGAAATTACACTGAAATTCCCTTTAGTTCCACTGACATTACCCTGAAATTCCCATTAATTCCATTGAATTTCCACTGAACTTAACCTGAAATTCCCTTCTTGAAATTCCTTTGAAATATCCTCGAAGTTCCCATGAAATTCCCTTGAAAATCCCTTGAAATATCCCCCAAATTCCCCTGAAATTCCCCTGAACTTGGCCAGAAATTACCTTGAAATTTTCCTGAAATTCCCTTGAAACTCCTCTGAAATTCCTCCGAAATTCCTCTGAAATTACCCTGAAATTCCCTTAAAATTCTCCTGAAATTTCCCCTTTATTTTCGTACAACATTACGTTACTTTTATGTTTTTGCGTTACAGAGATATTCTGCTTCGACACCAAATTTCTTTATACATTCATCTCACCTATCATTCTAATGTTTATACTCTCATTATAATGCTATTGAATTAATTTATGAAAATTAGACTATGAAGCCAAACACTGGGCCACTTTCAGCCACTGATCGCTTGGGACAGTGAACAGAAGGAGTTGGAGTGGTTGGGCAGCAAGATGGAAGAAAGGAAGCAGGAGTGGAGGTAAAGTAAAATGCTAGAAAGTGGGTGCAGCTAAGAGCCGAAGGGACGCTGCAAACGACCTTTAGTGATACCTACAGTGCACCGAGTAAGGCGCACTAAGAAGTATACCTTAGTTTAACCAGACCACTGAGCTGATTAACAGCTCTCCTAGGGCTGGCCCGAAGGATTAGGATATTTACGTGGCTAAGAACCAACTGGTTACCTAGCAACGGGACCTACAGCTCATTGGAATCCGAACCACATTATAGCAAGAAATGAATTTCTATCACCAGAAATAAATTCCTCTTATTCTTCATTGGTCGGTCGGAGTTTCGAACTCGCGGCCAGCAGAGTGCTAGCTGAGAACGGAACCCACCCTACCAGCGAAGAACTTGCAAGGCGCACTGACGGCCCTACACAACTAGCGCACTGACGGCCCTACAAACTACGGGCATGGTCATAATATGCTCAAGACCTTAGCAATGCAAAAAGTCAACACACCATCGTATTGAAAGTATATAGATATATCTCATTGTTAAGGATGCGCCAATCCCATAACAATTTGGACGCAAAGCACTTTATTCCACAGTTAGGAAATCACCAAACCCTTCAGTTCCTGAAAGGGGGACGATTAATGATAGGATACGAAGTACTTTCTATTTTTGCTAAAGATATATAGATCTCAGAATGGAGAAAATATTAGTTAGATTTATGAAATGAAAGTTACATTCTCCCAGTTTACGGGAATTAATTATTGTGATTATAACGTATTAGGGAGAGGGGAATACCTTTTTTTTCTTCTAAATTTATAAGATGATGTCGTTTGCGGTTGTTGTGATATTAAGTAATATTCTCACGTTTACACTACCTTCAAAGATTAGTGCAAAATGGAAATTAACTGATCGAACAAAACCTAAAAAAAAACACCAATTCTTTGAAGGAATTTATGAAAATGAGTCAGAAGTAAAGTTAATGAACGGAAGTTCATGTTGGACATTTTCAACTTAAATGTTATAAACATTAGTAAATATGAAGATATTTAATTTTCGGATTATTAAACGAATTTCTTTATGAGAAGTTTTCTAATTTTACAGGAATAAAAGTAATATTATTGCCCATTTTAATTAGTCTGAATCATTATAAAAAGTCATTTGTACATGTGAGGGGGAAAGAGAAACATTTTTTTTGCACTGGTATATTTATTTTTCTAACGAATTTTTAACAACATTCAGTGTCTGTATTTTGTAACATTGTTTTAATTTTTGTAGGACAGTCAGAATAAACTTCTTCTGATATAAATTAAAACAACGTATATACAAAGTTCCATGAAATTATGAAAATTGTTCAAAAAGGCTTTTATAATGATTCAGACTAATTAAAATGAATGATTTTACTTTTATTTCTGTAAAATCAGAAAACTTCTCAAATAAACCTAAAACTAGCAATAATATTTTTGTTAATTACGAATAGCAAATAATTACGGTTGTATATTAATATGTGAAAAGTATGTCGTGAAAAGTCAGATAGTGTATCAGTTGTTATTTAATGAAATAAGAGATTAACATGACGTTACCTGTGTAATTCTGAAAAACAGCAAAGCTGCCTTGATACATAAGCTGTTCACAATTCTATTTCTGTTCTGTGAACTTCACATTGGGCTTAACAACAACGAACCATAATTCAGTTATTCACAAAAAGGACTTCAAAACACTTAATCAGAGAATATAAAGCGAAGAAACCATTAAAATAACAATAAGAATGACGACTTCATTCCTATTCTATTATAATAACTTTCATGTTTCGTGTTTGTCGACCTTGAATTCGAAAAATACTCGCACGGAGTTTTGAAATCCACTTACGGAAGTTTACTTAACAAGGAAGTAACTAAGTAAAACAAAAGAGCATTTGGAAAGCTCAGCATTTGAACCAAAACAAAGCCTTATTGAATCAGGATAATAGAGAAACCTGCAATGGGAGAAAGAAATGAACTCGAGATTTCAAAACCGATTTAGATCAAAGAGGATTCTCTCTCTCTCTCTCTCTCTCTCTCTCTCTCTCTCTCTCGGGTGAGTTTCTAAGTCTTCAAGCTGATGACGAGGTAAGGAACTGAATGAATACCCTTCCTTGTCTCTAAAGTCGATTGACGTGAGGAGGAAGAATCACATGAGAAAGACTGAATAGAAAACAAAATGAAACGATGAATGTAGGAAACATACGTACGAGCGCGCACGTGCGCGCATACACACACACATATATATAGAAAACAGAAAAGAAACGATGAATGTAGGAAAAATACGTACGAGCGCGTACTTGCGCGCATACACACAGACACACACACACACACACACACACACACACACACACACATATATATATATATATATATATATATATATATATATATATATAATATAATTAAACTCTTCAAACACTGTTTCGATAATGGCGTCGAGTATTACAGCTCTATTCCAAACTACATCAAAGGGACCATTATTTCTGTTACATAAGCGTTATACAGTATTATAAAAATACAATGATTTAATATTATTACAAGTGACAGTCGCTGAATCCGGTAATCTGCCAAAATCTCTCGCTCGTTTGGCAGAGAGAATGATTTTAATGGTGCAGTTTAAAGTTTAACACAGGGACACCTCCATGTCACTAGAATGGATACACATATGTATATATGCTATATATATATATATATATATATATATATATATATATATATATATATATATATATATATATATATATATATATATATATATATATATGTATATGTATGTGTATATGTATATGTATATATGTGTGTACACTATTTGCATACAGAAAATAGTTATCAAACAGATTTAATCAATTCATTAACTATCTCAACGTTAATAACCATGATTACTTTCGTATTTCTTACATAATTAACTTTAATTTATAATTAGATCGATATTTTCCATCTTTATTCATATTCCGGTTAAGTTTTACTGTAATGATAAAAGTTAATTTTACCCTTAATTACCTTTCATAATTAACTATGACCGTCAGAAGTTCATTAGTCTTCTGTGGCCCTTCAGAGAGAGAGAGAGAGAGAGAGAGAGAGAGAGAGAGAGAGAGAGAGAGAGAGAGAGAGAACAGTCATATGATTCAGAGAGCGCTTTTTTTAGTAAACAGTGAAAGTGGAGAGGAGATTATGAAAAAAGAAAGAAAACCGGTTATTGATTATTAATTATTATGGGTAATTTCTCAATGTGATTACTAATAGTTATGGGTAATTTCTCTGGGTAATTATTAATAGTTATGTGTTATTTATATGGGCGATTGTTGATAGTTATAGGTAATTTCTATGGGTGATTATTAGTTAAGGTAATTTTTATAGGTAATTATTATTAGTGATGAGTGATTTCTATTGATAATTATTAATAGTTAGGGGTATATAATTTCTATGGACAATTATTACTAGTTATTGGTGATTTAGATGGGTAATTATTGATAGTTACACTATTTATTAATAATTATGGGTAATTTCTATGGGTCATTATTAATAATTATGGGTAATTTCTATAGGTAATTTTTAAGTTATGGGTAATTTCTTTTGGCTGATTATAAACAGTTATTGGTAATGCGTATTCCATGAATTATGTATATATCAAATGCCCTTCTAACCTGAGAAGATATTATGTATGTATATGAGATTTTCTTAATTTCCAGGAAAATATCTTTAGGATGGAAGTAAGGATAGTGGTTGGAGCCTTCTTTTCCATGTATCATCAACATAATGGGTTGGTGTCCCTTTGACCTTTCTTATAGGTCAAAAGGTCATAGGGAAATCAGCCACTATCCTCCAGTTTGATTCTCATTAAAATATTCAAAACAGTACTATCAACTGCATATATTTTATATATATATATATATATATATATATATATATATATATATATATATATATATATATATGTATATATATATATGTATATGTATATATCATAATCATAGTATTGCCTCTCTGTTCTAGAAATGATATCCATTGAAACTTCAAGCACTGAACCGAACATCTACTTGACTGACAGCAACAACTTACTTACTACTCTTGAGTGCTTGCAAAATCTGTCTCTGAACTCGTAATATGTAACCTTCTTGGAATTCGGTCAGACAAACACTCAATGAATATTAAAATTTAACAAAATTAAGAGGAAGCTCTCTCCGATCTCCTACAAAGACTAAATAACCAAAGAGCGGACTTGAATTCTGAGACGGGTTAGGTTGTAATGAATCTAGACTGGATAACAAGTGTAATTATAAAGTGAGAGTAAGTGTAAATCTTCGTTAGCTAAGACACAGGTTCTTCTTCTCTCACTTACATTATTTAGAAACGAGTTCTCGGAACTTCGTCTCATTTTTCCCCGGTAATTTCCCTTGTTAGGAGTTTGTGTCCGTGTCACGCGAGAAGTTCTGGCCTTATTAGAGAGAGAGAGAGAGAGAGAGAGAGAGAGAGAGAGAGAGAGAGAGAGAGAGAGAGAGAGAGAGAGAGAGCGAGAGAGAATAAATTATGAGTGGTTTTACCTCAGCCTGCGTGTGCGTTTGTTTCTGCGAACAATGAAGCAATAAGAGATAAACAATAAAGAATGATTTCCAACTATAGAAAGCAAATTACCAAACGGTAAAGCTTATTTAAACGTACTATACCTTAAAAAGAGCTATCAGCATTACACAACGCGTTACACAATTCACCTCTTTTCATTTAGCCAAAACTTCATTTGTAACTTAGTCTATGATCACCCTCGGTGTGTACCTTTGCCTATGAAACATGTTATAGGAATGGAAGCACCTATTATACATGGACTGATGAGACATATTATTTTTGTCATATTTCCAGGCATAATTGTAGATTGTAACATAGATAATATTCAAAGACAAATGAATCATCATCTACAATTCAAGAGTGTCTGACTTCTTGTATAATGATGAACTGGTTACTCGTTCCGAGAGAGAGAGAGAGAGAGAGAGAGAGAGAGAGAGAGAGAGAGAGAGAGAGAGAGAGAGAGAGAGAGAGAGAGAATGTTTACTTAGTTAAATTCCACACGTCCCACCGCAGGTGCACTAATTAAGAACTCATTAACAAAAACAATAGCCACAGTAATAAGATGACCGTCGAGATAAAAGAAAAAAAAAACTTCATGTTTTCTATTGCTTTTTACTAACACATACTTAGTTTCCTTTGGTCCCGAGGGAAATTAAGATGCTAGAATAAAGTTTTTTTGGGGGTGGGGGACTGTAACCCATTTGAATTAGTTTAATTTTTTCATTTGAATTCACACAAAAGTCATTCTAATTTTTATATCAAAGAAAGCATAATGAAAATTACTCGTCATCATTAAATGTGGAGAGAGAGAGAGAGAGAGAGAGAGAGAGATATCATCACTTCAAGAATGATAACATTAGAAGTCTTACAGCTGAAAGTTCACTGATATATGTTTTTAAATTTGCGTTTATGAAAGCTTTATAATCCTTATGTAAGTCTACAGGCTGACTAGACCTTTGGAAAGTAACTGGAGAGAGAGAATTTCGTATAATGGTGTTAATAATGACCTTTGTCGGATGCTGTCAAAATGAACATCATCACTACCTAGAATTAGGCCAATATAAATTTAAAATTTTGCAAATTCAAACTTTCTTGTCGTCATTCGTAGAAAATAATTTAAGAAAACAAAATAATATAAACGAACCCTGAGATACTTACCTTATTTTCAAGATTTGATATAAATCAATTAAAAGACAAAAATTAACCCATCAATATTTTATGTTAACTCACGTTAGCTGAAAAATCGCAAAGACAAAAGGAAAAAAAATAAAAAAAAAACAATTAAACAATCCTTGCAAAGCTAGGCTCGTAGGCAGTTCAATATTTGCCGACTAAAGAAAATAAAAACAGGTGCGGAACAAGGAAAATGAACATCATTAAACAATCCTTATATATATAATGTACATATAAATTTATAAAATTCTTTTGCAAATTCAATTTTTGGTTCGTCATTCGACTTTAAGAGGAAAGTGTTGCATATGCTCCGTCGAACCCTGAGATACTAAATAACCATCTTTTGTTTTTGACTGTGGGAGCAGATTAAAAGACAAAAAATTTACTTTATCAAGATTTTACAATTGTCACGTTAGCTGAAAAATCGCAATGGGACAAAGTGGAAATAAATAAAACAATTAAAACAATCCTTATTGGTGTCGTTTATTTATACCATATACTATAAAATTTCTTCATGATAAGAGAGTTATATAATGCTTTTTGCTTTCAATATATATAAAAAAGTAAACACTATATATTATAAAGAAAATCTAATTAAAACTCGATAGTTATTTTATGTGGACCTTTTTACAACACAGAATATATATATATATATATATTATATATATATATATATATATATATATTTATATATATATTATTATATAATATATATATATATATATATATATATATATATAAGGAGATATAGGTCTATATATATATTATATATATATATAATATAATGTATATAAATGTATATATATATATATATTATATATATATATATATATTATATATATATATATATATATTTGCATATATATTATTTATAAAGAAATATAATTTAAGAAAAACAAATATATATATATATATATATATGTATATATATATAGCCCGTATATATATACATATATATATATATATATATTATATATATATATTTTATATATATATATATATATATATATATATATATATATATATATATATATATATATATATGTATATATATATATATATATATATATATATATATATATATATATATATATATATATATATATATATATATATATATATATATATATATATATATATATATATATATATATATATATATATATATATATATATATATATATATATATATATATATATATATATATATATATATATATATATATATATATATTATAGACTGAATTTATTAGTACTTCTTTTGAGATAAATAAAGCAGTTGAAGGGAGTCCATTATTTATCTCTCTCTCTCTCTCTCTCTCTCTCTCAAAAAAAATTCTTTCCAAATACCTTTCCTTGCATGGACAGTTCGTATTCTAAACGGCTGTCAAATGCCTACTCCCCATTCTGCCCACTGGCTTTCTTTTGAATAGACACGTCACCCACCTCTCCCACCCCCACAAAAAAAAAAAAACAATAGTTATAATGACTCAACTCTTACGGACCCAGTAATTCTGGGACGTCCCAGAGGAAACCCACCACTGTAAGAGCGAGGCCTTGTGAATCCTCTCTATGAATTTTCTTTTGTTTCCTCACACCCTAAATGTACGAGCATAAGAGTATTAGTTCTAAGTCCGGGAAGAATCACTTGAGTTCTATGTCGTTCAGTAAATGCGTCCTTCAGTTCCTTGTCTCGATGGACTATTTCGCTTTGCCTTTTTTTAATGGAGTTGTTATTGTTTACAAAGTCGTTTGATCCGCGAGGAACACGTGGGGGGGCAATAAGGTTTAGTGGGATGGGCACTTAGGTGTTTTACTCTGAGAGAGAGAGAGAGAGAGAGAGAGAGAGAGAGAGAGAGAGGTTTGATTAGTAAACACTGATAAAGAGAGAGAGAGAGAGAGAGAGAGAGAGAGAGAGAGGGGGGGGAGGCGGGAAAGCTTTTGCTCTTAATACTAAACAAATAATCTTCATCAGTGTATCTTTTATAAGATCATTTTCTAAAGTTCATCTTTGAAATCAAATATTAGGTGGAACAGAAATATTCCAGGATTACATTACTTTTGGCAGCTTAAAATGAATTTGTTATATCTGTATCACTGATACTAACTGGACACGATAATAAAAAGAACACAGAAGGGTAATTGAACAGATATATAGAAAGATAGATAAATAAATAGAAAGAAAGATAGATAGCTATAATAGTCACTTTTTATAGCAATCTTTCCTCAACACCAAATAGGTATTTTCATTTCATACACTTTGAAAAGGAAGATGGTATTGTCCTGGTCTTTTGAAGTTCCACTTGAACCAGTAGTCACCTCTATTCCCTTATTATCTTTTAAATATATCCTATATTTCCACTAGTCCCACATATTCATTTTCCTTGTAATCCTTTTGATTTTTACGTCAGACTTTGGATTTTACAATCGATTCATCAACAAATGGTCATTTTGACTGACCTTTTCAAGAGTAGATTACTTTCTCGAAACCTTCCTAAAATATTAATGCGTGACTGAGTTTGTCATGAGTCGATTACCTCTGCAAAACCTGCCAAAAGTTTCACGATTGATTGACGTTTACTGATATTCCACATGAAAATGAGATTCTTCATTTAAAATTGAAATATTTATTGCTTTATGACTGCAAATCTTGTTCAACGATTGCAAAACGATAGTTGTTTTACTAGTATTATATATTGTAGATACTACAGTCCAATAGTATAATAAACGGTATCTCACAATATTTTATCATTGTGTATAATGTATACTTTTCAATGAGGAAGGCTGTTAAATGAATTAGTGCAGTATCATCCGTTCTATGTAAAAAAAATATTTTAAGTTCCTGGGAATGTTAAATCGATTGCTGTTGGAATTAAGAGGCATTTATTACGTTCCTAGGACTATATTCAAATAGAGAGAGAGAGAGAGAGAGAGAGAGAGAGAGAGAGAGAGAGAGAGAGAGAGAGAGAGAGAGAGAGCTTTGATGTACAATTAACACATAACATGATTTTTCCTTCTATTCAAATGTTAACTCTTTTCAACACTTGTTCTTTTACATAAAATCACACAGGCACTGTGGAAGAAAGTGCATATTCCCTCGACCTTAGCGTGGAAGTTATGAACGCAGGGGTTAATCGATTTCATCAGTTTTTTATCACTATCTGTTCCAGAGTATGGAAAATATCCCTCCGTAGAAAAGAGTAAAAAAATAAAAATATATTTAAACCCACCTCCATTGAAGCGGACGTGCTTATCTTCAATTGAAAAACCCATCAACATATATCTGCCAGTGGCCGAAGATAGTACAGAGAGATAGACTTAACTTTTTCGTCTTGGTTGGCTGCACTGGGCACAAGGGTCCACACTAAGACCTTTCGCACAATTATAACCCTTTGGCATACTCGGTTTCTGTGAAGAAAAAAAATGGAAAAGCTTTCTTATGCTTCTATGGAAATGGTGGATTTATTACGGTCATTAAATATCTCTGCCAACTTAAGCAAGTCCCCGCTGCATTGAAGCATGCATAAACGCACGTTGGCAACTTATCGCACACATATCACAAACATGTTGAATACAAGTCAACGGCTTATTGGTAATCCTTACCAGTGTTTCATACGATTATCAAGTTTTTGCCTAAGTTCGTTCTGCATTTATGGTCGTTTTTTACTTGTTTTCAACATGTTTGTGACATGTATGCATCAAGTAGCCGAAATGCCTTTATGTAATGTTTTACTCTAGCGTGGACACACCTTCAGACTTGATATATAGTTCCATTTTTACCTCAGTCACATCTTGCAGCTCCAATTTTTATTCCCTCTCTCTCTCTCTCTCTCTCTCTCTCTCTCTCTCTCTCTCTCTCTCTCTCTTGTTCTCTCTCTCTCATTTCGTATATTCACACTTCGGAAATATCTTCATCATTAGCAAATTACTTTATAAGGAACTTTGGTTATCTCTTGAGAGCACAGCAGGAAATTACTGCAAATGAAAAGAGTTCCTGTGTCCATGAAACTCTGCGTCTAAAACATCCTTTTATTCAGGAAAAGGTGGAAAAGGTGGGAGAGTGTCTGCAGATTAACGAACAGGGGAAATTCAGGATATTCCAGTGAATGTGAAACGTTTTATGAAACGTCTGGGAGACGTTTTAAAAGTAACGACGTGTACGTAATCGGTTTCCAGGCGTTATGGGAGATATCTTATCTCTGGTCCTTCTCTCTTCCCTTTCTCTTTATTTTGGAACAGAGTGGAATGGATAACTGATAGCTGGGTGGTTCAATATGTTTTTTTTCTTGGGAGGGGAGGGGGAAAGGGACTGGGCAAGGCGTTGGGATTGAGGGTGGGGTGGGAAGTCTTTATTAAAGTTGGAATCGGAACTTTTGCCCAAAAAATAATTATCGTTCGTAATCATGTTAAGAAACAATAGAAGCAAGATCTTATAAGATAATGATATATATATATATATATATATATATATATATATATATATATATATATATATATATATATATATATATGTTATAATATATGTGTGTGTGTGTCTGTACACACGCACTCACATGCAATAGCTACACCACTGTCACGAGCCATCTTTCTCATGCAATGTCCGAGTTTCCAGGAACCGAGGCATAAATAATGAACTCTCTCAAAATCATGTTTACTTTTTCCTTCTTGTAGCGGGAATTGAAAGAGGAAGTTGATTAGAACTCAGTATAAATCTCAGGGGAAATTTCTCGCTGGATGATCACGTTAACGAGAACTATTTGTAAAAGAATCGTTAGCTAAATCGTTGTCCGTATTACGCATGCAAATACTGAAAGTTTGTTTATTTACGTCATTTGGGCAGTGTTCTTTGGTCTCGTATTAGTATTGTTGGTGGCCGTGTTCCTTTGGTGTTTCGGCTGCGCGAATTGTAGCTTCTCTTGATTTACGTTGCGAGACAATATTGCTTGTGAATTTGTGTCATTAAACGTTTGATACATTCTGTTTTTTTTTTTTAATATATGTGCATTATACGTTTGTTCTACGGCAATTTGTTAAAAAATGTGAGTAAGCATTTTGCAAAAACCTTTGCGAAAAGACGCAAACAGTTTCAGAGGTATGTTGTGAGTCAAGGGTCTGTTTATGGGTACCAAAAGAATGCAACTAACGAAGCCTGGAACGAAGGAATTATTGTTTGCCAAGAATCTGAGAACTTGGCATATCTATTTTTTGCATGTTAAACACGTAGGGATGAAAGGGATCCATAACGTTAACATAATTTTCAAATTATTTTATACAGTTGATAAAATAACAGAGTGGCGAGACTTTCAAAGTAAAGAAATAATTTCAGAACAAAACGGCGAAACATGAAATGTTATACAGTTACTGCATGATGAAGGAGTCTTTGAAACATCCACTATTTTCCTGTTAATTCATGCATCTTTATTGTAAGTTTGTTAAGTGAACGAAGCTGTACATGAATAACGTTATGTTCTGTGCAATCTTTATCCAGTTAAGATAAAATTGCAATTAATTAGGAATCGAGTGGTGGAAGTATGCGTCCAAAAGGGAGTCACATTTTGGAAAAATAATGCAGAATTTATGAATGCATGTACGTGTAAATAGGCTATAAGTTTTTTTCAAAACATTACTTAATATAACGGCAAAGTAAATGCTTCAAAGTCGGCTAAACCTTTTTATGAATAACCATCCCTCAACAACAACAACGACAACAACAACAACAACAACAATAATAATAATAATAATAATAATAATAATAATAATAATAATAATAATAATAATAATAATAATAATAATAATAATAATAATAATCTGATTCATCCACCTGGATCCATTGACAATTGATGCATCCACCTTCACTCATTGATAACTGATTCACCCACCTGCATCTATTGACAACAGATGCATCCACCTGCATCCATTGATAACTCATTCATCCACCTGCATCCATTGATAACTGCTTCATCGACAACTGATGCATCCACCTGCATCCATTGATAACTCATTCATCCACCTGCATCCATTGATAACTGGTTCATCCACTCGCTTCAATGACAATTCCTGCATCCACTGATAAATTGATGCATCCACCTGCATCCATTGATAATTGATGTACCACCTGCATTCATTGATAATTGACTCATCCACTTTTATAAATTAATAATTGATTCATCCACCTGCATCCATTCATAGCTGCTTCATCCACCTGCATCCAACAAAATCCAGGACGAGCCCACGACGAGGAAAGGAAATTTATAAGAAATTCAATAAGGCAATATTCTAGCTTTTTATGGACGTTATAACACTATAACATTCAAAGTTATAGTCAGTGAAACTTCTCTTTCCAATGGTTCCCTCAAGCCATAGAAATGTTTTGTGCTGTTATATGAAAGCATCGTTTACTGTCTACGATGTTTAATCGCCTGTAAGGAGATGACTTCCGTATCCTCTTCCATTTGAATGTGGAAAGGATCAAATCCTCCTCCTCCTCCTCCTCCTCCTCCTCCTCCTCCTCCTCCTCCTCCTCCCTCCTCCTCCTCCTCTCTCTCTCTCTCTCTCTCTCTCTCTCTCTCTCTCTCTCTTTATCCACGTAGTTTGTTCTATCCATCATTTAAAAGAATTGCACAGCAAAAATAAATGTTTGATGCTCTCAGTTTATCAGGCGTTCTACCTCTGTTGTATCTGTAAGATATATGATTTAATAAACTGAAGAGTGTTCTCATACCTGCATTGTCTGTTTGGTATTGGGAGATTCAACTTGTGGCAACGACAGTACCGATTCCATGACTGCGTGATCTTGCGCAGATATTCCATTTAGTATTCCAGTTTGTCGTATCATGGTCGGTTTTGATCTGTCTTTCCAGTTTCCCCCCTTCCGTCCGTCACCGAAGGTTAATTAGAATGAAAACAATCACGCGAATAAAACATAAAGCTTCTCATTCAAAATCCCTCTTCATTCACTGATGAGAGGTGAAACCAACCAAAAAGATTAAAGTGATTTGGAAAATAAGCTATTACGAAAACAAGCGTATCTCTTCCGCTGATTTCAATTGTAAACTGATATTTTGCAGGGATTTGAAAATATAATTTCTGGCGCTACTGGTATTCTAGTGGACTCGACATGTACTCCAGTGTAATGGAGATTTGGTGCATAAAAAGCGGTTTCCAGTTACAATGACAAATCATCCTGGAAACTGGAGGTATGGAATGACGTTACAAGATACGAGCACAATAGGGCGTTGGCGCGATCTGCCACATTAAACAAAAGCTAATCAGACCTCCTAGTATTCTTCATTTTACAGAAAATATAAAAACACTTTGTGAAAAATAGGAAAAAAAAGAAATCCAGTTTCTGCTCGGGGGAGAATCTATTCAGTTAAACTAAATTCAAGGGAGACTCTGGTTTAAAATTGTAAGATCTTTAGTGAAAATTAATGTGGTGTGAAGGCCCGTCTTTATTGCATGACAATTCTTGAACAAAGATTCTGATATCCATGCGGAAGCAGTCTTTTGCAGAAAGAGCAAGTTGCCTGGCTCTCTCTCTCTCTCTCTCTCTCTCTCTCTCTCTCTCTCTCTCTCTCAGTAATAACTCGATCTCATCACAAATCTCATCACAACCATCTTTCGTTTTATGTAGGTGCACATATAAGTCCTTCAGCTCCAAAATCGTCTAATTTCGTCAGAAAAATAAATTAACGGAAACCCCTACAATAAATATCTAAATGTTGAAAAGTACGGACTAGGCTAATTGCATTAAATCTTCATTGTTTGTAAAGAAATTTCTAAAACTTTCCTTCCAGCCTCAATCCTATGGAAAAAAGGCCTCACTAATGCATATCTGTGATTTCTACACCGCAAGTAATGAACATAAGACCCTATTATGCCCACCCTGACCTCCTCAGGCTTTTTTCCAGACCACCTATTCCTCCAACAACTTCCTATCCTGGAGTATTAGATTCTTCATATAAATTACTTTCTTTATGCGTTCCTTTATAGAATTTTTACTGTGGTCGTTACAGCTATGTAGTAAAAACTGCTAAAAAACTATCTACCAGTTTCGTGAGTTAATATAATAAGATTTGTTTTACTTACCCTTGATCTTTATTTAAATAATTCTCTAATCCCTCCTACCTAAGTTTTTACTTATTTATTTTGTTGCAGTAATATTTTTACATTCATCACTATTTCTCCATATTTAACGCATTCTTGAGAAAGCAAAAGGACTTAGACAGACGTCTGGTATAAGTAAATTTTGGTTTTAATAAAAGACTGAAAAATCCTGCTTCTTTTGTATTATTAATTTGTGTTCAATAAAATGCTAAATTTCAACATTATGTAAATAACGTTCTTTATATACTTCCTAAACGACAATTTTTTTTTGTGTCCAACATATAGCAAATCAACACATTCCATTTCAGAAAAAAATGACCCCAACAAGGTTTTTCCTTCAGGAAAAAAAAATGTTTGAAAAAAAGTATTTCCTTTTATCTTCTGGGCCATTAATGCTCCTCCCCCATCAGCAGATCTGAGGATAAATCCTTTGAAAGCCGAATCCCTGTCTCTATGCAAAAAGGACTTGCTCGAATCGGGCGTGAATTCGCATGGAACCTTTAGCTGAGGGCACTTGTGTAATGAACGAAGGATTAGCGAGTGAAATTTCAAAGATTTCCTCTATTCGGTATCTAGTACTTTAGCAGTTGCTTGCTTCCCATTAGAAGGATTAATAAAAGATGACTTTTTTTCGTCACTAACCTGTGTGGTGGCTAAGGATGAATTCGCAGTATTCCTGAGGATGTTGTGCAATTTCTCAAAAAATGGATGTGCATTGTAAAACATAGAGAATATTTATATACATTTTACGTTTAATCAATTCGTTAACTCTAAATTGATTATTATTTCCTATTATCGGGAAATATTTCTTTCAAATATGATTAAAGGAAAGTGGACCACCCTTATGACTGTTAAAAAAAGTTTATCTTATCAATAATAACCAGCTGTAACCTGTGTAATAATAATAATATCGCTAATACAAAAATAATAAGAAAAATAATATAATAATAATAAAATAATTATGAAATTTCATCTCACAAGGAAAATGGCTTCATGTGATGAACGAATAAAGTTTTATAACGAAAGAAATGAATCTAATTCAAAAATTATCATTTCAGTGATGTTTACCATAAGACCTTATTATTAAAGCATAACTGCAGCTTGTTCGTGTTTCTCTCGGCTAACTAGCGCCGATTATGGCTTTCTACCTTATAGCGATATAAGGTGATATGATAAAAACAACGAATCAAATTACTTGTCTCGATTAATGAGTCATGTCCATCTTCTATAATTTTATTATAATATTACTAAAGCGTTTGGCCTTTTTTTATCTATATTGAAAATGAAAATGATTTCTTTTCTTAATTCAGCGCTGAGGAAACCTAAGGTTTTGAAAGGTGTAATAAGAGAAACCTATATTAACTCATTTATAAGATGGAAAGAAAGAGAATGACGATGTAAAGCGAATGTAATTTGCAGCTGCAGCACATAACCAAACTGAATGCAAAGTCATTTTGGTCTAACGTTCAGTCTATTATGTTAAACAGTTTGAATCATATTAATCCTTATTAATGACTCATTAGCCTCTGATCTTTTATTGTTGTGTTCGAACATGCACCGAGAAACAGAGAGAGAGACTGAGAGAGAGAGAGAGAGAGAATTTAGAGAGAGAGAGAAAAGAAAAGAGAGATAAAAAGATAAGAGTTAGGCAGAGAGAATTGTACAGTACTTCTCTGTCTTAGAGGCTACGGATGGACATTTTATTATTATCGTGCCTATTTGACTAATAATAAAGATATATTAAGAGAAACTCCCACGTAACATAATAATAAAAAAGTGGACTATTTAGCCCAACTGTTTTAACCACCTATAACCTGTATATAAATGAAATAACAACTGTTCATGAAGAAAAAAACAGGTTCAGGGATGAAATTTCATATCACATATATATATGGATATAAATAAATTCATAACGAATATATATATATCTAATATTTCCTGTATATTATCTCATAACTAGCGCCGATTAGTCGTGTATACATGATAGAATATATATATATTAATATCTGTCATCTTCTTTATTTATTAGTTGGTATTACTTGTATCTGTGATTTATTTTCTTAATTAATTCCTAAGATTAATACAGGTATTACTGTATATAATGTGACTGTCCCTTTAATCTCAGGTATTACTGTGGAAAAGTTACTGTCCCATTTATCCATGTATTATTGTGTTGTTTGTCCTTTTTATCCAGGTATTACTGTGTTGTTTGTCCCTTTTATCCAGGTATTACTGTGATTACTGTCCTTTTTATCCAGGTATTACTGTGGTGACTGTCCCTTTTATCCAGGTATCACTGTGATTACTGTCCCTTTTATCCATGTATTCCTGTGTTGTTTGTCCCTTTTATCCAGGTATTACTGTGATTACTGTCCCTTTTATCCAGGTATTACTGTGGTGACTGTCCCTTTTGTCCAGGCATTACTGTGGTGACTGTCCCTTTTATCCAGGTATTAGCGTGCTGTCTGCCACCTTTAACCAGGTATTACTGCAATGTCTGTCCCTTTTATCCAGGTATTGCTGTGGCGATTGTTCCTTTTATCCAGGTATTACTGTGCTACAAATAATGAAGAAATTCGCATCTGAACGAATAAAACAAAAAAGGAAACATCGTATATCTTACACGTCGAGTTTAGCCCTCAGCTACTACTCAAGCGTTGTTGGAGAAATTGCTCTCGGCTTCGGTTACAACAGAAAGAGGATCTCTACTTATAGAAATTATCTATATAGGTTTCAATGTTGGTTTTATCGAGGTAATTAACATTTATATTAATAATTATCATAAATTATGATCGAAATTCACGTAAACTCTAATCAAAAATTGATGTTATAGGGGATTTATTGTTGCAGTTAATCGTACGTCTGACAACGCCTGGAAGAAAACCTGGAGTGAACAGGTGAAAAGTGACATTAACCCATAAAGCACCTGAAGGAAAACCTGATGGAACCACTAAAAACGTAAATTTCATTTGTGATTCTGTTTGTATGCCTGTCACGGGGGTACGGGTTTGAAATCTATTCCATTATCTAAGTCGCGTCAAATGATGGCCACATGCCAAATTTTGTCTAGATCGGTCAAGTGGTTTGGATTTGTATGGTGCACAAACATAGAAACATACAAACGTTCACTTCAATATTATAATATATATATATATATATATATATATATATATATATATATATATATATATATATAAAAACCAACAGATACTGATACTGAAGCCTCATTGGTATCAAAAACAGTTCCATCCACAGTAACTAACAAAGCACCTCCCGAAAAAATGACAAATAAATAAATAAAATAAATAACCCTTTACTCTCGTCTGCACCGAAACAGAAGAAAAATTTGTCAGCCTGGAAGCCGCTTAAAGCATCTTGTTAAGACGACATCTCCCTTCGGAAATCAAGGATCTCTTACCAGTTGTAAGTTCAGTCACAATTATGT
>NC_089795.1:44670267-44692767 GCF_040412425.1 Macrobrachium rosenbergii
GTGTGCCGTAAATTCAATACTTCCGGCCAGCTAAGAGCTGTTAATCAGCTTTGTCTAAGATATACTTTTAAGTGCACATGTTTACTATATGCATCTGGCATGCAAATATGCCAACTTCATTTTTTCCTCATAAAGAAGTGTCCCTTGTCAGAGTGACAGTAGTTATGTAAACTTTTTTTTATCGAATGTAACCACCCTTTTTCATCAAGAACTCTCTTGTTAGTGTGTAATTACAAAATGTCACGTTGAAAATAATTACAAAATTTAAGAAAGACGAAAGCTTTCATTAAGGTTCTCATTTTGCCTCCCTTACAACTTCCACATTCTTAGAAATATTCCGGATTGAAAATCCCGACGCATTCCTGTTCCCATTCCCTCCAAAAAAATGTAATGGAAAAAAACTCAAATGCAAACGAGCACACGCTGAGAAAAAAAAATCTAAGATTTGCTCTTCAGTCTCGGCAGTAATGTAAGGGGAACCATTACAGCGTGGTTTCTGTTAGTAATGTTTCCACTTTTATGTGCTGGGAAGGAAATGAAGTGGGGAAATGTCGGGTATTCTGTGAGGGGGAGCGGGAGAAGGGGGTGGGGGAAATATTTATATCTAGGAATGTACGTGCAGGAATTTATCACAAAATTGACACGCAACTTCACTGTGCATAGATATATACATTCAATGAGCCGGGATACTCCAGAGTCTATTAGGCCTCAAAGGATACAGTATTTGATTTAGATTCCAGATTCTTCAATTTACAAAATACTAGCTTTCGAAGACATACAGTATTTATGTACGTGGTCAAAGATAAGTTTTCAGGATATTATATCCAGTCACAACTAAGCGGCCTCCCCACCCTTATCACAAATACCCACGCAAATGCACACAGTCATACATACATACACATAAATGTATAAATAAATAAATGAAAGAATAAATAAACATATATGTATATATATGTAACAATTATATACATACAGTAATATGTATATATGTCCCATGTTTAATAGAGTTATTTACCAATAACCAAAGATTGATGAGATATCTGATCTTTCTATTCGCACAGATTTTGTTAATTTAGAAGTTTGTAGGAAAATGAGATTTGTACACATCTCATAATCTGAGTGACGAAAAAAAAGTGATGTGAAAACAGAAAATGATGGCATGAAGGAATGAAGAAATGAAGGGTGAAGGAATGAAGAAATGACGCAAAGAAGAAATGAAGGAATGAGAAAACGAAGGGATGAAGGAATGGAGAAATGAAGGAATGAAGAAATGAAGGAATGAAGAAATGACTTAAAGAAGAAATGAAGGAATAAAAAAAATGAATGGATGAAAGACTGAAGGAATGAAGGGAATGAAGAAATGGAGAAATGAAGGAATGAAGTAATGAAGAAATGAAGGCATGAAAAAATGAAGGAATGAAGAAATGAAAAAATGAAGGAATGAAAAAATGAAGGAATGAAAAAATGAAGGCATAGCTGCACGAAGTAAATCTGTCACAAACCCGGTTTTGGGGAGTAGTGGTCTTGCGGCAGATGAAGCCTTAATGGAAAGGCTTCGTTCATTAAGCCTTAATGGGCAGACTTCTTTCGTTAAGCCCTTTTTTCTTCTCTTTCAGAGGTCGAAGACTTTTATCACAAGACTTAGCTTAAGAGGAATTTTTGCTTTCGAAAGCCATTAAGTCCTGATTTTCTTAGGCCCTATTTCTCTCAAATGGTGGATATATTCGGTCTCTCAAGTATATTATAGGGAAGAGACGCATATACGCGTATGAATCAACGCATATCTGTGTTTAAAGAAACATATTTTTGCGTATGAAGAACATATTTGCAGATGAAAGTGGGCATATTTGCGGACGAAGAAACGCATATTTGCAGTATGAAGAAATACATATTTGCGTATGGATCAACACATATTGCAGTGTGAAGAAATGCATATTTGCGCTATGAATCAACTCACATTTGCTGATGAAGAAAAGCATATTTAGGAATAAATTAACTTATATTTTTTGGATGAATCAACGCATATTTGGGGATGAAGAAAAGCATAACTGCTGATAAATCAACGCATATTTGCGGATGAATCAATTCATATTTGCGTATGAATCTACGCAAATTTGCGGATTAAGAACCAATCAGCCTCCTGAGCCATTGAAGGTGGGTGTACAGTAGTGCCTAAGCTGTTGTCGAGTGTTTCAGAGATTTTAAGTTTGAGTTATGATTCATAACTATACTTCATTGTCGTTTTCAAACAGCGTGTTACAAAAGAACAGTCGTTCTCTATGAAACATGTGTACCTATCTTCTATTCAACAAAAAATTTTATTCATAAAATTGTTGCCATTAAAATCTGATCGGCTACTCAATGAATTTAATGAATTTTTGCATTGTTTTATTGCTTAAATCATTACCAATATTAAAGTGATTTTTTAAACCTTCCAGCTTCAAGCTCAGTAGCAGAATAATACAATAAGCTAACAATTTACGATAAAATATACCAACATGACTTAATGTCTCCACGAACATTAAAAAAAAATTATTCAAGAAATTTCGAATTACTGACGGGGATTAAAATTATCTCCTTCCCCGTCCGTGAGGATTTGAAAAAGATAAAAAAAAATAAATAGGGCAGAAAATAAAAGGAACTCATTAGTGCTTTCTCTCTCGGGGGAAATTTTTTCCCAAAAATTCCTAAAAGTTTTCAGGAAATACATTGTTACTCAATTGGATTTACTGACACGGTGCAAGGTGGAAGTTTGACATTTTTGTATTCAGTGCTATTATATTCTATTCTATTCTATTTGTTAATTTGTTTATTTATTAGTTAATTTATTTAATTCATTTATTTCATTAATCTCTCTTTTATTTTTTATTTTTTTATTTTTCATATTTCTTATCTTTATTTTGTTTTGCATTCTTTCCTTTTTTGTTTTTGTTTTCCTTTATTTTTTATTTGCTTATTTATTCGACTAATTTATTTAAATCATTTAATTCCTTTAATTGATTTATTTGTTGTTATTTTTTTATGATTTTAATTTCATAGTTTGCAAATTTTTATTTAATACTTGCTTTCTATTTCTCAAAACCTCGAGATAAGCTTTTCTAGATTAATTTTTTATTCATCCCAAAATAATTAAATTTCATCTGTAATTACTACACCGCAAGCCTAATTGTAGGAGGTTTCATAAAAATCAATCTTAGAGACTTTGCTCTCTCTTTCTGAATCTCTCTCTCTCTCTCTCTCTCTCTCTCTCTCTCTCTCTAACTGTGTCGCAGTCTTCCTCTGTATGTCTGTCTCTTCTACATGTCTCTAAAACACTAAATATGACTTTATTTATTTCACCAGTACAAACATAATGAAAACAGGAACAATTGTTGAACAGATACAACAAAATAAAACTATATCAATTCATCATTAACTGTATAATTGTACAATGCACTTTGAAACTTAGACCGCCCCTCCCCCCTCCCCCAAAAATAAAACAAATCATAATATACAAAAAGCATTGGCTCTTTTATCTTTTATTCAGATTTAACTGCCCAATGACTATTTGGATTTAATGTCCATTCACTTCGAAAGTAAAGAGTTCTTTGAAAAATGGATTTATTATAGTAATAAATATATCAATCGCCACTCATATGAACATATTAAATGCAGAAATATTTTCCTTTTGCATATAATTATAATTTAGGGCCACAAATACAAAATACATTGTAAAACCCATAGAAAAAAGAGGGGATTCACATAACGCTACATTAAACTTTTGAAGATTCAGTTACCGTGTTTAATCGGTTCCTTTATGCTGTGGGAGTACAACAAATCTCTTTATTTTCGTTCGAATACGTGAATATTACACACACACTGTTCGTAATAAACAGGCGTATATATAAAATACATATGTTTACGTATATACATACATACATACATATATATATATATGTATATATATATATATATATATATATATATATATATATATATATATATATATATATATAAACACATATACATATATATATATATATACACATATATATATATATATATGTATGTCTAAATATGTAAATATATAAAAATATAATACAATACATTACATGAATTACAAATAAAAGTGATATACGTTTAAAGACAGAAGCGTGCTTCAAGTAAAAAAAAAAAAAATTATAGGTAGAAATTTGAAGGTAAATATCCATACTAAAGGTGGTATATAATTTCAAAGGTAGACTTAGGCTTTTACATAAAATATCGCGAGCAGGATTCGAAATATTGGTTAAAGTTTGAGCTTTTTCCTCACAAAGTATGATACTTTGACCATTCTCTAATAGGAAATGTGAGATACATTCTTCTAATGTTCATGTATCGTCCATACACATACAACGTATACTTACTACTCTAATACAATTCACTTAAATTTTTGTCTATCTATTTATCAATTTGTTATTTTTTCTTTTCTAGTTAATATAGGTGTGGAAGTATAGACGCTTTAATATCTATATTAAAAATATAACAAAACAGAAGCGTTTTCACTGAACTTGGCATTATAACGACATCTACTTAATGGGCATGTTCCAAATCACATACTTTTATTTCGAAATAATGTAAATGTCAATAAACAATAATACTTCATAATAATCAAAATAAATGACGTTCTCCTCCTGGATGGAATTAATAATAAGGTAACATCGTGAAATTCGTCCTGTGACTAAAGAACGGAATTCCTACTTTGGTATTTCGCGTTTCGAAAATGATCTCGACGCTGCTGATATAGAATCGCCACTTTGCATAAACAATAAATAAGACAAAAAATTCATAGACTTTATTTAAGATTTATCAATTTTTTTAATTTCTCTCTCTAAAAAATACTCTGTGGCTGAATTCACTTTTCTCTCTAAGATGGTTATTTATTCTCTCTCTTAATTTTTAACTTTAAAGCCTCCGTATCTCTCTGTCTGTCATCCAAATATCTATAAAATATATATAATCTCTATATTATAAATATATATCTAAATAAGTATCTATCTAAATCTCTGTAATCACAAAATAAATAAGCCCCGTCTCTCTCTAAATCTCTCTCTATCTATCTCTCTCTAAATATCTATCTATATAAAATCCATAAATAAATAAAGCCCCGTAAATCTCTCTCTCTCTATAAATTATCTAAATAAATAGAATCCAAATACTTAATTTACCATAAATGATAATAAATTCTCTCTCTCTTTCTCTCTTCTGAAAAGTATAAATAACATTTTAAATTATTATTATTCTCTCCTATTGTCCCCTAAATTATTAATAAATAAATAACATTTGAATTATTATTATTAACCAATGTAAAGATAAAAAAAGCAGCAACAAATAAATAAGATTATTCTAAAGCTTCTTTGACTTGCCTGTAAATCTAATTCCTCATGAAATACATGAAATTTACCTTATAATTTTTTGTTTTCAGGTGACATTTAGATTTTTTGAAGAAGGATATAATTATGACATAAAATCAAGCTGAATATATGGTGACGTCACGGTCAATAAGAAAAAAAATATATTTCAATGTATAGTTTAATTATTATAAGACTATCATTTATAATGACAGAAAATACAAAGAAAAATTAGATAAAGATTCTTAATGATTATTAATCACTGTGTAATAAACTTATTTTTCCTATCATGGAACAAACTCTTAAACTTTGAAGGTTATAAATGAAACCTTTGATTTACCAACAAATTCTTCTTAAAATAATTCTGAAATCGCCTTATGGTATATGAAATATGTTTTGAATTATAGAAAACTCAAAAGGGTTTAAATACTGGATGCTTTCATGACAATGAAGAATATTCAAAACATAATTTCAAACATCTCCATCTTTCTCTAAATCTGAAATTATCTTAGAGATAGAGAGAGAATTTAATTGAAAAATTTAAAGTCACACCTTTAAATAAAAGTTGCATTTGGTAGTGTTCAGTTTTTTGATTTATAAGAAAAATCCGTTTTTCATCATGAGTTTTCTCATTCTTTAACTGCTCTTTTGTCAATGTCACAATCCTGTTGACTTCATGTTGGATCTGTTGATTTTAAATCAAATTTTGTCATTTCTTACGAACGCATATCTCTGTCTGTCTGTCTGTGTTCCAGACTCCTGGAGCGCCATGTATAACGAGGTACGAAATGTCTCTGTTGCAATATGCAGTCTACCAACACTTCAATTTTTCTAAAATTCCTGATTACACGACCAAAGAGTTGCTTTTCCTGTTAAGACTTCAAAGAAACTGAATGACTTTTTCTTTCCTTTTATTGAGAACCTGATTAGTTTCCATAAATTTCTTTGATGGAACGGAGGGATATTTGGTAAATAAGACTGTAATTTAACCAGTTCAAGAGGAATTAAATAACAGAGTTGAGTTAAATGGGGTGAACTCCACATAGACAAATTAATATTATAAATAAGTATTTCTATTCTTATAACTGATTTGAAAGACTGTTGGTGGATCCGTTTTTAAATCGAAAAAATGGATAATTTAATTACAAATGATGTAATTATGCTATTGTTGCTCTGGTTGTATGTGCTGTTTACGTTTCTCTCATTTTATTTTACTTCAGGATTTAATATTTAGCCATATTTTTTGGCTCACAATAATTATCGAACTGTTCGGAATGACATATTTTTTTTGTACTTCATGAGACAGAGATTGAGGCAAGAGTTCTTTGAAAATAATACTTATCGCAAGACACACACACACACACACACACACACAGAAGCTGAGCCTTTTATCAATGTTTATTTCAAATTAATAGCAAATGTATCTTTCTTCCTTCCTATCTTTCTTTTTTTTTTCGAGAGAGATAATTACACGCATCAAATACGCTAGAAACTCCACGGAGATAAGAATGGCTTTCGTTATTATAATTATTATTACTAATATTATTATTTTATTATTAATGTTATTATCGAACACAAACGAAGAGACATATTTCCCATCTCTGATTGCCTTCATTCCATCTCTCCACTTTTATCTGTTCTGTCTTTTACCCTGGGTTTGCGGAATGCCCGTAATGGGGACCTTATCTCTTTATTCATGAGACCGAGCCGAATCCTGATTCGTAACAGGGCATAGCCGAGATGAAAGCCTTCCATTTAATGATTGCGACAGACGTATGACTAATCTATAAGGAATAAGCATCTAGGAATGGCGTGGAGGCTTGAAAATTGCTATTGAAATTGTATGAGTTGTTTTTTTAATTCGTTATAAAAAGGAAATTTTTTTTTTTTTTTACTTTGACATGAACATTTTTAACAACTGTCGAATGGAAAGGTCATGGCGACCACGCGTGTGATAATTGGTTGGAGGTCATCTGCAGTCATGACAGGAATTTATGGGGAAAATTATTAGGTGAAAACTAATAGATAATTAACACTGGTATGCTGTTAAGGACAAGCACACACGATTAGAAATAGTACATAAAAATTTATTGTGAATTAATTGTACAGCCTTTGGAAAAATTCACTGCCCTCTGTGTTCCCGAAACCTTACGATCCTCACTTTTAGAAGGTAAATCTTATCAGCAAGAGTAGGAAAAAGTAAACATAACACTGAACTAGGAGGCATAATAGCCAGTCTGAGTCTCTGGCTTATGAATTAAATTACCCAGGATGTCCAGCGCTTATATTCTTTTTTTAACAGACAGGTGTGGATTCCGTTGATATCAAGTTATATACTGCTAAATCGCACTGAAGGTTCACTTTTATGCGTTAATTAGTGAACTTTTAAAGCACATATAACGTATTGTGAAAACATTTTCCTCTTTCTTGTTGGCATCAACAAACGCTAAAAAGCAATGCGATATTAAGCTCCGCTGAAAGCAGAGTAATACATGTATAAATATATTATCCGAGATGATATCTTTCGTAATGTTATAAATACATATATTGGCCGAGATGATATCTTTCGAAATATATTTATAAATATAATGGCTAAGATGATGTCTTTCCTGGTGTTTAACAGAAGGAATAACAGCTTTGAGAACGCAAACCTCCGCCAAGGTAGGAACATATGCCTTAGCCGAACCTTCCTTTCCCTGGGACGCATTTGTCGTTTGAGGCCTATGACGTTTACGAGGCCCAAAAATCTTTTTAATATTCTGCCTCGTTTTGAAATTTCAGCGTAATTTGCATAACGTGAATTAGGTTTTTATTCTAAATTTGTTCAACTTAATTATGCCTCAGCATAGCATCTATTCATCAATCCTATCAAAGTTAGTATCTAAGTAAACTTGACATTTCCTCCAATATCTGTGAATATAGGTTGCTCCATCTTTTTTTTTTAACCTGAGGCAGCATCTAATTCCTTATGCTATTTATAGTATCGTCTTTTTGGAAAAATTAGGATTATTTCAACTCATTGAAAAACCAGTTCTAATGTATGGCATAGTTGTTAACTTAATGATTGATTACTGATGTAAATCCACTAATTATTAGGGCACTGAATGTCACTGAAAGAGTGCATTGTACTATAAGAGGAAAAGCAATCTTCTAATGAAAGAATATCTAAAACTGAGCTTCCAGAACAATTCGGCCTTTCAATATGATCTGGAATTACGTGCCATTCTGATATCAATCTTCAATCATTTTCAAAATCTCCATTATTCATTTTATAGTAGCCATTCCTCTTCTCCATTAATATATCTTTCCACTATAACTGCATATCATCACACTTCAATAATGACTTAGAATTCACAAGCATATTATCATTATTCATGACTGAATATGTTGATTCATACAGTTTTTCTTTTTCAGTAAAAATATGTAACTTCCTCGACTTCCTCTCTCACGAGTTGCATTCTGTTGATAATAATTCGACATCTCTTTGTTGGCGATGCTCTCTCTGTGCACAGGAAACAGAGCAGCCTATTCGTAAACCCCCCTCCTCCCCTCCTCCCCTGAAAAATCTCATACCCATGTTCAGGCATTAATTAAGGTAGAGCAAACGTATGATGAGCGCAGTTTCTAAATCAGGTACGTTCCTCGCCTCACCCTGGAGTCATTCAATATTTGCATGAATAATGTGAACAAGATTTACAGGTGGATTTTCTTCTTTGTCAGCAAATGACTCTTGTTTCTCTCTTTTGCTTCTCAGTATGAACAGGATGACTTACATGATTTGAGAGGAAATAATGTAAGTGCCTTGGTAATTATTGGTGATTTTTGTTGCTGTGTTCACTGAGCTATGTGAAAGAAAAATTGAAACTTTCATCAGAGTGAAACAAATTCTCTGTAACTAGGCATATATTAGTCACTTTTATCACCAGCAAAATGTACATATATATATAAATACACACACACACACACACATATATATATATATGTATATATATATATATATATATATATATATACACATATATACACACATATACAAGATGTATGTATTA
Source organism: Macrobrachium rosenbergii (assembly GCF_040412425.1). Taxonomy (NCBI): domain Eukaryota; kingdom Metazoa; phylum Arthropoda; class Malacostraca; order Decapoda; family Palaemonidae; genus Macrobrachium; species Macrobrachium rosenbergii. Next base: position 44,679,686 of record NC_089795.1, read on the forward strand.
TATATATATACTTTTCCAAAATGACCACCATCACGTACTCTACTAAATAAAATATATATATGAGACGCATAAATCTAATTTTCCATTCAGTAACATTTATAAGGATAGAAATATCAAACGCCTGACTGATGAACAGGAAATTGCTTTGTTCCTGAGGAGAAGAGCATTCAAACTTTAACCAGCCATTGACTTGAATTAAGTTAGACTTTAAAAAGGAACTCGAGTTTAAATCTCCGAGCGAAGAAGAGTCATGGAAACCAAACACCTGACGTTTTAAATGCCTTCCTGTTGCTGACAAGCGAGTAAAAAAACATAAAAAACCCCAAAACCTTTTGCTCGGAAATTTGTGCTGCATTGATGAATAAGTTGAGGATAACAGGTACAGTAAAACCTGACAGACTGACAGTTGATCTATTATTCTATTAGGCAGGTAGAAACAATTGTGTAACTCGCAAACATTAAGCAGAACGTAATAAATACCAAAATATATTTTACAGAGGACCCATTAATTATCCTTTGTTTTCTGTAAAAATATCATCTTCTTCTGCTTGTACCAGGTGTGTTGTTTAGCAAAGTCTAGTTGGATAATTATTTTTCTTTGATGACTATTAACCCCCATTATTTCAGTAAAATGTCTATTATTTTTCGATGACAGGTTATTATGTTTTGTAAACTGTTAAGGAACAAAATACTGGAAATCAAATTATCTCAAATATTCTTTACTTTAATAAGATAACTGGCGACCTATCTTTTTCTTCTTTCGGTTATTTTATTCAAGTTAGAGATCATGAAATGTTTGAAATGAAAAAACATAATTTAATACATGAGGATGGACTTGGCTTTGGATGGCGACAGACTTCTTCAATCTAAAGTACATTTTGAAAAGAATCTGACAAAAGACAAATTAAAATTACTGTTTCTTCCAAAAATAAAAGTCGATTTAACTCCATTTGATTCTTCCAAAGAAGAAGAAGAAGAATAATAATAAGCAGTAAAGAGAAGAGTTAGTAAGAAGTGTAGAGAGAATTAGCATATAGGAAAGGGTGAGTCGAGAGAGAGTCATAATTTATAACGTCTAAGACAAGGGCATGTTTCCGTGTTGTTTCCGTGAGAGGCGTTCAAAAAATCATAGTGAATATTTCATGACAAAAAAGTAATGTAGTAATCAGCTGATAATTCAGATCGTTATTGTTTGCATATAATGTGGGTTCAAAAAAACTGTCAGTGAAGTACTGATCTTTTTAATTAATTTCATTTTCAGTAAAAAAATTTGGTCCGTTCCAAATCACGCAAATCTATTCCATTGTAATTCAGAACAAAAATAATGCAAATAGACAAAAGTTGTTTGGTGTTTTAGTTTCAATCCGTAACAGAATAAACGCTATGCATGATTGGTATAACTTAAAGTAAAAATCTGGAACCTGCATTTGTTTCGTTGTTGAATTTTGTAAAAGAAAAAAAAAAAAAAAAAAAAAAATACCGAAGTGGTTGTCTAATAAAACGGAGGCTAACGCACCATTTTCGGGTCATCTTAAGACCTTGTCTTTAATGTCATTCTCTGATAATGCCATTTGCTCCCAGCCCGTTCAGATACTTTCTCGTAGCATGAAATTTTGCACAGACTCTTTAAAGTTCCAAAAAAAAGCAAAAAGATAATTTAGGCCACGCAAAAATTTAATATAGTTAGGAGTAATACCAAAGTTCCTATGGCGGCCCTACTATAAAAATCATATAAAGAAAATTTAAAAATTTTACATAAACTTTTGTGACGTTGCTCCCTAGAAAATTAAGATAATAAAGTAATCCATAAGGAAGCCAAGACGACGCATCTATATAATTTTATTAAGATCCATGCCATTGTGCATGTATAAAATCTTGTTTACATGTTCTCAAGCAGCAAGAAACAATCGCTGATTGAAAATAATCTCTCTCTCTCTCTCAACAATTATCGTTTTCTCTCATGGATCATTCAAGTTTTCTAAGTGGTTTTAGACCCTAAAGAAAGAACATCTCTTTCACTAGGCTAATTAATTCACTCCAATTAAAAGAAAACACCTCTGTCCCACAAATTAAGGAAAGTTAAGAGTAATTAAATACAGTGATAAACTGTCTGTCACACAGTGAGGCCTGCTATCCAGACCGGTGACAGTCACCCTCTGAAAAAGAAACTCAGCACTGGGGTTCAGTGCCAGCCATCCAGGATCTTTAAGAAAAAAAAAAAAAAAAAACAAATGTCAGTCTTAGACCACAGTGCCAATAATTTAGCACTCATCACCCAAATAGCTTTCTCTCTCTCTCTCCTTTTTACCAGCCCTTTCTCTCATTCGATTGTTGCACTCTGCAGGGGACAGGATGTGCCTTTCCTCCCATATAGCCTAGTTGGACTCAGTAGAGGGTCCCTAGGAACACATGGCACCATGATGTGCCACCAAGTAAGAACCAGAAAAATAAATAAAACAAAACCAAAGGGAACACAGAAGAGAAAGTTCTTCTGGAACTGAACCTGACCAGTGCCTAGGGATACTGAGAGACCAGTGTGACCTGTTGACGGCATACACCCAATGTGTGCCACCTTTTTAAAGGTGCCACTATTGAAGAGACAACCCCTCGCTGCCTTAATCACGCCCACTGACCGGTTAGGCAGAATGTGATGAACCATGGCCAATAGAGCATTATAAAACTTTCTGGGGCTTGTGGACGTCTTTGTCAGACCGGACAAAAGAGGTTACTACCTGACATAAGGAGCAAGTGGACGACTTGGCCAAGATGGAAGGAAGAAAGACTGAGCAGAGGAATTCCCATGTTCAGAGAAAGTATAAAGAAATGCCACTGATAATGGATCCAGCAAGGCAGATGAAGAGGAAAGAGAAGAAAGAAGGCCAGCATGAGTTAGCCTGCAAGGAAACTGCAGCCCTAAATAGAAGGAACTGTCGCTTGAGTTTAACAAAAAACTGGAGAATGCCGTGCTATGGCTAGCCATCAAGCCTCCAGTCCAGACCAGCAACATCAAACTAGTCTCCAAACTGAGCATCAACCAGTCCCACAATGGAAGGACGCATTTTCATGGCTGGAGAAAGATCGCACCTCTTTTCGATCTCAGCACCACGGAGACTAGGAGAGCCTTGATACTTGCCAAGCATTGGAGGGAAAAGCTACAGTGATGGCAAGCTCACTGGAGAAGACCAGTGAGGCATGTCATGGCGGAGTTTAGAGTCATTACAAAGGCCTGTCTTTGATAACCCCAGAAAAATGGAAAACGGTTCCGAGTCTTGCCAAGGAAGTCGGCTGGTCTTGGACGGAATGGGCATGTCACAAAACCAGAATCCGGTACGCTGGTTCGACTCCTTCCTGCAGACGTTTGAGGATCTCTTCAATGGACCAACAAAGACCTTTTTCAATGTGCCAGGGCCCCTTGCGGTATATCTGGCGATAAACAGCCCTCCACAACTTCTGGAACAATTAGGTGTGAGTCACCAAACCTTCAATCAGTCCATAGCACCTCAAAGACAAATCATCCCTCCGCCTACCTCTCCAGAACTCCACTCGCTCATAAATGGACTGCCTAGCATGACCCTGTGCAACTATTGCAAGAAGGGGGCCAGCACTTGCTCAATCAGTGCCGATACAAACTCAGGCACTTAATAAGCAGCCTAACCCTACCAGCCAGAACTCCGCTCCCGATTCATCTGCTCAGCCCTCTGATCCAACAGTTTCTGCAGGCCACCGAGCCCATCCAAAAGGCCCGTGCAAATCCTGTGGGGCTGCTAGCCACTTTGCTGGATCTCCGGCCTGTCCACATCATGTCCCCACCACCAAATTTGTCAACCTAATCAGCACTTCATTTTCCTGCATCTGGTCCGACCAGATCCATTGCACAGACTGGATGCAGTTCATCTGCTGGCCCCTCTTCAAAGCACTAGCCTGCCCGTGACCCTTCCGGTCACAGTAGACACACCATTAGCCTGATCACTGGGGCCCTGCCAGTCTATGCTGTGGTTGAGGAAGAAACCTGGTGGAAATGCTGGATCAGAGGGCCACACCATCACCTCTTCCTGACAGTCCAACTGGAGGTTCTGACACCTTGGGGCACGATGCCCCAGTTAGGCGTGGTAGGTGGAGGAGGGCCTGGAGTGGTCTTCTTGTTGGGTCAGGATCTTCTCTGTGGAAGCCCGCACCAATGCCACAACAGCCACGTTACCTCCTCCACGGAACCCATCTGCAACTCCCAAAATGACAAACCTCCACCTTCCGCCCACCAAAGTGGTCCTAGCATCTCCAACCTATTTCAGGCCTAGCCCCTCCAATTGAGAACACTGGCCCACCAAGAAGGTCCTCCTCCGCGAAGAGAGATTCAGGAAAGCAGTACCGCTGCAGGACGTGCAAGCGGGCAGACCACTCCACAAATTGGGAGGGCTGCCCAAACAAAGAACCCCAGCGGACGCCACTGCAAAACTCAAGCCACTACGATCTCCTTGGGGCAGGAATCTCTGCCGCAGCCAACCCAAGTCGTCCGGACAGGTATTGCACCCCGGACCCTAGATGCCTGACAGTCAACTGCTGCCAGTGCCACTTGCGAGCTCAGTGCCGACTCAATCCGCCACGGACGTTGAGCTACCAATGGAAAAGGCCCCTATGCCGGGTCTAAATCATGAGGCTTCCTCTCCTCCGTGATTTAGGATTCCCCATGCAGTTGATCATCGCGACTGGAGAGCCTCAGCACCCGAAACACGTGATGCAAGATTCTTCTTTGAACTGCAGGATGAACCCTGGAGGATCGAAATGGTACCCCTCCTTGGAAGACCAGGAACTGGCATCCTCGGACGCAGAAGTCGAATCGCTCTCGCTCCGGTTGTCGCAGCAGCTGGAGTGCAGCTTTGCAGTGGCCCCTGACTATGGCCCGCTAGCCCTCTGGCCTGTCCCCGGTGGTCGGTGCTCATCACCTGCTAGGCCAGCTAATGATAGGCCTTGGAGTAAACTTCAAGAAGAAGTGGTTGGAAGAGAGCCCAGTGGTTGCAGGAGCTTAATCTCATCCTGGCACTGCAGCCCTCTCGGCACAGTGCCTAACATCTAAGAGTGATCCTGGCCCCTTGCCCAGAGAAGGTAGCCAGTGTGATCTCTTCCTTTTATTTGTTACCTAGCCTAGGCCACCTTGTACAAACATCAATTTAGTAACCTTGTTCTTTCCACTTACCACTGTGCTGAGTAATCATGTAAGTAGCCTAACAATTTCAGTAATCTTAACTATTTGAAACGTGCCACGATGCTGACCTTCGAAGACCTCAGTGAGTCCACAGTTTTTATCATATGAGGCAACCCTCATGAATTAACTGGTAAATTTTAATTGTATTAAACATAAAACCATGTTGTAATTTAGTTAGAATATTAACTCTTATGTTGGTGCTCTACTGTCAGGTTAGGATAGGTTAGCTGATAATATCATAGAATGTACCACTAGGCTATCTAAAACACATCTTGATTGTAGGCTGCCTATAAAAAACCGTCACCTTCTAGTACTATTAGAATTAGGTTAAGTAGTGATTATAGCTCATATCCTATCTAGGGTTAAGGTAGTTCTGTAGCTAGGTAGGCTAACCAGGACTAATCTGCTCAGGGAAGGACCAGTCGCCAGTTCTCACAATGCTTGCTCTATGACCTTCACATGAAAAGGAGACCAATGCTTTATAAAGGCTGCTGTTAGCCCTCGAACATTTAGGGATAGAAATATCAGCCTGACTGAGACAGGGAAATTGGCTTTGCCCAGAGATCAGTTCAAACTTTAACATCCGTTGGAGAAAAGGAAACAGTAAGTTAGGTTTAAAGTAAGAGGGTTTTACCTAATGAGCCTTAAGAATAACACCTAAGGTCCATTTTCCTTCCTACCTGTCTCTTGGCGAATGTTTTTCTTGGAGAGAGTCAGACTGAAGCCTGTTTTGACCCAGGCTCGGTCAGGAGAACTTGAGAAGTCCTTTTCAGGAAGAACAGCCAGTTGATCTGTTTCCATTGACAATTCTATTAGTGAATTGAAGACCCCAGCTCAACTCCACGTCGGTCGTTGATCGCACACGTTCGTCAAAGGTAAAATCACTTTATTTCAAAAGTTTTCTTTACCTTTGTTTTCTGTATTTCAGTTTCCTTTGTTTATTCAGCCACCAACGATATGAACAAAGTCTAGATTAAGCCTAATTATTTTATTGTTAGCTTCAACCCCATTATTCCAACAGTAAAATACAGAAGGATTTAGGAAGGAAAATTGCAGGTTAAATCTCGATGCTTTTGTATGCCTGTCAGAGCCGAATGTTTGGAAGAACCGTTCTTTAAAATCAAATTCATCTCAAATATTCTTTGTTAAGGTTAATAACCCTTAACTGGCGACCTTTGGCTAATTAACGTCTGTCTTTGAAGTTAACTTGGCTTCAAGTCCTTACGTGAATCTTGGTTTGCAGGGCCGTAAAAAGACAAAATTGAATAATAATGACAACAAGACCTCATTGTAGAATGGATATACAGCTTTGTGTCCATAACGCTACTTTTCCAAAAAGAAAGGAAAAGACGATTTAATTAGAACGTGGTGAGACGCTCAAATCTAATTTTCCATTCAGTAACCACGAATAAGGAAGTACAATGTTATCAACGATCTTTGTATTTGAAAATAGCGTTCCTACAGCATCAAGGATCCAGCCTCAAAGAATGAGACCAGGCTCCAACTCGAGGTTAAATCTCCAAGGCGAAAGAAGAAATGAAACAAAACACAACTTTTTAAAAACTGGCGCAATTTCCTAAGAACAAAATGCCAAAAAGAAAAAGTTGTTCGGAAATTTGTGCTGACAAATGATTATGTCTGAGGACAAATGTTGTAAATGACAGAAAGGGTCTGGTAGATAAGAAGATTGTTAAGCAGGTAGACTGGAAAAGTGCTCTCAAAAAGCTGACACCTTCACTTAATAAATACAAACATATATTTTACAGAGGACATGGGTAAGACAACACTGTCAAAGTAAAAATATCTTCTGTGTCGTTGCAAGTATGTTTCTCCACTTAGCCGCAATCGTTGGAGGACTATTATTTTTCGATGGGTGGCATTTGGCCAATGTCTATTATTTTTTCATGACTATTATTTTTTTAAATGTTACTGGAACAAATACTGGGCAATCAATTCGATTATGAATTACATGCTCTTTACTTACAAAGATATGAAATATCTTTTATTCTGTGATAATTTCTAGTGCCTTTAGATATCCGAAATGCAAAAAATGGCAACAAACCGCCTTTAGCAGACATGGAACATCTTTCCAGAGGCCCACTGTCAGTTCTCAATTTTGCAGTAATTTATGCCTCTCAGACAAGATAAAGAAATATGTGATCAAAATTTGAATTTCCTTAGATGTTTCTAATCTTATGTAGAGAGAAGAGATCCAGCACTGCTGGCAGAGTGAGAGATGAGGAGAGAGAGACTTTTCCATTTTGTTTCCAGATGAGGCATAAACAATCATAGTGAATATTTATGATTCCACCAACCAGGAGCTATTAGTCACCAGCTGATAATTCATACTGGTTAATGTGGCTGGTTTTCTTGTGGGCTGCCTACTGTGTCAGCCATTTCCTTTACCCTGCATAATGGGGATGGTGATTAATGATTATAATAAGAACGGCAAATAATGCAGATACAACCAACTTATTATTTCAAGAGTTAACAAATGAAAAAAAAATTAGATGCAAAGATACCTCGGAAAATAACCATAGCATGAGGGTTCCCAAACACAGCAATTTGCAGTCCCTGCAAAAATAAAAAAAATAAATAAATATTGACCAAGTGGTTTCTAATAAACAGTAGAAAACGCACCATAATCTAGGTCAGCTATAGAGCATCCAACGTTTTAATGCTATGCCTAAAATCTTTGGATCCTCGAATTTTTCAAGGTGTAGGTTGAGAGCACCAATACATAGAACCAGTTCGCGTTTAAGACCGTATTTATCTTGTTTTCTTTTTATGAAACCACAGTCTTAGAACAATGTTACGCCGTGAACTACCATTAATGTATTTCAGTTGTAAAAAGATTATCATATTAGTTAAAATTGATATCTTGGCATGAATATACCATTTAAAAACAGTTAAATCTTATATATATTATATTGTTAATAAAAAAATATTATATGTATATATATTTATACGCCATCTTATTATAATATATTTAGTATATTTATCATATAAAATGTGTGGTATGGAACATTTATATAACCTATAAGTCGAGGTTTAAAAAAATACTGGCATATTCATAATAGATGCTCCCAAATATAGTGATATATAACATATATGGCGGCCATTTTGATAAATATATATATATATAATTAGGAGTAAAATGGACTGCCAGCGCCCTTTGTTCCAGTTGAAATTTAGAAAAATAGTTCTCATAGTAAATTATTTGTATCCAAATTTCAACGACAGTTTCCTGTTATTTGAACGAAAATTTTACAGCAAAAATACTGCTACACTAAATCGCGTCGTTATATTGGCACTGAAAATTCCATGGATGTAGTTTTCTAGGTAATAAAGAATCCCATTGGTAAAGGTTTGCATATCAAATATCATATTCTAGTTTTTTTCTAATATGAAGAAAAAAGTTTGCGCAGATTATCGGTTATGAAGAAATTTAAAATACTTCTATTTTTTCTTGTTGTATAAGAGCATTTTAGAAACCAAGTGTGATAACTAATGTTATTTTTCTGAGACTACTTTTAATAGTTTAATAATAATAAGATATTAATAATAAAATAATATTAATCCATGCTAAAGGAATAATGATATAATAGTGTGCTGAGCCATTATCATTCATTTGAGCTGCTTGCTATTAAATCTTCATTTATTATCCATTTCAATGACTTTTATATATATATATATTAACATAATGTTGATAAAAATTATATATTTATATAAAAATTATGAATTTCACAAAATCAGGGATGGATGAGAAATCTTTGTTCCAGGATCAAATTACATTAAATTTTAGAATGTAACAAGATACGTATCCAGATATAACGACAATTTTCTTATATTTATGAATCAAATAAATGATGGAGAAAATTATTCATATTATGGAATGAAATATTTCAAATGTGCTTTCATGACTATATTTTATGATTGTATACAGGATATTTCGGAAAATATTCTATTGGTTTCAAATTTGAAAGGGAAATATTAGTGATTCGATGCCTAATATCTACATCAAATTAAATTAGCCCAGATATGTGATGATAGTGATAGAAATGTAGTTTCACTTTAGTGGATGATTGTTATAAATCAATTGTTCTTATTAATTTATCAAAAGAGATATAATCATATATCTTTGGGATTACTCAACTTCTTTTCTAACGATCGTAAGAAAATCACGGTTATATATGACATCATTATGAGGTAGTATCTTATCCACAGCTATATACGCATATCTCTCCGAGATTATTCAAATTATTTTGCAATGATTTAAAAAAATATACTGCAAAATATGTATTTTTTGGAAATGATATTTTGTCAACAGTAAAGTAAGTGTCTCCTCCCGTCCATAATTGTGATAAATTTTTATTGTTATTTCAGTATTCATGCAAAGAACCTTTGCTGTAAGAAAAGCAAACAGGAACATCAATAAATCATTATGTTCCACGGACACAAATCCTCGAGAGAGTATAAACTAATCCGGGAATGAATGTGACAGGAAGAGAGAGAGAGAGAGAGAGAGAGAGAGAGAGAGAGAGAGAGAGAGAGAGAGAGATGGATGGATACATACTACTTAGATATACATGAAAACATGCTCAACAATGATATATAATATATAGTATTAGATAGACCTTATATCATTCAGAGATATAGATAGAATAGAGAAGAGAGAGAGAGAGAGAGAGAGAGAGAGAGAGAGAGAGAGAGAGAGAGATCGGGGACGTTTAGAAAGATACCTGGCTATCAGTGAGACATTACTGCCCCTGAAATTCCATTAGAGGATCAGACGAGGGATGCTGGATATTCGAGGTGCCACGTGACACAAGGAGATACATCTTGTTTCTCTCGACCGATTTATATAAATGTTTTTGGAAACGAGGAATGTAAGCCTTTAATCTAAGGGTTATATTCTTCCCCAGAGAAAGACGAGAGAGAGAGAAGGTCATGGAATTTAGAGATATGACTTGGTATAGGTGAGAGTTAATTCCCTATAAACTTTATTAGAATTTCAGGATTTAATGACCTGTACAGCTTTGTGCCAACGTTAGTACAAGGGATGCTAATGACCTCCGACCATTTAATTAAAATACAAATTGGTCTAACTGAATGAATAATGAACCTCAGAATTTAATGAATAATTCTTAGATAAAGTTTAATGAAATAGGTGATATTTCAGCAAAACCTTTAATGAATAATGACTTTAATGAATAGGTTAATAGGTGATATTTTCTTTTTTCAAAGCTCTTCGTTGGGAAAATTTCAATTGACTAAATGACCTCCGGTCAGCTTTTTCTGTGATAGAAATTCATTTCTTGCTAGAATGAGGTTCGGAATGAACAATAACCTGTAGGAAAATTTAATTAACAAATAGTTGGTTCTTAGCCACGTAACTGAATGGATAATCCTTCAGTAAAGAGAGCTGTTAATGAATCAGTGGTTTAGGTAAAACTTAATGAATATAGGTAAATTTTTCTCTTTATCATAATTATGTAGATAATCCAGCTATAATTAAGGAATAAAGCTTTCTTGAATTAAAATAAAAGTAATAAGCTTTTGATTAGAAAAAGACACGAGGACCACTGATACTAGTTCTCAGTCGAACACGAAAACGGAACAACACGACCTAGACACGAACAAAGGAAAGGGGGAAACAAAGACGACGTTTCCATCCCAAGTATTTACACGAGGACAGGAAGGCAAACAAAGAGAAACGCGGGAAGACAAAGCGTAAAACCGATAGGAACTGATCTAATTAGTTTGCGCCTCCTCTTTCCCTGACGTTTTTCCGTCTGCTTTCTCGACTGCTCTGAACGCGACCTACTTTTCCGCTGTAACTGGCTGTTGTTTTTGTTTATATCAAGTGAATACATTTACATTTTGGTTTGTGTTAAATTTAAATTAACCATCATAGAGCAATATTCTTGGAGAAATATCTTTATAACTAAGAACAATTCAGATCGGTCCATTATTGTTTTAGTCTTTGTTTAGTAATGTAATGTTGATGATCTCTCTCTCTCTCTCTCTCTCTCTCTCTCTCTCTCTCTCTGTCTCTCTCTCCCTAAATGTCAATCCTCTCCTCTCTCTCTACACAAATGCTCGACTCTTGACCTGAAAATATTCTCCTTCAATCTAGAAAAACTACAGAAAATAAGGACTAAGAGTCAAAATGAAGGAAATTAATGGATGGATAGGTAAGCTAGCATTCTAATGAAATCGTGAATGAAAAACACACAATAGTATATATTATAAATACTGCCAAACACATATAATGTCGCTGAATATTATGAAAAGATGAAAACAAAAAATACAACAAATTATACAATGTTCCCGACAATCGGGAAAACAGCGTTACATAAATATCCGGCAGACTGGATAAAAACCCACCCCATAATTCCAGAAATAAATGAAAGAAGTTGTTTATTATCCCCATCCCACACTGACTCGTTAATCCCAATGTTTATATATTTAGAAATGATTTATCGATTTATATTTACTGGTTTCAACGAACCTGACCTGAATTGGAATAGATTTTATTTTCACTGTATATGTAACAAATAACGCAAAAATTCGTTTTATCCTGCATTTTTATAATTATATCGCTGTGATTCCCAAAAAATATTTATATAATTTTAATTATGTATTTATGAACCCTTTAGGGTAGACTTATGTATTCCCTATATGGCTGCATATAACTGACATCATCGGATATGTATAATGTTCTGTACATGTATTATACCATATTCATATAGCGCCTTTCTCCCAGCAGCGAAAAGTCGTATTAGCGGGAACAAACCGAGGCTGCGAAACGCTGTGAATGTATGTCATATGTTTTAGAAGATGCTGGAATATTTCTTTGAAGGCCCTGTGTAAAAATTATACTAGTCAACCAACATCCATTTGCATTAAGCAAACCTATCCTTGATTAAGCAAACATAATCCCTAGGGTGCTCTAATACGGATAGCTAAATGTCTGGACCTCTAAACAGGAGTTCTGAATGTGGATCCTTAACAGGACAGACCTACAGTAAGAAGTCTGAGGATGCTGCCACCTCTAACCAACTTCAACAGGGTAGCTCTATATATAATTTATATACAAATATAGTATATATATATATTATAAATATATATATAAATATATAAATATATATATATATGGATACATATGTATAACATGCAAAAAATAAATCTCAAATAGGAAATGGAAACAAGCTCCAACTATCTATATGCCCTCTAATGTATGAATTATGTCTGTATGTATGTATTAAATAATTGAATAAGGAATATTTCTTCAAAGAAAATTCTAAAATAAAATATTATTTACTACTAACCAAAAAGTGACCTCAATAATAATTTATCTAGAGCACATTTTAGCTTAGCTCTAAATAGGGAGCTCTAAATAGAAAGCTCTAACGTGGAAGCTCTTAATAGGGAGCTCTATAATGGGAAGCTCTAAATAGGGATCTGCATATTATGGAGCTCTAAATAGGTAGCTCTATAATAGGGAGCTCAAAATAGGTAGCTCTACAAAGGAAAGGAGCTAAAAATAGCTCTGGAAATGCAGTTAAACAGGAGCTATAAATAGGAGTGAAACTCTATACAAGGAGCTGTATAACAGGAGCTCTTAAATTGGCCCTCTGTAATTTTGAGTTCTAAATAAAGAGCCTCAAATAACAGGAAATAAATTTCTAAACAGCTGAAATTCAAAAAAAAGGGAGCTCTAAATAGGAACTCAATTATAGGAGCTTCTAACAGGGAGATCAATTAAAGAGTTCTATAATAGTTAACTTCTAAATAGAGTTAAATAGGAACTCTAAATATAAAAATGGAATTCTAAATAGGAGATCAATAATAAGGGGCTTTAAACAGGGGCCTCTGA
>NC_089795.1:44697767-44785267 GCF_040412425.1 Macrobrachium rosenbergii
ATTTTTGTGATTTTTGGGTGAAAAATTACGTCGTAGGTCCTAAACGGTTCCGAATTTCCAAGTTTTCATTGATGAAGGATGGAAGCTAAGTAAAATCGAAATTGTCAGACCTACACCAAGTCCCTAAATATTTTAGGATATATATATATATTTTATATATAAAATAATATATATATATATATATACGTATGTGTGTGAGCAGATTTATCTAAAAGCATTTAAATAAACAAACAAGTTCTGTCTATAAATTTAAGAGTTTTGAAGAGATGGAAAATTAAATAAACGCATTAGACAGAGGCAAAAGGTCAAATGTCACGTTAATTGTTGCAATGAAGAAGCTATATGTAAAACATTTTATGATAACATAGAAGGGAATTATTTAAAATTAACCGTAAAAAGAAATAATTTTAAGGCCATAGTTCAATCATCGCTGATTTTTCTAAGGGTGATTCAGCGAATACTTACAGTATGCTTGACTCCAAACGATAAAAGCAAAAATATTTGGTGTCAATCAAAGGGGAATTTCTGTATTGATCAAATATCCAGAAGTCTTTATGAGAATTAAGTATTTTAGGGAAAAAATAAGTATTAAAGGAGACAATGTTTTAGGAAAATCCACATTTTAGAAAAAACTAAACATTTCAAGAAAAATTATTTTAGGAAACTAAGCATTTTAGGTAAAATTTATATTTTAGGAAAAACTAAAATTTATGGAAAACAAGTTTTTTTAGGATAATTAAGTAAGAGAAAACTAAAGGAGAAAACTACATTTTAAGGAAAACTAAATATCTAAAATTAAAGTATTTTAGAGAAACAAAACTAAAAATAAGTTTTTAAGAAATACTAGTATTCTAGAAAGAAATACTATGCATTTTAAGAAATACTAGTATTTTAGGCAAAATAAGTATTTTGTGACTACATTCTAAAAAACACTGAGTTAGGAAAACTAAACATTTTTAAGGAAAACTAACATTTAGGAATACTCTTAAGGAAAACACAAATTAAAAACATTGTAGGAAATTTAAATATTTTAGGAAAATTATTTTAGGAAATACTAAGTGTTTAGACAAACTAACATTTAAGAAATAATAAGCATACTAGGAAAATAAATATTTTAGAAAATCTAAGTATTTTATGGAAATCTAGAATTGTACGGAAAAAGTAAGTATATTTATTATTTGACTTGAAATTATGGGACAATGTATTTCGTGAAAGCCGTTTACAAAAGAAGCATCCATATTAAGAATAAAAGGCCGATGCTATAAAATACATTTTGAAGAAAAGCTTCCTAATATAGCAATGTCAGAAATGAATTAATATTTCAGAAAAATCTGTATAATGAACTAAATGTAAGCGATTTATTGAATGGGGACAATGTTCCATAATTGTTGTTTGAATGACGCTTCAAACCGACTCTAATGCGAAAGATGCAGTGCATTATTACTCTAATACAATTCTCCTTGCATTTTATTAAGTAATTAATTAATATGTTGATTTTTTAATGTGTGAGATCTCTTCTTTCTACATTTCCCATTAACTTCTGTTACTTCTTTCTAATGAACACCATAATATTCTCTGGCAGCTTGAATTTTGAAGTCAGTGGTCCATGTGGGCTTGTTCCATATGAATAGGTTTCACCTTCTGAATAATAATAATAATAATAATAATAATAATAATAATAATAATAATAATAATAATAATAATAATAATAATAATAATAATGATGATGATGATAATGATGATTGTCAGATGACTAACAATTCAGTAACGTATCAGTCAGGAAGGAGTATCCGCTATTTCGGGACTCGGTAACCGCCATCTGATAAATCCAGTTCATATAACAACTTCAAAAGCTCTTATTCAGAGTAGGTGGACAGATTATGACATCCTTTTGCGTTCTTGGAAATAGTTTCATCTTGACTTAAGGACGCTACGGAATATTAATGGTCCCACTTGACATGTAGAGTATATCGCAGAGCTGGGCTCTAATGGAGAATGCCAGCTTGATGCGTTTAATAATATATGGGCTTTTGAATAAGAGGTATTTATCCAAAAGCTGGAAGGTTCACAAAACATAATTTTGCGTTGGTCTCTATATTTATAGCACACACATGGTATTATAAAATATATATATATATATATATATATATATATATATATATATATATATATATATATATATATATATATATATCATATATATATATATATATATATAATATACAGTATATACACATATATATATATATATCATATATATACATATATATATATATATATATATATATATATATATATATATATATATACATATATATATATATACATATATAGTTCTGTTGATATTTGTTTTCATTATTACAAAAAATGTACTCAATATCAGGTTGCGTAGAAGTAAGTAATTTACAAAATGAAATTCAATAGAATTGCAGTTGGGGAAGGAGTCTATATTAGATTCTTAGTGATAGATAAATTGTTTAGCACTGTATTATAGTATCTAAATTTTCACGTAATACAAACTGTTTTAAAAATACTCTATATTCACCCATTGTTTTAATTATACGATTTTTGTCTTTAATTATTATTTATTTGTTATTTTAAATGAAACCTTCTGCTGGCACAAGCTCTTCCTCAAGAACAACCAGTGAAATGGTAAACTTCATACTGAATTATTTATATTTTATGTCAATAGCAGAAAACAAACAACATCAACTGAAAAATAAAGTTGATGAATGCAAGTACATTACTTTTCTTCAACCTGAGCAAGTCGATTTCTAAAATTGGTCCTTCTTTGTTCCGTAAAATGAAGAAAGTAATTATCATTATTATAAATGCAGTAATCCTTCATAATTATGCAACTTTACGACTAGATAATTACCAGAATTATGCCACTTTACGAATAGATGATTACCATCATAAAGTGCATTATTTGTAAAATAATAATTACTCCTCTTTTGGATTAGTTATCACTCAAACAAAAACAGCTTCATTAATGATCATTTCATAGCTTTCATGGAAATCTTATTCTTTCTAATTATCATCCAGGACAACTGACATTTTCGCCATTTGCTAATCGATAATTAATTATTTTTGTTCTCATATTTTCATATAACTACATGTCCTGTCTCTTTGATAATTTCATATTTCTTGATCTTAATTAACTGTGATTACTGTTTTTTCCCCCTGTAAATTTTACATTGAAATATATTGTACAATGGTTTGTGAAAATTAGATGAGTTTCAAAATGTATGCTATAATTAAAACTTATTTTTTCCTGAATTATAAGGCATTAATCCTCATTATAAAGTTTCATTTATGTCAATGGCAATAAGCATTCCCAGGAACTGTCTTTGCTATCAGAAAGAAAAACATATTTCAACACAACCTGAGGTAAAAACTAGTTTGAATTAAAATGGAAATTAAGATATTTTTTCTGACTTTTCGATTCCTACCATTTGTCTACAATAATCAATAAAAAAATAAAACTCTTCTGTTTAACTGATTAAAACTCACTAACAACAAGAGTTAGAAAAAATAGCATTTTAGCTGTTTCTGAGGAATGCTAATCTTTGTGTTACAGATTACTTCTCCAGAACGTATTCAGCCAGCCGTTGCAGCCGCAGTATCAGCGCAAGCTGCCATTCAAACGTAATTTACGTCATCGTGTTAACCAGAATGCTTTACCTTCTCATTTTCAAAGGTCAACATTTGTATTTCCTGTAATTCTCCTCCTATGATTATGACACAGATACCATCAGTGCTGTACCTCTTTCCAGAATAGCAAGAGGAATAAAATTATTAATTAATCTCTTCGTTTCACTATCATGGTGAAATTACATTAAAAAGTAAATCATAATTTGCACGATCGTCTGAGGACTGTAACACATGAGGTACGCTTTCCGCAAAGAAGATTATCAGTATATACAAGATTTCTCAAAACTTGCTTATATGGACAATTCTTATTCGTGATTGTACCTGGTACTTAAATTTCATCACATATCTAACTCCGCAAGTGAGGAAGAGTGCGCACGTTTATGTGATTGTGCGCAAATATTGCACGTACCTGTCTGCGAGAGAGAGAGAACTACGCGTCAAACGTTCAAGCACCTGCTTTTGTATGCTCTAATGACTGAGGTGTATTTCAATAATACAATAAGCTTTCTAATACAATAAGCTTAAATACAGTTTTTATCCCAACACTGTCTGGGTAAATGTTGATGAAAATAAGCTGAGAGAATAATGTACATATTCATTAAAAAAATTCTCTTGGCTTTGCTGTATAATTATTGTATTGTTTATTAAAATGTACTTGCTATAAAATAAGATGGAAATTATAGATTTTTTCCTGGGAAATGCTCTTTAGACTGTATTATCTGTTTTAGTCTTCTGTACACGACTTAGTGGAATAATCTAATAATTCATTTTCACTGATCATATAAAGCATTAGAATTCTGAAGAATATTTCCATGAAAAGAGAGAAAAGGATAGATTTAGTTCTTCTTTTGTACAGTTGAGGAAATATCATTTTGCTAAAAAAAAACAAAAATTCAGTTTCAATTTTTTTTTTTTAACGGCAAAAAATGTCAATGTTTCATTATCTATACTTGCATTAATAATACTACTTGAACATTCTTGCTCTCTTAGAATTTTTCTGTACAGAAAACGAATATCAACAAGATATAAGACAACTGTGAATAAAATGTTTTTGGAAATTCAGTTAAAATCCAACACTCTCTCTCTCTCTCTCTCTACAGAATACCCGACTTTGTCTCCTTTTGATCTCTGATAGCAAAGAGCGAGAGATACGGAAGAGAAATACATACTGTACATTAACTAATGGAACAATGACATAGGGTCACTGACCTCTTGAAAAGCGACCATAAAAAACAGAATGAATTTGGTCGAAAGACAATATAAAGAAGACCAGTGAATGAAAGAAGACTAGATAATGTAATAAGCAAAAGGTAAACGCTATTTGAAGTTAAAATGATTTTATGGAAGCATTAAAGATGTCATGTTCTGTCAGCTGCTATTGTCTTTATTATTAATTATTTTGCCTTGCTATTGCTGATAATGTCGTTGACATTGACATGCTTTTTGAGAAATTTATATTTTTATTTTATATTTTATAAGCGTTCTTTAAAGACAATCCGCATTTATTATATAAGAGGAATTCTTGTAAAGAAAGGCAATCACAAAGAAAATGATCGTTCAAAGAATATAAAATATATATTAAAAGCTGCAAGCTTCATCCTTCATAATTCGTAGTCCTACGTGAAATAAAAAAAAAACCTCAGTGACCTTCAAGGGTACAAATTCACTGGCAGAAAAACTAAAGGATTATATCAAATTATCCCTGAAGGTACACTCTTCAGGCGGAATACACAGAATGTTACCAAAACATGTTGGGCCAATGTAGTTCTATACTCATAGGATTTTCGACCTAATTTCCTCAAGAATTTAGGGGTCATTATCATCAAACAGCTGCCTTGTCATATAACTACAGGTGTTTGTTATTCGAGTCCTTTCAGGCCCTTACCAAACGAGATAAGATTATTATACTGTTTTTCTTTCATTGATGGCATCAGATCAGTGGTTAGTGATCTTGTGTCGTATCTTGTTTGATGTATCGCGCCGTAAGCACTTATTCGAACTCCTGAATAGGATGGTTCATTATATAATGCATTATGAAAAACAGTTTCAATTCCGCAAGTTGTTCGGCCTAACTATGCCAGATATGTGAATAAAAGATATATATATATATATATATATATATATATATATATATATATATATATATATATATATATATATATATATATAATATATATATGTATAGTATTGCATATATATATATATATATGTACTATTATATATCTATTGTGTATATATATATATATATATATATATATATATATCCAAATATCGTAAATATCAGGAAATTATACCTTATATAGATAAAGTAATATAACACACCTGTATATATATCAATGTAGTAGTAAAAATATCTCCATATACATAACAGATAAAGCGCATACACACACCTTATATATATATATATATATATATATATATATATATATATATTATATATATATGTGTGTGTGTGTGTGTGTCATGTGTGTGTGTGTGTATGCTCATAATACGGAGAATAATCACTCTTCATTTCATAAAGTATTCAGAGGAAGAATTTTTCTTATAAGAAATCAAGATCAAAATATTATATCTTCCCAAAAATAATAATATAAAAATTTAGTGAAAACTTTTTCAATTATCCGTGAAACCAACACGTACATAACAGCGTTAATCAAGCGAACCTGTGCATAAAAGTTTCTGTTCTTGACTGTTCTTCTGTTCACAAGCGATACCAGACACGTCTCTCTTTGGTAAGGATCGATTTTGTCTTCGGGAACATATATAGAGGAAAGGCGGAGAATTTTCTTATGGAAATGATAATGACTGGTCATCCTACTTGATCTTCAAGGTCGAAACTCCAACTTGGACACGTTCTCTGTTGGTGCTTCATTTGATAAAACATGGTGATTTTTACCCGAACTGGAATTATTGCACAAGGTAAATCTTTAATCACGCAACAATGGCTCATATAAATCCTTACTCTATGAACTTGAACTCCCGAAAGATCCTTTTTAGGTTTAGTAAATGCTCAATCATCCTCAGACAATAGGGATTCCAGGGATTTTCATTAACTGAGCCCCTTCGAAAAGTAAACCAAATGGTTTAGTTTTCCAATATGGTTGCTCTTCAAAAAACTCCATCATAAAATTTTGTAGATGATAAGTATACTCTTTATCATTTATACAAAATTCAGAGCATAAAATTTCAAATTCATTAAACCTTTCTTAATCTAACATTATTCTAAGCTGAGGAATCATATAATTCTAACGACATTACAAAGCTGAACAGAATGAAAGTAAAGCAGAATGAAAGGAAAAATATGGTTCTCTTTAAACCATATCAAACGAATACAACCTCTCTGTCTTTTTCACGTAAGGGCTAGCATGTTTCCCCAGTGCGAAACGTCAGCTGGGAAAGATGAATAAATGAATAACTGGACTTAATTTTCTGATATCTAAAACAGATTGCAACAATTTTAAACAAAACAAAAGGAATTAGGGACTTAGGTTATTATTATTATTATTATTATTATTATTATTATTATTATTATTATTATTATTAATATATTATTATTCAAAACATGACCTCTATTCATATGGAACAAGGCCACCACAGGGGCCGTTGACTTGAAATTTAAGCGTCCAAACAATATGGTGTTCATTAGAAAGGTGACACAGAAGGTTATGATAATTGCAGAGAGACGAGATCACGTATTAAAAAAGAAAACAATTAAATTGACAAATTAATTTAAAAAAAAATGTCATGCGCCAATTAGCATTGCAAGGCATTTTAGGCACGGAATTGGGTCATGCTTCTGTGTTAATGACGACTTAAAGTATAAAGGTAAATTGTACTCTTTTTGTTATTCGTAATTCCATAGTTTTCTTATTGCTTGCTTTGACCAATCGCTGATATTTAAAGGAGAATGAATCTTCATTATTATTATTATTATTATTATTATTATTATTATTATTATTATTATTATTATTATTATTATTATTAATTGGTCTTGATATGAAAGTATTAACACAGTTCATAATTATACGTTAAAACAACGCAAGCATACAAACAGGATAATGCCCTAGAATTTTGTGAATTTTCTGGAACTCCTCTCTTAAATGGCGATTTTACACACTCGCCATGTTAGACAAACAGACACACATGCGCATACATAGCACACAAACACACGCACACACACACATATACACACACACACACACACACACACATATATACATATATATATATATATATATATATATATATATATATATATATATATATATATATATATATATATATATATATATATATATATATATATATATATATTAGAACTTGAAATTCTTAAGCTTACGATAACGTTCGTCTCAGAGCAGACATTATTATGAAGAATTACAATCAACTTATGTGTTTAATCATCTAAAAACCCAAAGCCAACACGCAACGTTAGAGAGAGAGTCTCATAGTACCAAGGCAAAATAAATAACATGATGTAACCAAAGATGAAAAGATACATTAACAGTAACCGCACATGTGTGTGTGTGTGTGTGTGCGTGTAGAGAGAGAGAGAGAGAGAGAGAGAGAGAGAGAGAGAGAGAGAGAGAGAGAGAGAGAGAGAGAGAGAGTCATAAAGTACCAAGGAGGAGTAAACAATTTGGTGTATCTGAGGATGAGAAGAAATATAAAAATCAAAATATACATTTTTATATCGAAGATAAACGAAGCTATTTTAACGAATAAACTTTTCTATTTAACTGTATAAATTAGAAGGTAGATTGTGTTACGATTTTCCTTAATAACATTCTTATATACCCACGTTACATAGTAAAAAGAACAGTGATGAAAATAATAACAAATAATTAAAAAGAATAATTAATTACAGAGAAACTTTCAGTCAAAATCCATCCTTTTGCGAAGTGAAAATTAAGCAAAATGTCAAAACTTTTTCTATCGGAAGAGAAAAAGCTAAATCAAATATAGCTTTCTCGTTGACGCTTTAATAGAGGTCCAAAAGCCTTGTGTTCGCTCATAATGCATCTGAAACGACGGAGGCTTAAGCTGGGAAGGATATGAGTTGTTGGCCTTGGAATAAGGATGAAAAGTGCATTCCAGAGAATGGATTTTCAACCGCTGAGCCCTGCGGAAATTCCCTCGTCGCCTCGGAATTTAGATTTTACCTTATGGCGACGCGGGAAGGATAAGATAAGCTTCCCGTTGTTTGATCTATGGCTCGAAGGAACCGGCGAAAAATGGGAATGTAGGAAGTCGCGGAGAACCAAGAGAGCTTTGTCACCGGGAAGATATTTTTCGAGATTTTGGCGGGGATTCGGGTAGTCCTTAGGAGATATACTGTACAATGTACACCTAACAGCACATTAAGTTTGTGGATTTACTGCTTGACTTAGATATAAGATTAAAGAATCTAAGATATCATAGCTAAAAACTTATCATGATTTACAAATTTTGGCTGTTAAGCACATGAAGTATGTGGATTTTCTGTTTGGCCGAAATATCTGACAAACTATTCAGATTCAGTAACCTTAGGTTTCATACTAAAAGCATATAAGTTACAAACCTTTGGCTCTTGTATGAAGCTCAGAAATCTGTTCATGCTTCAATAATAAGCAAGTACGATTGGCTGGTTTTGAAAATATCTAATGAACTGCTCAGATTCAATAATATTAGGTATCTACTAAAAACTTATAACTTACATACTCTGGTTTTTAAATGAATCTCCGAAATTTCTTCATGCCTCAGCAGTTACAAGCAACTACAGTTGACTGGTTTTCAAGAGGCCATGTAGAATTTCAGAAATTTCACAGTGCGCTTCGGTGAGACTCCGGCGTTTTCTCCCAGTTCCAGCTTCTTTAACCTTTACTGAAATTTCAAGACGAATGTAACTTAAAACAAACTGTAACCAGATTCTACTTTTACCTTTGCTAGACTTGTAATTGCTTAAAAAAAGTTATAACTAAAATGAATAGCAGCCTCATTACTACAAAATCATTATAAAAAAATTTTACATTCGTTTTCTTACTCGCAGTTAAAAAAAAAGTCAATAATTGAGCCCATAAGCGGATTTTGTCAACTATTTCATTATGCACGAATATCCACGGTCACGACTGCGATTGATTTTCAAAAATTCATGCATTTGTCATTTATAGTAATGGGAGCCTGACATTCCGTGATTTTATCACTTACACCGCAATCAATTATTTTAATTTCTATTCGTGGTGAAATGTCTGGATGACAAAATCCCAGCAGTGTTAAAGCAATAATATGTATCTCTGTTTTAATTACGACCACAGTGGCGTCATGCGCGCGCAACATACGTTATTTGTATTTTTGTTTTATCAAGAGAGATGGAAAAAGGAGAATCAGCTGTAGGCCAAGCATACAATACAATAATACACACACAATAATAATAATAATAATAATAATAATAATAATAATACAGAGGTAACGAAAGAATTATTAGAATCAGTTATGGTCACATCATATAACAATAATAATAATAATAATAATAATAATAATAATAATAATAATAATGATAATAATAATAATAATAATAATAATAATAATATAGGGGCAATGAAAGAATTATTAGAAAAGATAGTGAAACTTGCTGGAGACTGAGATCAACATCTTATGACATTAAATGCCATCTGTAAGTGACATTAGGCAATGAAATTGTATGGCTGCTTCTGAAGAATGTAAAGAATGTGTGGCCCCAAAAGACGGAAAGAAATATTTCTTCATGATCACTTGGTCTAAGGGCTGTTGATCAATAAGAATTAAATTAAGACATTAAACTAAATCCAGGAAAAAGTTAGTACAGATATTCTAAAAAAATGTTTACGTTATTCTACTTTTTGTTATTTTTTCTAAAGATCACCATATTGTTTGAAGCTTGAATTTCAAGTTAATAGTCCCTGTGTGCTTCTTCCGTATGAGTAGGGGTCCATCTTCTGAATAATAATAATAATAATAATAATAATAATAATAATAATAATAATACTAATAATAATAATAATAATAATAATACCTGCTTTACATTTATAATAACAAATGTCAAAAATATCGATTCATGTACGCTAATTGTACCGAAGAGAATCATTAAAACGAATGCCTTAACCATAATTGTCGTATTTCCACTACCTGTCGCAGCTCCAGTCATGCAGCATCTGAAATATTCAAAATCAGATAAAATCCCATTGATTAAGCATGGCAATATGAGCCATAACGAAAGCACCCATCCCGTTCTTACAAGTTAATAATTTTTATTTCAGAAGCATTTCTAGATTTTCACAGCTCAAATCTGTGGATGGATTCACTTTTTTCTCCGTTCTATATCAGACTTCGGCAAGAGGTGGGCCTATGATTACGTGGAAAATTCAGGGCCCGTTAATGACCCGAATTTCATCTAATCATGGACCAACCCCTACCCGGAAGTCAATATAAATGGAAATCAAAAACGGAATCCATTCCCCAGATTTGTTGAGCTAGAATCTAGAAATGAATCTGGAATTAGTTTAAATATTGTTAGTTTGTTCCTTGAGGCTAGTGGAATGATCCACTATCCCCTTTGATTCGTCGAAGGGATACATGAGGGAATAGACAATGACCTTGGCAAACAGATCATTAATATAAGAATGGCCGGACTTACACAAAATTAATGAGACAAAACGAAATATATATATATATATATAGTATATATATATATATATATATATATATATATATATATATATATATATGTGTATATGTATGTATGTATGTATGTATGTATGCATGCATGTATGTATGTATGTATGTATGTATGTATGTATGTATGTATGTATGTATGTATGTATGTATGTATGTCATCTTCAAAAATGCAAAGCACTGGGAATCCCTAACTGAAATCGGGTGACACAAAATCCAGGCCCAACTAACGAACTCAGGAAACCTGTCCACCTAAAGAATAATAAAATATAAATACGGCAACCAAGAAAAAATAAAAATAAACATTTAAACAACACCCAATAAATATGACTGAATTACACTGAGTGGCAGAGCAATCATCGTCAGTGATCAAACCTACTACAAAGTTACCTCAAACCAGCACGAGAAATTAGTGACAGCATAAGTAATGTTTTTGCTTCAAAGGGTATTTTTTTCACGAAGAGAGGGGGAATAGCAGTGATGGTGATATATAAATGATGGAAGAATGAATAATAAAGAATAAAACACTGAATGAATGAATGAGGTTAAGGTGAGAACGGTTACGAGAGCGAGGGTGATTAGTATGTATGGAAACAGATAAATCACACACTAATTTTATCCAGAATATCAAAAACAACAAAATTAATACATTGATATATAAAGACAATACAAGAAAAAACTGGGAGCGTGAGAGTATAAAATTGTATTAGAAAGTTTGAATATAGTAAGAGTGATAGTGACTTATAAGGTACGGAATATCATTCTAAAATTAAAACCTTTTTGAGATGTATATTTGATGCGGTGACAGAATAAATGATGGAAAGATTGCACGTGTGTACGAATGTTTTTTTTTTTTTGTTCAAGACTTTCCTAGAAACAAGAACCCGTGCTGGCATAAGGCCAGATAAATCTATAACAGCAACAAAGCATATGGCAGCCGAACCAATCAGATTGCTCCAGTATTATCCTTCCTTAATATTCTGTAACATTTAAACGGAACAAAAATACGACCCTTCAATCACCCTGGGTGGTATTTTAACCAACCCTACTCCAGCATTCCCGCACCTATCCCCTTACACAGCCAGTCGCTGTTATGGTGATGATGCAGCAACTATCTACGTTATTACATTACATCACATGTTATTCACCAATAATGATGTTGCACTGTGATCTAGCGAAACGTAAAAAAATTAGAAATAAACATTTAACTTTTTCAACGTCCTTGTATAAATTCTTAACTGGAAAATATAGAACACTCTGTACTTGAATATATTTGAAACAAGCATTACACCTGGGTTAGTACTTGTAATAGTAATGTTGTAATAAATGGGATTTGTTTCTGCCATTTCCAAGACCCATCCTACTATGAGTATTTAATAATAATTGTTATGTTACGAATTTTATACACTTTCTGACGACATACAGCTCTGGAACTGCTCCATATGAAAAGACTGGAGACGTTTACTTATAACAAGAAAAATCCATGTAGACTATGCAATGTGCATAACTTCCCCATACTAACGAGTTGAAAAAATTTACTTATAGCTAAAGACATGAAACATCATTCTTCAGATCAAAATCAAATTACATTTTCGGTCAAGACTCGCTTATTGTCAGCAGAGCGTATCAGCAACATTGACAGAGATTACGCCATCTTTTACCGGATTTATCTTTTATTTTGCGTCGGGGCAGAAGTCTTTAAAGCTTCAGAATCGATCGAATGAAATGACTCTGTCTGGGAACATGGCGCGTAATGCCTCGCGGTGAGTTTACTTCGGGAAAGTTTCTCTCGTAACTTTCGTTACTTCTTTCGTTTATGGGGTAAAAAAAAGTAGTTTGAAAGGGCTGAAGGAAGAATATTGAAACTTTTCTGCAATTAAGTAACAGGTTTCTAGTTTTCATTCGCCAAGTTTGTAACTTTCTTTGTATCTAATTCCTGTTTCTAGTTCATTTTGTTTTCGTATCTATCTCTTCATTAACAGGTATAAAATACCTATCATCTATAATAAATATTATTTTTATCATCTCATTTTCCGATGCATTTTAATAAATTCACTTTTTTTCCTTTTACAACTGATCACTAAATCTACATAACTCATCTTTCTTCATATCTCATTTAAAGATTAGACTTCATTTTCATTTATGGAGATGGTCCAGTTGTAGGCTTAGTGCCCTTCCATCTTTTATAAAAGAGAATCAGATAAGATAATACAGAAAGAAACGGGTCATCCAAAAGCGAAAATTTTGCAAATTCAGCTACAGGGAAATGATTTCAGAATATCTAGGAAAGGTTATGCCAAAAACAGATAAAAAATTTGAAGGAAATGTTAGTTACACTTACACACACACACACACACACACACACACACACAACGCTTCAGAAATGAGACGTTAGGAAAAATAAGAATGCACACGGGATTATTACAAAACGGCTGAAATGTTGGTGTAGGATTTTGTTTGAATGACAGACGTAAGGAAAAGTAAGGTTATTCAGCCATGTAAATGAAAGACGTCCCCATAGTAGAACGGAAAGCAAATGTTTTAAGTATTTCATAATGTTAGTATACGGCCCGGCTGAATGAATAAGTATTTATTATAAAGTTCAAAAGATCGTTAATATAATACTCCAGTTGTAATATTCATGATAATTAATTATATAAGAATACACTTCCATTGAAAAATTGTGAAGAGAAGTCAGTGTAAAAAAGAGACTTTTCATAAGGAAAATTGTTCATATATAAACACATTCATAAGGATGTTTTTTGGGAATGTTTTATTAACGTGAAAAAATGCTTTGAGAGAGAGAGAGAGAGAGAGAGAGAGAGAGAGAAAAGAAAGAGAGAGAGAGAGAGAGAGAGAGAGAGAGAGAGAGAGAGAGAGAGAGAGAGAGAGAGAGAGAGAGATTATATATGTATGTATAGATATATATATATATATATATAAGTATATATATATATATATATATATATATATATATATATATATATATATATATATTATATATATATATATATATATATATATATATATATATATATATATATATATATATATATATATACATATATATGTGTGTGTGTGTGTGTGTGTGTGTGTGTGTGTATGCACACTCATTCTCACGTCTATTTCTTAAAAAGAAAACTTTAATCGAAAGCATAATGCCTTCATTATCACTTTTTTCAAACGAAAAAAACATCTGAAGCCCCAAGAAAATAAGAATTTTTTTATTGCAAACTTTCGTGTTTGTCTCAAAAGAGAAAAGGAAAGGAACAGGGTCCCATCTCCTAGCGTCGAGGAGAGAACGCAGTCCTGTGGAAAAAGATAAAGGAAGAAGGATACTGCAGTGGCATGGGAGGGAAGGAGGAGGAGGAGGAGGGAGGGAGGAGGAGGAGGAGGAGGAGGAGGAGGAGGAGGAGGAGGAGGAGGAGGAGGAGGAGGAGGCCAAAGTTGAGTTAAAAGGGAGGATAAGAATCGCAGAGTTGGGGGACGAGATACAGGATCCAGCAAAATTCACTGTGAAAGAATCAAATGATTTTTTCTTAGCACTGCATTTGCTTTATTTCTATGTAGTAAATGTATCTCGTCGCCGAATTTCTAGTTCCAGAGGTCCTTATTCAAACCGCTGGGACATTGGAACAGTCTCACGAGGATGTGTGTAATTGGAACTTCAGTTCAAGCGAAGATGCAATGTAATACTGTCCTGATACAATTATCCTTGTATTTTAATAATTTGCTTACAATTCTTCTCTATCTATTTATTAATTTTTTATTTTCTTTTCTTCTTCATAATGATCTCTTCTGTCCTGCATTTCCATTACCTTCTTCTACTTACTTTATAATGAGCACTTATTCTTTGAAGCTGAATTTCAAGCCAATGGCCCATTTGATGGGCTTGTTCCATATGCATAGTGTTCATCTTCTAAATAATAACAATTAATGAAAGGAATGTATAAACAAAGTAGGGTTTTTTAGCTATCGAAAACAGTCTATTAATAAAGTTATTAAGACGGCATCACCGTGAAATTTCATCATCACTGATAGATCAAAAAAAAATTCGTCTGTGATATTGATCGTCAAAAAAACGGAGAAACTTGGAAGTAGGAATTACACCACAAGATTGTACTTAATAACACGACTATAATTAATAAACATTGATAATAGGTACTTAGCTATACAGATACAGTTTTAAACAAGAAAATCCTTATTAAGTGTTACGGAAAGTATGTAAAGTCCGGTGCTTGCTGTTAGCAAGTCTGATGTGAAGTTAATCTTTAAAGCACAGCAAAAATATGAAAAGTATTATTATGGTAAATATTCCTGTTATTTATTATATATTATTTCAACAATGAAATAATGTATATTATTACACACTAGACATCACTGGTAATTGTCTCATTATTATTATTATTATTATTATTATTATTATTATTATTATTATTATTATTATTATTATTAAGACAACCCCATTCGTATGGAACAAGCTCCACAAGGACCGTTAAACTTGAAATTCAAGCCTGGAAGAACATGCTGCTCATTAGAAAGAAGTAGCAGAAGGCAATGGGAAATACAAAAAAAAGAGACCACTTATTAAAAAGAAAATAAATTAACAAGCTTGATAAATAACAGAAAAAATGTAAGTAAATGATTAAAATGTAAGGAAAATTGTATTAGGTTGTGAAATGCATTGCATCTTCGCTTGAACTTCAAGCTGCAATTGCACGACATCCTCAGGTTGTTCCACAGTCCAACGGTGGAGGAATAAAGGACCTCTGGAACTGAGAAGTTCGACAGCGAGGCACATTTACTGATACTGGTGCTGCTGTTCAGCGAATCTGGTCGTCCCTCGGCAGGAAAAAAGGGATCTAGGATCAATTGTGAATGTGAAAAATCTCTGTAAAAAATACAACTTACGAAACAACTTGATGAGTTATGAGACCATCTGCTGTCAGGAGAATTTAGGCCCAGAAAACCCCTTCAAGCTTTCTTAGCATATTATCAACACGATCTTGATCAACAGAGTAAACAATACCCTTGTTATGTTACCTATGAAAGAGAGAAAGAAGGAATAAAGACAAAAGGCAATAAATTTCCAGGTTCACGAGAAGGCATTTTCTGCCTTGATTAAACATTGCCACCAGACGTTCCACTGGCAGAACCTCGTTTCCCTGAAGGTGCAATCTTGGTGGTGGTGTTGTGTGTGTGTGTGTTTCAGTGTAAAAGCGCCTGTGTACACAAGAGCGATTTTCTTGGGAATTTGACGAATACCAAAATTTTATGGCTTGTTTTTCTGTCGGTAATGTGAATAACACAAATAAATGGGAAACTGAAGAAACCGTGATAGTTATTTAGCCTTGACACTGCAAACCGTTTTTGTCAAAAATAAAGACAAAAGGAAAGAGCTGGACAGCAAATTGTGTCTTCACGGAAAGAAGAAATGGAAAATGTTACCAGTTATTACATCGGTGGAAAAACAGAGAGAGAGAGAGAGAGAGAGAGAGAGAGAGAGAGAGAGAGAGAGAGAGAGAGAGAGAGAGAGAGAGAGAGAGATAACTCTCTCCGTTGGCATCTCGCCAATAAAATGTCTGCTGAAAAGAACAGCCTTCTCACATATATCAAGACGCAAATATCACTTAACGTTGAATTCAATTTTGAAATAGCTTTCATGGGGGAATTGAATTGTAAATTGTAAATGCCTCTGCCCGTCCAGGGCTTGAATCTGGACCTATAGTTTAGAAAGTGATAAATGGTCGACATTATCAAGTAAGGGCATAATTATATATATATATATATATATATATATATATATATATATATATATATATATATATATATATGTGTATATGTATGCATGTGATCCTCAGCTGAATATCTCAATGGCAATTAATATGAAAAACGGAAAAGAATTGCCCCCATAAAAGGAAAGTCTTTTTTTTTTTAAATCCCAGCAGTAAGGCTAGCTTCAGCAGTTGGAGACAGAGAGAGAGAGAGAGAATTCTCATTCTTTCATTATGAAAGTCATGCGATAAACTTTCCTGTCAATTATCTGCATTAGAAACGCATTAGAGCTGCCTCGCTAACTTTACTAAAACCCTTCTTCAACCATATTATAACCCTTGTATAACCCTTCTGTTACCCAGCGCATTCCCTTTAATATTTCCATTTACTGTTCTTTCAACCTGCAAAAATTTTTCTTCCTAGGGAACCTGTTGTTGCTCTACAGCTAAGAATTCCTTTGAAGCTTTCCCTAAGTTTACTGGAAAAGAAAGGAAGGTAAAGCACCTTT
Source organism: Macrobrachium rosenbergii (assembly GCF_040412425.1). Lineage (NCBI taxonomy): Eukaryota > Metazoa > Arthropoda > Malacostraca > Decapoda > Palaemonidae > Macrobrachium > Macrobrachium rosenbergii. Next base: position 44,715,394 of record NC_089795.1, read on the forward strand.
CAAAAGCAAACGTTCTCTGAACTGAAGAGAGAAATGGTTTTTGGTCTCGTGTTTTGAAGGACTGAACGCGTCTCTTGCGATGGCATACACTCTCCGTTAGTTCTCCATCTCTGTACTTTTTTACGTATATGTTACAGGACTTCGATAATTAACTGACTCTGAATTCACTTGCGAGGAAAGTTTTGACTGTCATGCTTTCATTAGTGCTTGATGTAGTCCTCACGTCCTTCGAGAAACAAATTACTTAGAGAGAGAGAGAGAGAGAGAGAGAGAGAGAGAGAGAGAGAGAGAGAGAGAGAGAGAGAGAGAGAGAGAGAGAGAGAGAGAGAGAGAGAGAGAGAGAGAGAGAGAGAGAGAGAGAGACAACTGGGAATGAGCAAATACTTGAAAATGATGAGTTGTGAGGAATAAAACAGAGAGAGAGAGAGAGAGAGAGAGAGAGAGAGAGAGAGAGAGAGAATACAAAGGTAAAAGAAAGGTACATTGGGAATGAGCAAATACTTGAAAATGATAAGTTATAAGAGTAAACCAGAGAGAGAGAGAGAGAGAGAGAGAGAGAGAGAGAGAGAGAGAGAGAGAGAATACAAGGGGGTAAAGAAAGGTATACTTGATTATGATGAGTTGTGAAGAATAAAACAGAGAGAGAGAGAGAGAGAATACAAAGGGTAGACATGGGGACAAGAGAGAGAGAGAGAGAGAGAGAGAGAGAGAGAGAGAGAGAGGAGAGAGAGAGAGAGAGAGAGAGAGAGAGAGAGAATACAAAGGTATAGAAAGGTACAACTGGAAATGAGCAAATTTGATAATGATAAGTTGTATGAATAAAACAGAGAGAGAGAGAGAGAGAGAGAGAGAGAGAGAGAGAGAGAGAGAGAGAGAGAGAGAGAGAGAGAGGTACAACTGGAAATGAGCAAATACTTGATAATGATAAGTTGTAAGGAATAAAACAGAGAGAGAGAGAGAGAGAGAGAGAGAATACAAAGGGGGAAAAGAAAGGTACAACTGGAAATGAGCAAATACTTGATAATGATAAGTTGTAAGGAATAAAACAGAGAGAGAGAGAGAGAGAGAGAGAGAGAGAGAGAGAGAGAGAGAGAGAGAGAGAGAGGTACAACTGGAAATGAGCAAATACTTGACAATGATATGTTGTAAGGAATAAAACAGAGAGAGAGAGAGAGAGAGATAGAGAGAGAGAGAGAGAGAGAGAGAGAGAAGGGGAAGAAAGGTACACCTGGAAATGAGCAAATACTTGATAATGATTACAACTGGAAATGAGCAAATACTTGATAATGATAAGTTGTAAGAAATAATACAGAATAAAAGAGAGAGAGAGAGAGAGAGAGAGAGAGAGAGAGAGAGAGAGAGAGAGAGAGAGAATTCCACATTCGTTCTGATTATGAAACTCTTGCAATGAACTTTCCTCTCAATTATCTACATTAGAAGCGCATTAGAATTGCTCCAGTCACTTTTCTACAACCTTTCTACAACCATATTACCACCTTCAAAAGCTATGTTTAAGGAATAAAACGAAGAGAGAGAGAGAGAGAGAGAGAGAGAGAGAGAGAGAGAGAGAGAGAGAGAGAGAGAGAACATAACTGGAAATAAGCAAATCCAACATAACGATAAGTATCAAAGGAATTAAAGAGAGACTTATAGTCATCTGTCTCCAGAGCCCAGTGATCCAGCTCAGATTTCCATTGATTTCCTGGGTTCCAGATTTCCAGAGAACTGTACAGTCAAACACAAAGGTCGAAAAAATTATATTCCAGTCGGAGGAAGATTCGAGTTTCCTCCAAAAAGTTTCGTCGTCAGGCTGGTGACGCGAAGGCCATGCTATAGAATCCGGCAGGATTATTATGCTCTGGAAGGATAACGCTGGAAGGAGTCCTCAACCGTTGGACTTCGTTGCCAGGAATTCTTGACCTCGCTTTATCGACTCATCCTTCTTTATTTTTGTTCTAAAGAAGAATTATCGTCTGTTAAGGATGTCTCAAATAGACTGCTGACACTGGTGTGTCAGAGAGAGAGAGAGAGAGAGAGAGAGAGAGAGAGAGAGAGAGAGAGAGAGAGATAACGTTTCAAGGGGTGGGGGGGGGGCGAGTTCCAGAAGCAGGAAGTAAAACGCCTTTAAGAAACGTCCATAGTTAATCGTAATACAATTTAGGGTTGTGTTCAACCCATTGGAACTACAAATATAATTCGAACTTTATTCCATAATTAATTATAATTACTGCTATTATTATTGTTATTTTCTATCTTCTTGGAATTAGGACTTCTAGCACAATAGACACATTATTAGCCTTCATAAACGGTTTTAAAAATTAGAAGAAAGTAATTGCTTAATTAGAGAATTTTTACCATGATTTCTACTACTCATATCTGTTATTTTTTTGTTATTAATTTTTTATGGTATTAATGTCATTACGCAATTACATTTTTATTTCAACTGCTGCATCGCGGATGAACAATTCCAAAATATCAGCTTCTTCATATAACTGTACAGAAGGTTCTTCAGCATCATTTAGAACACCATCATTTAGAACGCGCACACACACACACATATATATATATATTTATACACAAACACACACACACATATATATACTTATATATATATATATATATTTATATATACTTCAAATATATGTGTGTGTATATTGACTGCATTACTAATCTGACAAACTAATCTAACAACAAGAACAAAACAAAATTACAATATTCTTATACTGGGACTGGTAGTTGGATACCAAGAAAAAAAACATCAGGAGAATTACTCAAGGCTATGAAAAAAAATCACCGCTGTAAAAAAAAGGCAGGAAATTTTGGAAAGAGAAAACGACTCTTACAAAAGAGAAAGAGGGAAATGACAACATTACGAGATATTAATCTTCAAAAGTATTTTCTTCCTTCTTTTCTGTAAGAATTATTGCTTGTGTAAGAGGGAAATATTCTTTAATAAAAAAACTTCCCTCTTATCCGAGACTCGCTAGCTTTTTTCCATTACGCCTTTAATTATCGCAGCTTGGTAGCTACCTACTTTTGTTTTTATTGCTCTCTGTAAGGCAATTAAATACGGGGCAAATGTAAAAGAAACGTTCATTAGAAAATTACTCCACAGGGAATTTCTATCATAAAAAAAATTCCACAGGAGATCAAAGTAAGAGTAATATATATAAAAAGTCCGACGGGCAAATGACCTATTCCAGAGATCCCAGACAGCATCGGAGATTCATCTCTGAAAATTAACGTCTTCTGAAGAGAGGGTGGGATAGTTCTGGGGTCCCCTGGGTGTCCTCTTGGTGAGGTGGGGGTAGCAAATGGTGGGTGGCGGTGGCTAGTAACTGGGCCAAGCTTGATTGAGACGCTTTTAAAAGTGGGATCTTTCCTTAGATAAGCAGAGGCTAACGAAGACGAATTTGCGGTTAAATGGAGGAAGGAAAGAAGACTGAAAGGCAAGCCTGTGAATCGACAGAAACGCCAAAGATGAGCCTTTAAAAGTTTTAGCTTTGAACTGTGCATGAACGCGGCTGTTGACTTGATATCCGTAACGAGTGAAGAGGAAAAAGAATATGTCTTTGAGAGGTTATTTTTCTTTCTTTTCCTGTTTTCGGTTTTCGAATGCAGAGGATTAGCAAAAAATGAAGTCTATGCAGAGAAAGATTGATATAGGTTAGACAATACTCTCTCAAGAGGAGGTATTTATGTTATTTCGAAATAATCGGAAAGAGGAAGATCGTAATATTAAACCCTGTTGGATAAACCGTATTTATAACTCGCAACCTCTTCCGATTTTCATCTCTATTTTTCAGTTCTTCTTCTAATAGCACTATCCTGGTTATATTTCAGATGTGGCCAGTAACTCACAAAAATGTTCATTTTTGACTTCACTATTCCCTCATTATATTTTTATATTTCTACTTTTCCATGGAAGTTGACGCTACTCTCTCTCTCTCTCTCTCTCTCTCTCTCTCTCTCTCTCTCTCTCTCTCTCTCTGTTTTTTCTGTCTCAGTCTGCATGTCTCTCCTCTCGAAAGTCTCGTGACTGATAACAGTGATGGCCAACGAATATCTCAAACAATGTAATTTTCCGAGCATTAATAACTACCGATGTTTTCGTGAAGTGAATGAAGATTAAATGTTATAGAAGCTATTGACTGTCTGATCTTTTTTTCAACGTTTAACAGTGGAGTAAGCTCATGTTAAAAATATTAAATCTTAGAAATGTTATATTTCCCTTTTTTACTTTTTCACTTCTATTTTTCAATTTGTAAGCTTCAGTGTGTTTTCCGGTTCGTAACTTGTTAGTGTTAACAAGCTCTCAAAAAATATGTCCTTATACCCGATGCATATTTGAAAAATATGCCATAATACGATACACTGTATAATAAGAAATAATAGTCTTGTTTGCTTTTGTGAGGTGTTATACCTTAGGTCATGATATTCGATGTCGTAAATATCTCGTCATAATCTCTTAAATATGACGAGATATTCGTAATACTCGTAGATTAGTGTCGTGTGACCATGAACGAAACAGCTACCAAAATATTTCTTGATATTTGACGAAGGCGAAATACGTCAGCTGAAAAATATTTCTTTCAAAAAATGGTAAGCCTTTACGTAACGTGAAAATGTGAAGTCACTGCTTTAATTATAAACCTAATTATGATAAACTAATTATGTTCCTGTGTATAGCTCCTTATTGAAATCTATTTTATCTTAATCATTTTTTGGGTCTTCTTTTCTTCCTAAAACTGTTTACAGATAAGTATTACGTTGGAAACCTTAGTGATGAAGCTCTGTTTGATAAGGGTACATATAGCTCGTAGCCTCTTTCAGTTTTCTTGCATTTTCTCTTGTATATTTCTTATTACCACTTTTTTTTCAGCTCCTTTTCTAAAAGCTTTATTCTGGATACAGTTTTTAAGTGACTGACATCCAAAAAAATTTCAGTTTGATGTTATCATCCTCTGTTATATTTCTGTCTACTTTTACATGGAAGCAAATCTGTTGATATCCTCTGATGTTGCTCCTCTCTCTCTCTCTCTCTCTCTCTCTCTCTCTCTCTCTCTCTCTCTCAAGATATGATGGTTCCTTCGTTGAAAATTGAATATTTTAGGGAGCATTCTCTGCTTCCTTTCACCGCATTAGGCGGAATAAAACCAGTCGTTCGGATCAAAGCTGTCGAAAGATGAGCATAAAATTAAGAGAGGGAAAGAGAGAATGAAATGAGCTTCATATTATGAAGATATCTCATAAAAATTGTAGAAGAATATTGGCTTTAAAGCTTTGTCTAGGTTAATATTACTGGAGAGAGAGAGAGAGAGGGATGACCTACAGCCGCAAATTATCCTTTACAGCCCTCCTAACTTTCTCCTTCAAAGTTGGTCTCTCGTTAATTAAAGTTCTTAATAACTTTCCTTTATAAGAGCATATGAAAATACTTTTTTCTGACTTTCAACTCTGGTGGATATTTCCTTGAGAATAATTATTCCATAATTATTCTCAAGGTTTCGTAAGTGAGACCTTTCGACGAAACGTCAAAATAAATGGAAAAATGGAATTCGCTTGTAATTGTGAATATGACTACAATTTGATAGTGTTATGCTAATGTCTTGTGTTGATATATATATATATATATATATATATATATATATATATATATATATATATATATATATATATATATATATATATATATATATATATAGAGAGAGAGAGAGAGAGAGAGAGAGAGAGAGAGAGAGAGAGAGAGAGAGAGAAAAGGTCAACCAACCATTCAGTTTCGAACCGATAATATGTCCCTGTAATATAACATAAACGGAAATCTATTTTGGCAATGTCTATAAACACAACAAAAGGTTCTGAATTCATATGACAAATCTCATATTCCTGATATTATAGAACCTGAATTCTGACTTCTTCGGAAGGCAACAGTCTTTGAAGTCTTTTCTTATATTAAAAGTAACTAATATCCTTTAACGACAAGAATTTCAAGTTGGGTCATTTCTTCCAAAATTTAAAAAATCTGGCTTAATTACTTTCACATGTCCTGGTGATTAGACCAAATCTTGAATGAATTAAGGTAATCGAATCTGTCTTCAATCGAATTCTCATTTCCTCCTGCTTAACGTAAGATTGGTTATTGAGGATTTGATTATCTTGGTTGCTGAGGAGTGGCGGGCAATATTAGTACAAATTTGGTTTAGAGACACTGTCGCATTTATAAGTTCTTGGACAAAACTCATTATCATAACACCACGCAAAATAATAAGAAAACTACTAAGGCAAATAAGATGAACTGATGATAACTATATAGACCAAGAGTGGATGAGGAAGAAAGGTGAAATTGTTCTCATTCTTTCAATTCACTTCTGTATCAAGATGCCTTCCGTGACTAATTACCTAATTTGGTCGACTCTGGTATCATAGGACGCCAGTTCGAGGCTCCAGAAATCGGAGAAGGTAAGCAACTTTCACTCTCTGGAGGTGGCTCTTCTTCCATAGCTATGCAAGAAGAAAAGTTACTATCTACGGCTGATAAGAGAAGTTCTGGATAATATAGGGGAGATCAAGTGTATAATAAAGAGCTTCTGAAACTCGCTACAAAACTTAGAAATAAAGTGTGAAAAGCAATGGGTGACAATGAGGAATAAATTTCACTAAGGAAAATATTTTCATTAAGTAAAAGAGAGGAACACGCCAATAGATCTTTTGTCTGGAAAGTAAAAGAAAGAATATTGAATGATAATAGTTATACACCTGTATTTTCATTAAACACCTGTATTGTTTCATAATTTCAGAGGGATTTTAGTATTTGTTGCACTTTATGTGTGAAATTCACTCTAGTGTATTTTATGGGAAATAACGCATTTATTATTATTATTATTATTATTATTATTATTATTATTATTATTATTGTTATAATAATAAATAATAATAATAATAATAATAATAATAATAATAATAATAATAATAATAATAATATAAGGGTAATAAAAAACGAAGAATAAAAGTGAAAGGTTGCCTATTCTGACTTACTCCAGCATTCCCTTTGAAGCTTCAGCGTTCATTCGTCTTACTACAAGAATTGCCCTTTGATGTTGCCAATGACATGGAGAGGTCTAAATAATAAGTCGCATAACATTCTGTTTTTGCATTCCCCTCGGACCCCGTCCCCCCCCTCGCTACCTTCAATTCTCAATTTCCCCTTCACCCGCCCACCCTTTTCCAAGACAGCGTCAGTTTTAATATATATGAAATGTTGGATGATTTCCATTTGTTGTTGTTGTTGTTGTTGTTGTATGATGAAAGTATGATGTATATATAAATAGATATATATACTATATATATATATATAAAAAAGGTGTGTGTGTATATATATAATATACATATATACAGTATATATGTATATAGATATGTGTGTATGTATATATATATATATATATATATATATATATATATATATATATATATATATATACATATATACATACATAATGATCATGATACAACAACCAGTGATTTTTCATCGACTGTATGGAATATGAGTATTGCTTATGTAACAGTTCACAATTACCTAATATCTGTTGCAAATACATGTTAGAGAGCCCTGGGTCACAATAACCGAGATCGAGGACCGAGTCCCAAAGCCCAAGGCCAGAGGCCCGAGAACCTGAGGCCCCGAGGCCCGGAGGACTGAGACCCGAGGCCCCGAGGTCCGAGAACCTGAGGCCCCGAGGCCCAAGAAACCTGAGGCCTCGAGGCCCAAGAAACCTGAGGCCCCGAAGTCCGAGAACCTGAGGCCCCCGAGGCCCGAGAAGCTGAGGCCCCGAGGACTGAGACCCGAGGCCCCGTTTGCCCGAGAAGCTGAGGCCCCGAAGCCCCGGAGGACTGAGACCCGAGGTCCCGAGACCCGAGGCCCGAGGCCTCCCTAGGCCCCGAGGCCTCCCTAGGCCCCGAGGCCTCCCGAGGCCCGGGCCCCGAGGACCGAGGCCTAAGGTCGGGGACTGAGGACCGAGGTGGAATCACTGAATGTGTTATATTCGAAGACTGGTTGAAAGACAGGAGCTGGAAAGTAAAAAAAAAAAAAAAAATTATTTCTGGATGGACCTTCAAAAGATTTCAGCTAGGAACATGTCCAGATTTATTAGGATATTAATGTTCTCATTATATGACCTTTTAGCATTTACACACATACACACACACACACACAAATAACTAAATAAATACATAAATAAATAAATAAGTAATATATATATATATATATATATATATATATATAAACATATATATATATATATATATATATATATATATACATATATATATATATATATATATATATATATATATATATATATATATATATATATATATATATATGAATATAAAATGTATTATATATATATATATATATAATGTGTGTGTGTGTGTGTGTGTGATAAATGAATTGTGTGTGTGTGTGTGTGTGCTGACGTAAACCATTGAGCCATCAAGAGAGACGTCAACTGGAGTCGCTGAATAGGCTTTCGTCGCGGGTTCGTGTCCCCACGATTCCAAATTTATCACTTAATAAATTTCTTTCGACTTTCTCCAACGGATATACCGTTAAATATTTCGATAAAAGTGACATCCAGATTGTATATAAATCACGGTGTGATAAAAACAATTATATTGAAATTATCATTAATATATCAGGAAGTTATTATTATATATTATTATGTGTGTGTGTGTGTGTGTGTGTAGTGTTAAATACAGAGGAATAGACAAAATACAAACCTTTAAAACATGTTAAATATTACGATAAAAGTGACATCCAGCGTCAATAGTAACCAATAATTATCTTGGAAATTATCATTAATTATCAGGAAGTTATTATTATGATTATTATTATTCAGGTTACTTACAGTAGACCAAGCTTAAGAGAAAGAAATATTACCCCAAATTCCTTTGACAATGAATTATTATTATTCAATAGATGAAACCGATTCATATGGGACAAGCCCACAGGGGCCGCGAACTTGAAATTCAAGCTTCCAAAGAATATGGTGCTCATTAGGAAGAAGTAAGAGGAAGTAGAGGGAAATTCAGAACGAAGAGATCCTACTTATTAAAAAAAATAATAAATAGATAAATAGATAAAAATGTAATAAAATGCAAGAAGAATAATATTAGGGTAGCAATGCACTGCATTTCGCTTGAACTTCTGAAGTTCTCTCGGAGGCTGTTCCACAATCCAATGGTGTGAGGAATAAAGGTTGGCTGGAACTGAGAAGTTCGAGAGCGAGGCACATTTACTGCATATTGGTGCTGCTGTTCAGCGAATCTGGTTGCTCTCGGCAGATAAAGGGGATCAGGGATCACTTGTGAATGTGAAAGATCTCTGTTGAAATACAACTTATGAAAAAGAGACAAATAAGAGATCATCCGTCGATGGTCCAAATCATAACTGCTACTATTAGGAAACAGAAACCTACCACCACGAACCACTCTGTCTAAAAGAGATTAATCTCTGGCAGAAGCAGACATCCACCCCGGAGAGCAGTATTCCAGTCAAGAAAGTACAAATGACTTAAAACAGATTGCACTTATTTTATCACTCTTATAAATATATGAGGCCTTACGAACAATACCGAACTTTCGCGCGGCATTTCCTGAAACTTACATTGGATGTTTCTCAAATGTTGGATGTGAGTCAAAACTTACATCTAGACTAGTTAAAGCTTCTAACTCAATCAGCAGAGTTCCATCCACCTGAAGGGTGGGAAATCTGTCCGACATCTGCTAATCAATAGTGATTTTCTTCTAATGGAGTTCAGCCTCATATCCCACTGACTACACCATTCCCTGATCCGGTCCATGTCCCGTTTGAGGCTAAGGGCAGCTTCATTTCTCATAAGTGGAGACTACTACACCCACATGCGTTGCATCATCGGCATACTGGGCCCAAACATGCAATGTCAGCTGCTGTTAAACCAGTTATTATTATTATTATATTATTATTATTATTATTATTATTATTATTATTATTATTATTATTATTATTATTATTATTATTCAGGTCACATAGACCACACCTAAAATAAAAATATTACCTCTGTATCCCTTGGCAATAAATCGTCCTCAAGCAATGTCAGCTGCTGTTAAACCAAGAGAGCAATATGGAAAATTAATTTCACGAAAAAAGACTATTTATTAAAATAACTTCGCTCTGTAAGGCTAATCCCTTCCTTTGATGGCTTCTGCGCAGGATATTAGGTCAGGATAATGACCCTTTTCTCCGGCCATTAATCATATTTATGCGCCGTTTATACCTCTTTCAATATAACTATACCACCAATTTCTCGTCCGGTGTAGTTACATACGTTACAGTTCTACATCAGACTGTTTTTTGCTTGTCCGTCTTTCTTGATGAGCGAAACTGTTGGGTTACTGAACACAACGTAACTCGTCTATATAGAAACACGTAAAATTATTCGTATGAGTTTATTTATCGTTGTAAAGGATATCTTTTACTAATTTATTTTTATAAAAGATATTTTTTAACATGTCTAATAAAAGTCTTTGTAAGATGAATAAGTTTGCAGTTCGTGATGAAAATACTTGACAAAAAATAGACATCATGTATTCGAGAACAGAAAAGAATTTACACATTTCATTTGGATTCTGATTTCTAGAAATAAATAAGTACAAAATGCGCCGAAGTTTCTTCGGTGCAACCGAGTTTTCTGTACAGCATAGAATGCTGTATGAAACTCTCTGCCACGGCCCGGTGGTGGCATGTGTTGTTGGCATCTATAGCGGTGCCAGACGCACGATCATGGCTAACTTTAACCTTATACAAAATAAAAAAACTACTGAGGCTAGAGGGCTGCAATTTGGTATGTTTGATGATTGGAAGGTGGATGATCAACATACCAATTTGCAGCCCTCTAGCCTCAGTAGTTTTTAAGATCTGAGGGCGGACAGAGAAAGTGCGGACGGACAGACAAACAGCTATCTCAATAATTTTCTTTTAAAGAAAACTAAAAAAGGAGAACAAAACGCTCAGTTTGTCCATACTTGCGGCATTTAGAAAACGCAATAAAATTTTTCTGCAATGTTAGTAAATTTTAATTCTTTATTAAAAGCATTAACAACTGTAGTAGGAAAATAGAATTTTCTTGACGTAGCTGATAATTAATTAATTTTAAGCCAGAGAAGAAATAACATGTTAAAAGAGAGAGAGAGAGAGAGAGAGAGAGAGAGAGAGAGAGAGAGAGAGAGAGAGAGAGGTGCAATCTTTTACGAATTTTTTATGGTCGTGTTGTTAAACCAGATGAAAAAACGAATTCTTTAACGAGCTTGTTACGGTCACGTTGACACCCATTATTCATCTCGGGGAAAGAAAGAAAACTGTGAACGAGGGAAAACTGGTCTTAATTACAAGAGACAAGTTCCGAAATAAGCGCCCTAAAATACTCATCCATTTAGAATCGAAAATGAGGAGTGAGAACGATGCTTTAAAAGCATTCCATTTCCGGGAACAAAATGATGAGTATAAATTATTAATGACCTTTTTATGAAAATCAGGCATTTAATCATTTCTACTTCCAGCAATAAACATAATTTTCCAGTTCATTTGGTCTGTATTATATATACACCTTTCTGTGATTAAAAATAAGATGTAATGACATGGTTATTATCAAAGAATATTCTTAAACTAATCGTAATTTTTATGGCAACTGTTAATGAACAGCTTTTAGCCAGTCTTTCAGTTTGATATACTCGTTAAAGACTTTTTAGTTTATGTTCCTATGTATAAAATACGCAGATATAATTAATTTGATTTTTTTACATAGTGTAGCCTTTTCAAACTGCGGGTGCTTTAATTCAAACCAATCAAAAGTCAAAATAGCGGCAAGAGGTTTTCAAATAGCAAAGCTGAACAACGTCAAATATGACTATCCAGTATGAGGCCTAATGATGTTCAAATTGGAGAATGATTTTAACTACCGCAAACAAGCATTTCTGTTCATCTGGATAATTGAAAAAATCATGTGAACAAATAAAAATGAGACCCACTTCAGAAAAATCGTCATTTCTCATAATGACAAAAGCATAAATCACTTTCCCCAACTTTCACCACGAAGCGTAACGAAGATAAAAGTGGAGAAAGTTTATCAAAAGCTGTCCGTGAGTAAACATTGGCCGTTGTTTTGAAAGCTGAAGTTTGTCTTGCGAGGAAATGTGTTTCTGCACTATTCATCTCGCCTTTACAACGACGTCTCTCAACTTTTAGCCCTTTCCCTCGGAACCAGCGATGGAAATAACGACTTGACGCTGCGGCGGTCGTTACGAAGCTGTTCATCGTTAGCTCCTTGTGAGAAGATTTCAAGGACACGTATGATCTTCGGAATATCTTTTTAATTGTAATTTCGCTTTATTTCATGTTATGAAGGAGTTTTTCGAATTTATAAACGTGCAATTAATGTAATCAAATTTGGCAAATATTACTGAGGCATACGGTCTTTAATAATACAACAACTGTTGCATAATTTACTAGAACTTAATAGAATACAAAATTTAGGCCGAAGTCCAAGCTTTCGGACCTATAAGGTCATTCAGCATTGAAAGGGAAATTGAAAGTAAAAAGGTTTAAAGGCATAACAAGAGGAAAATCTCGCAGCTAGGAGAGGGTTGAGGAAAGTAAGGTCGAAGAAAGAGAATATGAATGGAGGTACAGTAAAAGGAATGAAAGGGGTTCCAGCTAGGGGTCGAAGGGATGCTGCAAAGAACCTTAAGTAATGCCTACAGTGCACCGTAAACCGACACTAGAAGAATTATTAGAAAGCATAGAGAAGCCCAGTTCCACTGACTGCAAATAGCAGAAGCTGTCAGTATAAGTCAACAACGGCCAGCGTTAAATATACAGAGGAACAAGGACCTCATCCTCCCTTCCCCAAGGAAACAACAAGACATCCGTGAGAATCCGAGGGGAGACACGAGCGACGAAACACACCTGGACACGACTACCGACAACGAAGTAAATCAAGACTATCGGTCAGAGATGGGAATCACCCCCTTGCCTACGCCCTTTGCTGCAAGCCGCGGCATAGGATGTGTCCTACAAAGCGCCAGTAATGTCTATGCTGCCGCCCCAGACCACCAGGAAGAGAATGAGGCCCGCTGACCAATAGAAATTCAGCACCCCAAGAATGTCATGTATGAAATTTAAACATCCATATGCAGTAATTAAAACCCTGTATGTTAATTTGTAATCCAGTTCTGAAGTCGCTACCGAGAGGTGGGGAAGCGGTCTGTCGACTAGAAAAAGTAAATGGAAAGAATATTGAGTAATTTTTCCTTATTCATGAGAAGCTTGCATGAAGAGAAACAGAAGTATAGACTGATTCAAAGTCTTAATAAAAAGATAGTATCGGCGAACAATGCCATTAACTTCAATAGACATTGCATAACAAAGCAAATATGCCCAAATAGCATATATATATATGTATATATCCGTGATTAAAAGATATATATATATATATATATATATATCCGTATTATATATATAATATATATATATATATATATATATATATATATATATATATATATATATATATATATATACATATACACATATATATCTGTGTGTATGTATGTGTGCGTGTGTGAGTGCATATACGAAAAAGAAGGACTCTTGCTGAAAGACCATGACTTTAGATAACGGAGTTTCTGACTTGGATTAAACGTCCACCTGGAAAACTTGGACGAAGTATAATCCTCTTACGATCTCATACCGAGATGAAGGATTTAGCTACGTTTACATTGTTCTCTCGCTAGAGAGAGAGAGAGAGAGAGAGAGAGAGAGAGAGAGAGAGAGAGAGAACACTACAAACTGAGCAACATTTTAGTTCTATTTTCCTTTGACATTGCATTTTGCAACCTGAATGATGCAACGACTGTTGCTCACGCAAATATAGCCTCAAGCTTAAAAAAGCTTCACTTACGGAACTCCCTTTGCATCTAGAAAAAAACTATTTCTCCCCCCTCTAAAAAAAAAATAATAAACCGATTGGAAGGCGAGTCTGAATATAGCTTGCCCGATGACGTCAACGAGAGAACCCATCCAGCAAATAAGGGTTTCAAGTATTTATTACTGAGACTCAAAAGAGATCCGATCCCCTATGCAATCGGGGAGATGTTATAAGTTGTATCAGAAAGGGTTTTTGGTATTCTGTATCTTCTTTCGTAGTTTAACGGGGTATCTAATCTTGTCAGTGTATACTGAGATTAAATCGACTGGAACTCTCATGTAATCGGCAATCTGCTCTTATATTGAATTACGTGAAGGTAAAGCGTTTTATAATTTGAAGATTTTATAAATGAAAATTAAATTCAAATGAATATTACTCGTAACCTTCGGGCTTTTAAAGGAAGGTATTCGTTTTAATATCTAATTACTTTGAAGGCCAAAATAGACACAGAAGATGAAACCATGCTCAATCCAAACGTTTTAAAATTTTCAAGTATTATTTAAACAGTTGACTGATAGGATATATGAACTCATATTCTAGCTTTCAACTTCTGTACTTTGTGTAACGGCAGCTGTAATACAGTATCAAACAATGCTAGAATTATTTATCTTGATGAAGAATAGTTTAGGGAAAACCAAGAAATTCATTAAATGCTTTTGCAGTATATGTTTAATTTCATTTGTGCAAAATCTCTTCAGGTGTATTCTATATATCTTGACACTTCATGAACGATTCATCCCCGGAGGTTATTCCATTAGAGAATAAGGAATTCTAAATAGTGACAATGGTCATCATTCTTTTAATACGAAGTGCAATTATATCAGTGCTTGAAACATGTTATGTGGTTATAAATTTATTCATTCTTCCTTTTTAAAGATATTACATTCTTTTTTTTTCACCACCTTCCTTTGATAAACGATGAGGTCTGAATTAAAAAAAATAATCATATTTTCTATTCATTACATTCATCATTAGTACAATTAATACGTCATCGAATAGTGACCTGGTTTTTTGACGAAATTATAGCAATTAATCAGTCCCACTAACAATGCATATTCATCGTTGTGATATCGACAATTTATTGTTAATATACTGATTTCAGAGTTATGAAATCATCCTCTTTTGAAACCCAGCAATGCAGATTTACTGAATATTTATAAAATGAAAACGGATAACGCAACTTTTCGAAATGTCGAGATATTGTTTTCTTGGTAATAGTAATATCTCTATTCACATCAACTAGTAACTGCTACAGTTTGCTGAGATACTTATACACACACAAACACACTGCATATATATATATATATATATATATATATATGCATATATATATATATATATATATATATATATATATATATATATAATATATATATATATATATATATATATATATATATACATACATAGAGCAAATATATAAAACAAATAGATTACATAGAGAGAGAGAGAGAGAGAGAGAGAGAGAGAGAGAGAGAGAGAGAGAGAGTCTAAATATGGAAACAAAATTCACTTAAATAAAATGTCGGATGAGAAACAAAGACTTAGTGTCATTAACCCATTCGTAAAGATCCTTGATATTATCCGGTTGTAGTACCTGAAAAAAAGGAAAAGGTCCCTAATTAAAAAAAATTATCATTAATACGACGTTTATTGTGCTATCGTTGAATAATTAGTTCGTTTATCTGGTTTGGAATGTAAACAAGCACTATTCAGCATTTCTCTTTGTGGATTAAATGATCAAAAACGAAATTATGAGCAAATCAAATGTTTACAAACTGGTTTTACGAATCACCTCACTTTCATTGCCTTCCATATAATACTATGGCAGTTTCAGTGCCTTTTATTTTTCTCCTTTCATATTAAAGGACAAATTAAAAATTCACATACATTTGCACACACATATATAATTACATATATTTACACTCACACACATACACACACAACACACACACACACACACACACACACACACACACATATATATATATATATATATATATATATATATATATGTATATATATATGTATATATATATATATATATATATATATATATATATATATATATATATATATAGTAGTACATACATATATATTCACATATATATATATAATATATATATATATATATATATATATATATATATATATATATATATATATATATATACACATATATATATATATATATATATATATATACATATACATATATATATATATATATATATATATATATATATATATATATATATATATATATATATATATATATATATATATCTATATCTTAGAGGGACTGGCTCCAGATAGTGTTTACTTTCCAGTTCTGAAAGTGATTTGGGATGATGTTCCTAGCCTACTGTATGTCTTCTCCAATAGTTGCATCTGTATCTCTCCCAACATTTGGTCAAATTATACTTACCTCTCTCGCAAAATCTAGCTACTGGAGTCTGACCTTTGAAAATATTTTCAAAAGAAATCCACTCACATTTCTTTACAGCAGGTCCGCTAACCAACAAAACAAAGAGAACAAAGTAATATTCTGGAACAAAGGCATAAAATGTTTCTTGCTGTATTTTAGAAGAAAGTAAATAAATAAATACATAAATTAATTAATCAATTAATTTTTCATTTTCTAGAAACGAATACAAAGAGGAGATGAAGTTGACTCTTGCACCAAAAAAACTATGTAACCGTTCAAAAAGACTTTCTAAATTTCGAAACCGACTTGAGATCAATTTTCTGGGCAAAGCTTTTTTTTTTTTTGGCAAATAAAGGTTTCAATTTTGTCTTCCCTCCATCCAGCCGGTTTTACTGGGATAAAAGCCAATTTCATTTCGCCACTACACGCGTCAGGTATATTCCCCTAATTTCGAAAGAACCTGATTGGAATAAACATCATAGCAGACTTTGTTTTGAATGTGTTCGTTATATTCAGCGCTTATAAAAGAACTGGCATTTTATGAAACAAATGATACCATTACAAGCAAGTACTCCTACATTTATTATTCATTTATCATTTAGATGTTGGGGTTTAATAAATAATCTTGATTTGTTGACAGAAACCAGTCCGTTTAATTCGACTGTAGCTATTCAGTTTTAAGTATTTAGCATCCTTTTGTAAAACCAAAAGAAAAAATCAGTTCGGTTGTAACTATTCATATTTTTTAAATATTTAACACCTTCAGGTTGATTAACAGTTCCTACAGCTGGTAATTGATTGGAAATATTTCATATATTTTGTGTAATCAACCACTGCTGATAATTTGGTTTATCTCCTGTTATCATTTCAGAAATAATTGACCCACTTAAATAATTTAATCACAACAGTCTGAAATGAACAATATAAATTTTAATTGAATATTCAATGAGCACACACGTTTGAATAAGCAGTTGTAGTGATAATATATATAATGCACAACTGAACTTGCTTGTACATAAAATATTAAAATATCATTTTTGTGTTAAATAAAGCTGCAGTGTTAATTATTTGAATTGCTGACGTTCATTTGAGAATGTTCCTTTGCTTTTGCTCTTACTTAAACGTACATACATATATACATAAAGAGGAATCTATTTCATGTATATCATCAAACAATCCTTTATTAAGAAATATCGCTTTAAAGTCTAATAAAATACATTAATAATGAATCACTTTTAATCATTAATATATGAATCATATATATATATATATATATATATCCAATCAGTATATATATATGATGAGTTATATATATATATATATATATATATATATATATATACATATATATATATATATATATATATATATATATATATATATATATATATATATATATATATATATATATATATATATATATATATATATACACAAACACACGCACACATGTATATATGGGGATGTGTGTGTAATTAGCAAGAGAATACAATGTACTCTTCTATCTTCGATTATGCTTTGATATGTTGAAGCACACAAAGTTTTATGATCCAAGTACAAGAAATTGAAGTGGTTGTGATGTCCGGTCACAACAACTTCAATTTCTTGCACTTGGATCTCAAGGCTTTGTAGTGACAAACGTACCCAAAAAGCGCGAAGAATTCGAGAAGTTAAGAGTGCATTGTGGCTATTACAATTACATATGTATCCGGTAAAAAGTGATCAGTAGATTCTACACAGACACACACGCAGACACACACACACACACACACATACACACACACACACATATATATATATATATATATATATATATATATATATATATATATATATATATATATATATAGTATATGTATTTGGATTAAGAAAGAAAATTATAATACCATTTAACAACCATTTATCACAAAATCGTATCGTAAATTCCATCCACATTTTAACATTTAATGTCCTCTTGTGTCTATTTTGCTCCTAAACAGTTGTCCAAGAGAATCCAATAAAACCCATTCTATTCCATTTTTAGGAAAAAGGGTAATTTTCTTTCCCACACAAAATCGACATCACCAATTTCTTTCACAGTTCTCCAGCATTCCTTATTTACAATTGAAGACCCCCTTTACCTACGGGCCAAGGCTCCTTTCCATTTCCACTGATAATTTCTCTCCGAGAAATTGTCTTTCCTTATGATATCGTATCCTTGTCTCCAAGAATCTCATTTCTCTCATTTCTTAACACGCAGCAGAGGCCTTACCACCATGGGACAGGTCTTGTATCGAAGACCTCCTCCCTTGACAAGAATTTCCACCTCATTCTTGACTTCAAGTTCAGGAACAAATAAAATCAGTCGACTTTTTATTTCTGAATTGGCAAACAAAGGACATGAGGGAGAAGGTTTTTTTCTTATTATAAAAAAGAATGATTTTGATTTTAGATATTCTGCACAGGCAAATTTGTTACGCATATTTTAATGACGGCTGGAAATTCATCTAGAATAATATCTAGCAAAGATTTTTCAGTGCGGTCGGTTCCCTTGTTGTTACTGTTTCCTTTTTTCTATTCATTTTATGATGCTTTCTGAGATTTCTAATCTACTGGAATTTCCGTATTCAAGAACATGCAAAGGGAAAATGTGTGGTAAACCATATGGAAGAAACTATGTAGACAACAGTAAATCCTGTAATACCTGATCAACCATATGAAAAGAAACTACGCAGGAAATGAAACAAAAATAATGAACCATAGTTGGAAAGTCTAAAGCAAGGGGATCTTCATTATTTCAAGAATGTTCCATAGAAATAAAGGATTATTCTGCTATACAAATGAATATACATAATTTAAAAAAAAATACAATAAGTAATATCAACACAAGCATTGGTAACAGATAAACGGATTAATAATGATTTATGAAAAAGAATACACACAATTTATTGAAATAAATAATTGAAAATTGACATAAACATAATGTACCCACAATCAGTCCATTAGTATGTCTGCCAGATTGGTATTAAAAGAAATTATATATTTCACTGAATGAATCTTACTAATTTCTTTCGGTACATTACAAATTCCACTCAATAAAACTCTAAAATTGTAGAATTCCATTGCGCCAATCACCTGGTTTCTCGCGACAATTTACTCCAATCGACGTACGAGAGGATACGGCCACCAGAGTAACACGTCCCTTAAATGAGAGATTCCTCTCACGAATAAAATCGTCCCATTTTAACTCTGGCGCATCAAATGGTTGCCACGAGCGGGTGGGGTTTCGAAATGACGAGAAATCTTTTGCTTCAGACTTTTTGCAACTAGGTTCAGTCTTTGTTTTCATTACAAATTTGAGACTATTTTATTGATCCTCATTCTGTATCCATTCACGTTTCTTATAGCATTATAAGAAAACTTGAATTCAGCTCTAATATGTCTGCAATCATTTAATTTGTTATTCATAATTTCCGAAATGATATGAGGGAATTAGCTCAACTTCTGGTAGAGTTTGTCATTCCTGTTAACTGTCAATTATGTTAGAAACTCATGGAGGTCTTAAAATAAGATAAATTCTTTTACAAAAAAAAAAGAAAAAACAGAAATTGATATGGAACAAACAATTCCTGTTATGATGGAAAGTCAACAAAATAACAAAAAGAAATACGGTGTTAAACTTCCGCGTATGATATGTACAGTAGACTGCAACAAAAAGCGAATAATATCAATATCAATTTGACTGTAATAAACCTACTTCCTCTTCTTCTTAGCTTAATCCTTAGTAGGGGTAGCTGTTTTTGACTGACCTTTTCCAAATGTTTCTATCTTGTGTCCTCCTTTCGTTTAGTCCTTTATGCCAAAATAGATAATGAAATGATTTGGGCAAAACAAATAATGGAATGATATTATACTGATGAAGAAGAATGAACACTTAGGTAACAATCATTATAAAAACTTACTTTCAGTGAAGGCGAGTTAGAGTCTACTAGACAAGACAGAAAAATAATGAATAAAAAATATACAGTAATTTAAAAGATATAAACGAAATAAAATGAAAAATAATGAGACCTAAATAAAAACAACAAAAGCCAAACCAATCTAGACGGAGGTTAATCCAAGAAAATCCTTCGCCCTTTCCATTCAGATTATGGAGAAGATTGCGTGCTGTGCTGGTGTGACGTAATAACTCTACCACTATACTATGTTACCGCCTGCTGTGTCTGTCATTCAGAACGAAATGGAACTGAATTATCCCCAAAGGTGTTGGGAAAAAGGATTGTGCATCACGGCACCCGTTGTTTACGCTGGAGGCAAAGGAAAATCGACCTCGGATTTGCATTCTTAAGTACAGTGGTTCCTTAGCTTTTGTTTATCTCAGAAATTCAAGATAGTCGAGTCAATTTCGTCTCTTTGTGGATACGGTTCATAATCATTTGCATTATTTTTCAAAACGCTCCTGAAAGCATATGGAATTTTAGAAAAATGAAGCGTCGTAATCATTTGCATTAGTTAAAACTTTCTTATAAGCATATGGAATAATAGATAACACGGAATGTCTTTAACATTTACATTAGTTAAAATGTTCTTAAAAGCATTTGGAATAATATGAAAAGGGTGGAAAAAATTAACTTAGGAGGGACGTATTAGATGACAGAAAAGGTCAGACACATTTAAGATAAAATAAAATACAGAAGGAAATAAGTTATATCCTCAACATCTTGTTCATATGGACGTGAAAATATATTTCAGTGATGGTTCTCCTCAGCTGGTAAAGAAAATCTTAGGGTTACCATTCATCTTAACTTCTTTGGCAAGGCTTCCTATTCGGAATAGCAAGAGGGCTGTTTGTATAATAATTCAGTACACACACACATACACACACACACACACACACGCACACACACATACATATGTGTGTGTGCCTGTGTATTTACACGTGCATATGCTCTATACATATTATAGATTATATATATATATATATATATATATATATATATATATGTGTGTGTGTGTGTGTGTATGCCTATACATACTATATACATACATAATATATATGCATATATATATATATATATTATATATATATATATATATATATATATATATATATATATCTGTCTATTATGTCTAAATATATATATATATATATATATATATATATATATATATAAATATGTGGGTATATATTAGACAGATAGACAAATACATATCCTCAAAATTCAGACCCCTGGGAAATGTTCCTTCAGAAACTGTACGAACTCGCACAGACAAAAAAAAAAAATAATAATAAAAAAAGACAGAGCCACCCAAATGAACCGGGACCAAAGTTCAAGATCAATAGAATGATCTCGTAAGAGAAAGGAAAGGACGGGGTGACGAACGGAGGAAGCGTGGGAATGGAACATTTGCAGACGGAAATCTCATCAGGCGTCGTAAGTATCCTGCAGGATTTTGTAGGACATTCTTCCCATAGCACTGGGAAGACGGATATGAGTTTTGCTGAGGGGGTGAGATAGATGATAGATAGATAGATAGATAGATAGCTATATATATACATATATATATATATATATTTATATATATATATATATATATATATATATATATATATATATATATATATATATATATATATATATATATATATATATGTGTGTGTGTGTGTGTGTGTGTGTGTGTTGTATGTTTAACTGCGCATGAACAGCTGACCCTTTCAGTATCTTATTCATTCTGTGAAACTCTGCGCTGTGTATATCTGCAATAGATAAAATTTATTTGAAGGAATGCAGTTCTGACTGAGAAGTTATACTTCCCTACCTGTTTAACCTTTCGTTACATTGGACAGAGTTTTTAATCATCAATTACACGAGAGAAAGGTTTGAATAATTTTTTATTAGATGAAGTCATTAAAGATTCGATGGTTTGAGCGAATATTCAACAGACATTGTTTTATGCATCACTGAATCTTCTAATGGCAAATTCATGGGTTGCGAAAACAAAAGCTAGCCTAATTAATTCAGGTAAATACCCTGTAATTATGAAAGAGAGAACTTCAAATTCAGAATATTCTATTATTATTTGTTTTAAATTAACGTCCTGTGAACTTGAATTCATGTTTTTGTAAAAACAGAATATTACCCAACTAATCCAGTCATATACCCTGCAATTTAGAAAGAAAGAAAGAATAGTAAATTAGAATATTTTACTATCTTTTTATATTAACGCCCTATGAACGTGAATTCGTGTTGTGAAAACTAAATATTACCCAATTAATTCAGTTGAATACCCTAATATCATGAAACACAGAATTAAAGAAATAGACTATAATAATTTTTAAAAATTTGTTAAAATCCTATACAACGGAATTTTGACTGGTAGACGATATGAAGTTGAAGCATGTAACTTTAAAACGTAAAATGTTCGGTTACAAAAAATCTTGAAACAGAGTTTCATTAATGGAACTTTTCCTGTGCTACGTAAAAGCAGTAACACGCGATTGTTACTTTTACATAGCACAGGAAAGCTACAAGTAGCGTGTTGAAAGTTACTTAAGAAAAGATAAACATTCCAAGGACAAAAGGAATAAGAGTTGAACAAAGGTAGAAGAAGGACAAATTGGGTCAGAGTAAGTCTCAAGAAAGAAGGTTCCTGCGGTTAACTTTAGCTGTAAATTGAAACTTTCTCTTCCTTGAGGTTGAAATACCAATTAAGGAAACAGTTCGTTAATGGCTGGGATACGAGACTGGGATGCTGAGAAATCTTCTTTTTCTGTATCGAACAGCAAAACAAGCCGGAGTTTCTTCTGCGCAACACGAGTTTTCTGCCCGGTGATGGCCTCTGCCACGGCCCATAAAACTCTTAGCCGCGGCCCATGAAACTCAAAATCACGGTCCGGTGGTGGGCCTATGTTCTGGTACCCAGCGCTGCCAGGAGTACGATTATGGCTGATTTTAATCTTAAATAAATAAATTATTGAGGCTGAGGCTGCAATTTGGTATGTTTGGTGATTGGAGGGTGGATGATCAACATACACTTGCAGCCCTAGCCTCAGTATTTTTTAAGATCTGATGTGGACGGACAGACAAAGTTGGCATTGCACACAGTTTTTACAGAAAACTAAAAAAGTCGCAAATATAATAATAAATACTGCAGATAAGTGAATAGAAAGATTGCTTTCACTTTGAAATGAAAGGAAAAGTTTCAGTAAAAGAACATCATCTCTCTCTCTCCAGAATTACCATAAATAAGATATGTATCAATTTTAAGCTCTGATTTACATGTCATCTCCAGAAGACACACAATTTATATTAGCAACCGCAACGTACGCATAACAGGCCTTTGTATTACTGTTTAACTATGTATCACCATTTTGTTTGATTCGTAGCCATCATTTTATTTAATAAAATTACTTTGTGGTGAAGAATAAATAAAAATAAAGAAGACACAAGAAATTACAGCTTTCAAAAGCGCACATGACAATCAAAATAAGAAGAGACGAGAAAAGTCCCGCGTAATATCACAAAAACCTTTGCTGTTTTCAACAGAAACTGACAGCGTGAACCCCTCTCTCTTTTATTTGTCACTAAGGAGGGGGTCCACTGAAATGAATCCCAATCTCTGATGTCAAGATGGCATTGTAGACTAACGACTTCTTTTGGGAAGTAATTTGTCACAAAAATAGTCCTTGTTTACCTGAATGTCTTGTTATTGTTGACTTGTCAGCTAACAATTATTTTAATATATTTACTGCAATACTCTATGACTTTTAAGATCTATCTATCTATCTACTATATATATATATCTATCTATCTATATCTATCTATATATATATATATATAGCATATATATATATATATATATATATATATATATATATATATATATATATATATATATATTTATATATATAATATGTGTGTGTGTGTATGACCACTGAAATCTTCTTCTCCGCAAACACAACAGCTGCAGCCAGAGTTGTGGTACAATCAAGCGCTCCACAAACAGCCGCCGGGTCTTGAGATAATGCTTCGTAACAGCCTCATTATGACAACAACGACGTTGGCTGTCTGAGACTGACCACTTCCACCAAGGTCCTGAAAGCGCCCTCGAGGAGTAGGGAAGAAGGAGTTGGGACCTGACCTTGACTATAATAACTTTAGTAACAATGTCGTGTTTCTTTATGAAAAGCCAAAGAAGAAATTTAAAGCTATTTTTACGTTAGCTAGACATAGCTTTACTATTGCTGTCTTATCATTAACTGCTTAGAAAAGTCTTAGGTAAATTTTGAAGGCTCGACGCTTTTTCCATTTATACAATTCCTCTGAAGTAATTAGGGAATCGATTGCCTGTATACCATTAGAGCTTTCTCTTAGGTCGAGATGTTTGCTTTTGGCTTCCAGTTATGATTCAACATCGATGTGAATGTTTCTGTCATTAAGTTCGAGAACGTTTAGAATCCCTGTGGGCAGGTCTGGAAGACCATTACTTTTCTGTTAATTCAGTTAACTTTATATATACTATATTAATATTATATATATATATATATATATATATATATATATATATATATATATATATGTATGTATATATATACATACACACACACACACACATAATGTATATATATATATATATATATATATATATATATATATATATATATATATTTATATATATATATA
The DNA here is from genome assembly GCF_040412425.1 of Macrobrachium rosenbergii. Lineage (NCBI taxonomy): Eukaryota > Metazoa > Arthropoda > Malacostraca > Decapoda > Palaemonidae > Macrobrachium > Macrobrachium rosenbergii. The sequence continues at coordinate 44,740,503 of NC_089795.1, forward strand.
TATATATGTATATTTTACTTTTCATTTATTTATTTACTTCACATTCCCTGATGAAGTTTTTGTCTTACAATCTTGCAGAGTTGTCTAACTATAACGCAAACTTTGTTCTTTCTAAAATGTCGCAAATTTCCGAGTTAAAAGAAAAATAACTTCAGTCAAAAGAGTCGTGAATGAAACTGACACGTCCTGAACAAATACTGAAAGAAGAAGTAATTACGTGAGAAATTCCAACACTTGCGGATTATCAGTAAAGTTTGGGACTGAAAAAGCGAAATGACTTTTGTAAACGGTGTCCATTTTCTGGTGACTCAAAACGGATTTTATGTTTTCCTGTACCTTAAGAATTTTATTGTGATATTAACAAAATAAAAACAAGAGTAGGGAATTACACTTCAACTGCTGAAAAATACAAGCTCTTTTAGAAACATCACTTTTTCAATGAGAAACCGTTTCAATTATTATGGTCGTTTTTTCTATGCAAGAGAATATACTCACTTATATTCTAAGGTCGTAATTTATACATTCTCCCAAGTGCCGAAAATTGTGTTCTGAAACCACTTGTTTTTTTATGAGAAACAAATCAATTTTGTGTCGCGCAAGAGAGTCTATTCTACAGTTCTAAGAGCATAATTTATACATTTTTTCTCCAATATGAAGGCCATGATTGTTCTCAAACAAAATGAAATTTTGTTCTTATCAGATCAGAACGCACAGTTTATCGAAAAGATATCACAGGTCAGTGAATGAGAATTCATGACCAATGCTTTAGTATTGCGTAAATACATCTCCGTATTCCAAAAAGGTGTTAGCCACTGAACCGGTAATAATATATTTAAAAATTCTGAATCCGAATTCAGCATGAGAATCGATAGTCAACAATATTCAGTAGTTTGAATAAATCACCAATTTTTCCTCTATCCACATTTGAAAGGGTAATATCCACAAGTGGTGCTTTATTGTTTTGCCTTTTCATTTAGTTGATATGTATGCAATGCATAACATCAATAATGATCAATTACTTTTAGATTTAGCCTTAGGCTACAGCAGTGATTGCAGTCGAGAAGTAGAGATAATAATAATAATAATAATAATAATAATATAATAATAATACATCAGCTGGTAATAATAATAATAATACTACTACCAATAATAATAATATCGTCAGCTAATAATAATAATAATAATAATATCACCATCAACTAAATTGTACTTCTTTGGATGAATAATGATGATGAATGTACAATGGATCACCTTTCTCACACTCTCTCTTTCTCCAGTTGTGGTTCATTGGTAGAACCACTAGGCATGCGTTTGCAAGGACACTGACCACCAGTCGACTCAACTGTAAAGGGGTACCAGCGTCAACTTGGAGGTCATGAAAATGAAATGTCATGAGGGTTGCAACCTCATCTCTAGAGGCGTATTGAAAGCATAATAAAGCAAGGAAGGCGTATGATACAATAATAGATAAATAGATAGACTGATAGACTGATAGATGGATACTTGTGAGCCTGAGTAAGAAGAAAACATAAAATGAATTTTATTTACCTCATCATAAACCTCAGATCCTTCTTTTTCTGAAAAGCGTATTTTGCTAACCAGTTTTATTCACCAGTTTTCGTAAGACAGTTTTCCCAAACCTTCAAATCATTTTGACTCGACGAAATCTGTAAGAATAATAAAAAATGATGAAACCAGGAAATTACTTTTCCAGCACGAAGAGCAGATTAGTTTTTCAAACAGAATTGAAAGTCATTCCACTTGGGATTCGTGTCTAGTAGACTAATAATTCTAGGATAATTCTTGCACAAAAAGATTAAATTTTAGTTGCTTTGTCAGCTAACAATTTTTTTCAATATGTATTTTTTTCGGTTAGTGAACCCGCTTACACAAAAAGTATCGCACATCAAAAATACGATGGAATCGTTACATGGAAATAGAGTCTATTCCATGATGTCTAATGCAATGAAAAACTCACTACACATGACAAGCGTAATTATATATGTCAAAGGTTTATGAATTACAAGAACATCATTATAACTATGACGATTAATATAAAGAAAGAATTCTGAATTGGGAAACTATAGTTTATTTCCAATTACGAATTTAGTTCAATTTCAGCAACATTCAAAACATAGTAACAGTTTGAAGAAGTACTGAGACTTATAGCAGTTGTAGGTAACTAAATAAAACCCTTATTTTTAATAAACATAACCCTGAGCTTAAGCATGCAAGGATTACTATGGAGATCCTTGCAGTTATGAGGCTTAGTCCAGCATCCTTTGTTAGTTTGTTTTTTTAAGTAGTCATTTGTCGAGGGATAACTTATAGAATGGAAATATTAACATTTTTAGTTTATTAATTTATGTTTCGTTTTCTGCATCACATCGCTGGTCCTTTGAAACTACCGTCGTTTGAGTTTTTCTTTTAACAACAATGCACAGCCATGCTTGATAGGGTTTACACACACACACACACATATATATATACAGAAACATACACACATGATATAGTATATATATGTATATACATATATTTATATATGTATATATATGTATATATATATATATATATATATAGTATATATATATATATATATATATATATATATATATATATATATATATATATATATATATATATATATATGAAATATTTATCACACCATGATTTATATATTAATCATGAAGTTACACAAGATTATAATGAGGACAGGTGTTGTTTAATATCCAATTCAAAGTAGTTAAAATGAATTGGATACAAACGACATTTGTAGTTTCATGATTATATATATATATATATATATATATATATATATATATATATATATATATATATATATATATATATATATATATATAAAGGGGAATAGACAACTTTTCAAAATTAGTTAACAAATTGGTAACATTTTTCAAAAGAGAATCATAATACAGATACACTATATATACATATATATATGCTGTATATATATTTGTATATATAATATAAATATATACAGTATATATATATATATATATATATATATATATATATATATATATATATATATATATATATATATATATATATATATATATATACACAGCACTCTCTCTTAAAACATTTTTCCAGTTAGTTAATCAACTTAAAACATACTTTGACCCTTTTTATTTCTTCTGTAACATTTATCTTCGAGACACTTCTTCGGGAGAAGCACAATAAATCTCCCCTCAGAAAAGGGGATGTCAAAGCAGTGGGCGAGAGAGCTTTCCAAAGGACAAAGGATTCCTTTCCATTCGGCCATTGTTTGCAACAAGTGCAGGAGAAAGAGAGAAAAACAATATCGCTGAAATTTTATCGTTCTCGGAGGAAGGTGGAAGGGGAGGGAAAGGAAGAAGGGAAGACAGCAGGGAAAAGAGAGAGAAAGAGAGGAAGATAGAGAGAAAGAAAGAGAGGGAGAAAGAAAGGCAGAGAAAAGGGTAATGCTGTCACTGAAGAATTGGAAGAAGGAAGGTACTGACGTGAAGTTTATTTCAAGGAGACTGCATAATATATAAACTTCAAATTCGTGCAGAGTGAAGGTATCGTAGTCCGAGATACGCAACGTTCCTCCGTTCGGGTGACTTGGTGTCTTGATTATCTCTTATATTACCGCCATTTTTGACGGTATGGGGTGACATGTATTTCTTTGTAACTTTACTTTCTTATTCCATTTTTGGAGAGAGAGAGAGAGAGAGAGAGAGAGAGAGAGAGAGAGAGAGAGAGAGAGAGAGAGAGAGAGAGAGAGAGAGAGTCCAATACTTATTAATCCTCGCCTTGACCTATATATTAATTCCACGTATTTTTTAAGTAGAATATGAACACCGGAAAATTTTGATATAACCATTAGTAATTAAACCAACAATTTTATTACTAAAACCAGCAAAATCCAGAATACTGAAATCAATATAATTGTCTGCTGGAATCAAAATTCAGCGAACGAACAGTCATTATTTAACCATTTCCACGAGGTCCCCTGAACAGCAGGTTCCCTGAATTCAAGTGTTGGTGTAATAGTACCAGAGCAATTATTTTATATACTAATTTGAACACGTTACTGGTAGATACACGCATTAGTAATTCCAATATTTAATTTATATAGTCTCCTTACATTTAATTATTTGCTTACACTTTTATCTATTTATCAATTTGTCAATTTATTTTTTTTTTGTTTTTAATAAGTGATCTCTTCTTTCTCTCTGTATTTACCGTTACCGTCTGTTACTTCTTTCTAATGAACACCATGTTCTTTGGAAGCTTGAATTTCAAGACAGTGGTCCTTGAGTGTTTGTTCCACATGAATAGGGTTCATTTTCTGAATAATAATAATAATAATAATAATAATAATAATAATAATAATAATAATAATAATAATAATAATAATAATAATAGCGATTTTAGTGAATACTTGGAATTAATATACGGCATCTTTCTAAACAAATAATTCCATTTTATCACCACAAAATCTAAAGGCATGAAAAATGGAGTAATGTAAGGTGAAACGCATTTTCGTTCCCTGATAGATAAGGAAAAAAGTATGTAGCTATTTCGCCAACCAAAGTAACTGAAAAATAATTTGAATAACTTAATACATAACTTAATACTCAGAAATTGAGATTCACTGAATCTCCTGTGGATCTAGCACTCAAGAATGATGGACGCATGTACGATAAGTGTAAAAGAAAAGGGAAAATGACTCAGGAACATCAGTAATTCAGCTGATATTATCATCACTCAGTTCTCTCTAACTGCAGAAACCCCATCTTGTTTCCTAATGGAAACCGGTTTTGATATTATGTCCCACTAATTAATTCTAGTTTTTGTTTCTAGGTTACCAATATTTTTAAATATCATAAGATATGATTGTCATCAGGTCAAGTTTAAACAGGCAGTCTCTGGATAATTTAGCAATTTTTCTTTAAATCGCTGTCACTCTTATACTCTGCTCTTAACAGTCATCCATAATTCTTTCAGTATTTTCCTGTTCAAACATTTGAAATATAATTTAGTTTTTCAACATGCTGAAGACATAAAAATCAACAATGAACGTCATTGTACTTTATCGATACAAGAATCAGTATTCAAATGAGGAAATTCGTAAACAAAAATGTTATATAAGATGCATTCTGTAACCACAAAAGTCAGAAACTTATAACGCAAATGGATAGTCATACCCTAAACCTTATTTCGGTAAGAGTAATACAAAATTCTATTTCTAGGAGAGATAACAATTTGAGTTTGAATTTCAATACTTTTTGTTTTATGCAGATTGCAAGAATTCTGATGCTGAACACTGCAGTGTTGAAAGAAACTCTCTCTCTCTCGCTTTTTTTAATAAAGCTGAGACCCATTTTATTAAAAACTTTAAAAAAGTAAAAGGAAGTAATCATGAATTGATAACATTTGATAATTTTCACTCTTAAGCAGCATTATAACGATGACCTATCTATCTATCTGTATACATACACACACACACACATATATATATATATATATATATATATATATATATATATATATATATATATATATATATATATACACAATATATATTCCTGCTCTTTCCATAGCAATATAAATAATAACATGGAAAGACCCCAGATATTGCACATTCATTCCTCGGCCGCTAACTTACCTCTCAATCGGCAGTATTCACAGTTCCGCACCAACATTCCGACCACTTCATCTTAGAAATAAAGAGAAGAAGAAGAAGAAGAAGAAGAAGAAGAAGAAGAAGAAGAAGAAGAAGAAGAAGAAGAAGAAGCACAAACCTGATTGTTTGTGTCCCAGAACCATAAAGCTAGCTAGATATCGCATTGGTAACCTCTTTTCAGGATAAAAAGGTTTCACTGCGTACAGGTGTTTGTCTCAATAAAGAATCAAAGATAGAGAGGGCGCCTTTCCTAAAGCCCGCCCCCCCCCTCTCTGAGCTTCGTTACGTGATTGAAATATGCGAACAAAAGACTCTTTTGTTTTAGCCTGAGCGATGCCAAAACTGTATTTCGTGTTGAAATAAAACTTTTTTTTTATTTCCTTTTGAATGCTGAGTACACCTTCTACATTTTGGAAAATAATGAATACTTATAACAGATATGCTTTACTACGACTTGTAAATATTTCCTGAAATTTTAATATTTGAATATTATTTTAGGTAATTTTAAGATTATCTATGGTGCATCACTATTTTGTGATCGGAAATAATGAATAAAAAGCCATAATAATGTAAATGATAAACTGTATTTTTCCAAAATACAAAAAGGATAAAACAGTGGAGTTTTCGACCGTTTGCACAACAGTCCTCTTCAGCCAGCTGAATAAAAATACTTGTTTATCTTAAAAAGACAAATTGTAAAGAATTTTTGTGACAGTCCAGGAAAACATCGAACAATCTTCCGGCGTGAATATGGCAGTTATGTTATGGCTGTTTCCCCGTATCTGTGAGCCATTGCATAACTGCCATATTCACGCCGAAAGATTGTTCGATGTTTTCCTGGGCTGTCACAAAAATTCTTCTCAATTTGTCTTTTAAGTTGGCTGAAGAAGACCGTTGTGCAAACGGTCGAAAGCTCCCCTGTTTTATCCTTTTTGTATTTTGGAAAAATACAGTCTATCATTTACATTATCGTGGCTTTTTACTCATCAATTTTAAGATTAACCTGTTTTTAAATCCTAGGGCGTTGAACTTTGATTAATCTATTAGGAAACAAATGTCACATGATGGCTAAACATGAATATCCGATTATGATCTCCGGAGCAATAGTTACCAAACGCTCGGAAAAAGCCTTAGATGAACCCTGATATAAGTAAATACCACAAATGAAAGTAATCATGTGTTCCATATTTTATGACTATCATTAAAAGTTGCATACCTTATTCATTAACAGTAACCTGACAATCACTCAAAAGAAAGGAATATTCGCCTCATTAGACTGCTAACATCCATCATTCACTGATCCCTTCCAGGACAGCCAACAGTTCTCTTATAATTCCAAAAATGAGGTCACTGGCTTCCAGGTCAAACACTCGGCCAGACTGAGAATGGAGGTCTTTGGTTCTGTCATTTTCTGGAAAGGTTATTGGCAAATGTCGTTTTCAGGACGACAAATATTTGAAGTCGTTTTCCTGATGAGAGAGAGAGAGAGAGAGAGAGAGAGAGAGAGAGAGAGAGAGAGATCAAAGGTAATGCATCATTAAAAACAGAGAGAGAGAGAGAGAGAGAGATTATTATTAAGTTTCCATAATATTTTGACTACCTACTTATAATACGCACATACATGTTTTCATGTAACTTGCCATACTTTTACAACAGAGTTTAAATGCGAGAGAGAGAGAGAGAGAGAAAGAGAGAGAGAGAGCTCAATAAGCTGTGAGAGATGTACAAATTTAGTTATACTAAGAACAAACAAGTTAATACAAACCCTCCAAAAATAATCAGGTCAATGATATAAGGCACTACGTGTAGCTAATGGTATCTTGAATAAGAAATATCGCATTTAAGACAATCTTTTCGAGGCTGAAAAATATTTTGGCATTACGAAGCACTTCACCTGACTTCTCTTAATAATTTACACTCATTCATAAAGTGATATCTGTTGGGAAGGTATGTATTACTAGCTAGATTGTCTACCTAGAACCGGGAATTTTAGGAATCGTGTGTGTGTGTGTGTGTGCGACCTGGTAGCGTCTGAGGAACTCTTCCAATGCACGAGGAAAATTAAATACACAAGTTTCCTTCGCAAAGTTCTTCGCTGAGGCGTTAATTGAAAAACTTTGTAAATGAATCAAAACCTGGGGTCTTACTCGCCCCTTAGGTGTGTCCTAAGATCTGACCCTTTTGTCACTTGTAAATTATAGAGGATTTTTATTTCTGTTTCAGCCGCGCGTCCTATGGAGCAAAGTATATTGAACCTCCGCAAATGTGTTATGGCGTTAAGAGGATATAGTAGCTTTACAAGAATCACAATAATTTTTTCGTTATATGTACCCATAGCAACATGAAAAAATTAAGATATTCACGTTCATTCTCGGTATAATAATAAAGATTTTATAAGTTCGAAGCAAAACTTCTTATAAAGATGCGGATGTATTAAAGATTTATTTTGTTTTAGGCATAAATCTGCAAGGCAGTAAAAAAAAAAGATATTGGTATCCCGCTTACATTATCAGGCACATGCAAAAGTATTTGGCGAAAGTATTCTCGAAGATACTTAACTAAAATGAATGAGAAATTAATCTAGATAAGGAAAGGGTCACGACGATGTAGCTGTTTCTTTCAGGCAAAAATACCAGACATTCCAAAGTCAATGACTTACAAAACATAAGAAACTGTAAAGTAAGTTGGAGAAAAGCTGAATAAAATAAGAATAAAAATACAAGAATTAAAAAAGAATAAAACAAGAATAGAACTAAAACCGTCATTTTACAATGGATTTTCTCCTAAGTAAACATTTATGAAACCAGATTGATGAACCTATGATAATAAAAATTATATGTTAACAAATATTAAATAATTGGAAATGAGATCACTATGCATTATCCGCAAATTTCCAAACCAGAATAGGCCTATCACTTAACGCCGAATTCAACATGCTTTGGGAATAACTTACACCCAAGAAGAGTAATGTAAATCAGGAAATCTACGATATTTAGAAAAAAAATTATATATATACACATATTTAGAAAAATATATATATATATATATATATTTTCAGTATATATATTAATAGTATATATATATAATATATATATATATATATATCTATATATATATTTCAGTGTGATGTTTTAGTATGTTTTAATATCCATTACGAGCCAAGTGCGCCGAATAATTTCAAGAAAAACGTCATTATATGATTCTGACTTTGAAATATTGATCTTTGAAAAGTTTTTTAACAAATGCTGATGCTATGTTTTTAGCCTGTATTTGAATCTCCTTTTAACTTTCTTGGCGAAACAATATTAAGGAAAGAACATTTCGAGAAGTTCTTTTGTACCAGCTGCCCCTTTTCCCGCATCAAAAATTCCCTCACTCTTTTTTTTTCTCTTTCACCGCGAGACAAATGAGGCGGTTTGTTAATTAATGGACAATGTCACGACCACATCGCGTTTATCAAGGACCGCGGCCTCCTTCCTGTTCCTAAACATTCCCTCCTCTTCTTCTTCTTCTTCTTCTTCTTCTTCTTCTTCTTTCTTCTTCTTCCTTTACCCTCTCAAATTGCTGGTGCTCATGATTCTAGTATTCACTGACCTCCTCTCTCTCTCTCTCTCTCTCTCTCTCTCTCTCTCTCTCTCTCTTTATTAAACCTCTGCATAACCTCTGTAAAAGTATGATGGCAAGTTACATATAAATATGTATGTATATATATATATATATATACACATATATATATATATATATATATATATATATATATATATATATATATATATATATATTATAAGTCTGCAGTAAAATGTTATGGATAGTTAATAATAATCTCTTTCTCTCTCTTTCTTAACAAACCTCTATATCAAAAGTATTAAGAGTATTATGGCAAGTTACATAAGAATATGTAATGTGTGTATTATTAGCGGCAGTCAAAATATTATGTGGAAACAATAATAATCTTTCTCACTTTCGCTGTCTTTCATGATGCAGCATCTTTGATCTCTCTCTCTCTCTCTCTCATATTTTGTCCATGGCTGTAAGTTTTAGTCTTTTCAAGCTTTTGATTATCTAGTTCCAATATTATTAAGATTATTTTCTTGCCTCTTATTCTTAAATTTCCTTTCTTTCTTTCTTTGTTTCCTTAAATCTTCAACTGAAAACCTTCATGGACAGATCAACAGACCATAAATAAATGAAATCTTCTCATCTCGAATTGAGTCCTACATCAGGTATCAGGATTTATTTAAACTTATGATTCTTCACAAATGACCTTTGGCTTCAGTGACACACATTCACCGAGACTTCCTCCGCCTTTTAAACATAATAAATATTCTCTGTTTATCTATTCTGATTTACAGACATTGTGTATCATCCTTATCCCTCAAGATTCCATCTTACGCTTTCAACTATAAAAGTAAGCCTATACTTTTTTTTAAAGACGACTTAAATTCCTTCTTTTACTTTTCGAGGTTTTAATCCCAGTGCTGAGTCCTCGTTTCCCGTCCACCGACCCCATTCCGCATTGCCTCATTGTTTCTTTTCCAGTGTATAATAAAAAAAAAATCGTGTAAAAATAAATATGAAAAACAAAGCTTTGAAAAAATCTGAATTTCACCACCACCACATCACTCATACACTATAGCTTCTCCTAGATCTTAATGCTTTTTAAAAGCTATAATCTATAAAACAGAATTTCTTTGTTTAAGGACATTTTCTTTCCTAATCTCTTTGATTTGACGGAATTTGAAATAACATTTGGGATTACAATTTTGAATACATTTAGTACTGATCGATAGCTTCAAGAAGTAGTTTTGACTTTCACGTTTGTGTTCAGTTCTTAAATAAATCAGTGTTGATTTTATAAGCAGTCTTACGGCTGATGATAATCTTAAAATGTTTCTTTCAATTATAATAGAAACAATACTAGTAGCAGTGATAATAGTAATAGTAGTAGTAAAAGGAATGGTACAAAAGTGCCCAAAGAAATAGTCAGAAGCTAAAAGCGAGCTCACATAAATTCCCCTGGTTGAATGCAGATGCATTTTTGAGTCAAAAAGTTTCTCAGAAATGATGTCGATGGAAGCCTGTTTTTATATTTATTTCTTCTGTTATATTTAATATATGTCTTTTTTGGCAGTGTCTTTGGATGAACGTAGTGATCTAGTGCAATGTATTTTTTTTAATGTTTGGTGGAAACTTATCTTGTGTTATTGATAGACTGGCAGTAGGAAACTATATATTCAGTCATTAATTGTTTTATTAACCTAATTATCATATATATGACGGGTTATCATACATGAAACAAATTGTAATATTAACTCTATATCCATAAAATGAATTTCTACGAATGCGAAAGCATTTTCAGAATCCCAAAATGTCACAATTCCGCAAGAAATCTTGCTTTCCTCAGTTAAAACTTTCATCGTAACGGATATTGTCAATCTAAGATTTGAAAAAAATACGTCCTCCAAACCAGAATTTATTTACAAAAATGTACTTTCACCAGAAAACGTTTTCCTCAGAAAGAAAACTTGTTTTCTAACAGAAAAAAAAAGGACAGGCGGGTGTAAAGGTACGTTTAGGAGCGAACCAATTCCATAGTTGGGATGAGTTTTCGCTGGACCCAGCGAGCAAACACACTGCCTTTGGAGTGAGCTGTTTGGGTGGAGGATATGGCATTGACCTGCAAGGATGACAGGATGGTGCAGGGAAGAAAGGAGGAACGAGAAGGATGTGGAGGGAAGAAGGGAGAAACTACGAGGCTATAAACGAGGATGTGGAGAGGAGAAGGGAGAGGTGAAAAGGATATCAATAAGGATGTGGAGGGAAAAGTGGGGAATAAAAAGGATGTAAAGGGGAGAGGAGAGACACGAGAAGGATTTAAATAACGATGTGGAGGGGAGTAGTGGGGAATTCGAAGATTGTGGAGGGAAGAAGAGAGGAAGGAGAAGGACATAAACAACGATGCGAAGGGGAGAAGGAAGAGACGAGAAGGATATAAACAAGGATGGGAGAACTCGAAAATGAGAAAGACGTGGATTGGAATAAGAAGGAACGAAAGGGATATGGAGGGGAGAAGTGGAGAATGAGAAGGATGTGAATTGGAATAAGAAGGAACGAGAAAAATGTGGAAGCCAGAGGGAAGCAGGGAGATGAACGTAGTGGGTGAAAGGGAAGAAGAAGAAGAAGAAGAAGAAGAAGAAGAAGAAGAAGAAGAAGAAGAAGAAGAAGAAGAATAGGGGGAGTTGAACGAAGGAGTGATGGAGCTGATATCAGAAAGGAGATGGTAGAAAGGGAGACGTCTACGTAAGGCTGAATATTTTCTTTTTTCCTTAGTTTAACAATTTTGTGAACAGATGTTCAATAAGGAAAATGAAATTGCATACTTCTATATTAAACTTTTTGATTCTGGAAGGGCAAAAAAAAAAGACCAAAAAATTTAGTTTAAAACCTGACATCGAAATTACTCCTAATTTCACTCTCACCTCCCCTCTCTCTCTCTCTCTCTCTCCCTCTCTCCTTTCTAGCCCTGTGGTTAAAGCTGTTTCCCATAAAGAAACCAATATATTTTAACAAACAAGGCTCGTATTTGCCCTACAGTATTCATTAATATACATAATTCATACACCGATGTAGCCACGGGTATACAAAGCACTCCCTGAATCATACTTGTGTTTATTGAAATCCTTGGCAACCAAGAATCTAGTTTCCATTCGTATTTATCTAATCTGTTCATGAGGAGTTTAGTTCTCTATTTGCAAAGTCTTGGGAGCTACAGTTTTACTTCTATTTATTTGCTAATCTGTCGGCATGCCCATCTCTTCCCTCTGTTTGTCTGTCTGTATGTCCGTCATGGATCCTTCCCATTTAACCTTGTCATCCCAAAACCTGCTACAAGATGAAAGGGCCTTCAATCAACCATGTTACAAAGGTACAGGATTATTCATAGATGTGATCTAAGGGAGAACTTCGAACTCTGTCGCGCTTCCCTTGTCATCGCAAAGTCTCCTACATGACTGATAGGATGTCAATGAAACTACAGTTGATATGAATGTACTGTAGAACATCCTACAACAGAGTTGCATGAAGGATGATGTTGAGTCTGTTTCTCTGTTAGCACATCATCCTACATTGCCTTTTGTCTGTCTGTGGGTTTGTTTGTCTGACTATGCATATACACTGTTAACCTTGGCCAAACTTTTGAACTATAAGAGATAGGGAATTCATAAGTTAAACACAAAAGTGTTCATGTTAAACATAAACATTGAGGAGGATCACCGTTCAGGTGTTCGAAAGTCCTTGTTTATAAGTTTCACAGATAATACAGTCTGTTTATATAATTGTGGATTTTTAATATACGAAAGAGGTCAAGCCATTCAAACATTTTGGAAAATTTACAGGGCTTAGTCGCCAGAATCTTCTGTACCGAGATCGCTAAAGCTTTCCTCGCCTCCTATTATTATTATTATTATTATTATTATTATTATTATTATTATTATTATTATTATTATTATTATTATTATTATTATTATTCAGTAGATGAAACCTATTCATATGTAACAAGCCCACAGGGGCCACTAACTTGAAATTCAGCCTTCCAAAGAATATGGTGTTTATTTGGAAGAAGTAAGAGGAAGTAATGGGAGATACAGAAAGCAGAGATACAACTTATTAAAAAAGAAAAAAAAGTAAATTAATAGATAGATAAATAGACAAAAATCTATTAAAATGCAATAAGAATAGTGTTAGGGTAGTAATGCATGGCATTTTCGTTTGAACCTCTGAAGTTCCAGCTTAACGACATCCACTGGGAGGCTGTTCCACAGTCCAATGATGTGAGGAATAAAGAACCTCTGGAATTGAGAAGTTCGACAGCGAGGCACATTTACTGCATATTGGTGCTGCTGTTCAGTGAATCTGGTTGCTCTCGGCAGGTAAAGGGGATCAGGGATCAATTGTGAATGTGAAAGATCTCTGTTGAAATACGACTTAACGAAAAAGTGACAAGCAAGAGACCATCCGTCGATGGTCCAAGTCATAACTACTACTATTAGAAAACAGAAACCTACTACCACGAACCACTCTATCTAAAAGAGATAAATCTCTGGTAGAAGCAGACATCCACACTGGATAGCAGTATTCAAGTAAAGAAAGTACAGATTACCTAAAACAGGCTGCACTGATTTTATCACTGTTATAAATATATGAGGCCTTACAAACAATACCTAACTTTCGTGCGGCATTTGATGAAATTTTCATTAGATGTTTCTTAAAAGTTAGATGTGAGTCAAAGTTACACCTAGAAAGTTAAAACTTCAGACTCACTCAGCAATAGTGTTCAGCCTCATACCCCGCCGACTGCACCATTCCCTGATCCGGTCCAAGTCCTGGTTGAGAAATGAGAAATGAAGCTGCCCTCAGCTTCATTTCTCATGAGTGGAGACTTTACTACACCCCCAAGTGTTGCATCATAAGCATACTGAACAATCTTGTTTTCCAAGCCAACAACCATATCACTTTATACACTGAAAATAACAGTGGACCAAGAACACTGCCCTGTGGAACTCCAGACACAGTAGGTCTTGGTTCACTAAAGATCCCGTCCACAGCAACTCACTGCTGCCTACCTGTAAGGATATCTTGAAGTAATCCTAAAACATATCCACCCACTCCAAGACTGTGAAGTTTATAAATAAGTGCCTTGTGATTTACTAAAATGGTAAGAGCTCAAGGTGATTCATCTCTCAAGTTATTTAACTGATCTGTCCGGTGACTTGTTCATCATGTCCCAAAGGCTTCAAAGCACCTTTCCCTCTGGTCTTTACGTCTGGAAAATACACAGTACGTACGCACATAATCATAATCTAAGAAGCTCTAAGAATTGTCTTTGAAATGCTCAGAAAATTGTGTTTAAAATATCTTAAAAACTGTCTTTAAAATGCTCTAAAAACTGTTTTCTAAAAGGTAAATAAGTGCAAGGATAGTCGAATCATTAAAAGTTATGATTGTTCGAATCTAAAAGTGGCTCTATTTTCTCTGCCGCAGCAAGCCGCCACGAATACTTCAGAGAGTTCCTGAAGTCACTGAAACTTTCATTATGCAAACCATAAAAAACCATATTTCAGAATGTTCTTGAAAAGTATTTCTCAGTAAGTACCAAACTGCATTACTGCCAGCTACCCTCTTTAGTGAGTTTCTTGACAAGTCGAGAACACGGTTGAGCATGTTGGTGTATACAGTGTCGTGTGTTTGTGTTTTTAACAGAGGTTTTCGAACGACCTTGGTTCTCAAAGCTCTCTCTCTCTCTCTCTCTCTCTCTGCATAAGCCAGGGACAGTTGTACATTTTGGTGTACAGTATCGTGTATTTACTGTGGTTTTTTAACAGAGGTTTTCGAACGACGGTGGTTTTCAAAGCACCCTCCCCGCCCCCTCTCTCTCTCTCTCTCAGTCGTTTTACCTCCGAAGAAGCAGACACTTTATCACGTTCCCACCCTTATGAAGTTACATGAACCTAGAAGTACTTCGCCATCACCTTCACATAATGACCAGAGCTCTACCAGGATCCCCTTGCATCTTTAATCCCTCCTTCACTAACGTTAGTCCAAACGCCACATAATGACTACAGTAAATCAGAGGGATGCTCTTTCCCTCCCCCACCCTTCCTACAGGTATTCAGCAAGGCCCCAGGGCCCTACCCTTGACCAGGTAGTAACTTGATATTGTCTCATCCAGTAAAGAGCTTCGTCTGCTAGACATAGACGCGCTAACGCCAGCAATGTCATTTGTCTTTTGTTTTCGTCTTTAAGATTTTCCTGTCTTCGTCTATGACGAAAAACAGTTCTTAATTTATCCGATCTTTGGCTTTTCTTAGAAGTCCTTAATCCGTTTTGTTTATAGCTTTCTAAATAGGTTGATTTTGATTATGAAGCAATTCTCTGAAGTTTGCAAGAGT
This sequence comes from Macrobrachium rosenbergii, assembly GCF_040412425.1. Classification (NCBI taxonomy): domain Eukaryota; kingdom Metazoa; phylum Arthropoda; class Malacostraca; order Decapoda; family Palaemonidae; genus Macrobrachium; species Macrobrachium rosenbergii. Next base: position 44,756,121 of record NC_089795.1, read on the forward strand.
TGTTCAAGGTCATACAATGTCAACATAAAGCAGCCATTAGGAAAATCATAAAATTTTAGAGAAAATCAAAATGGAGTTAAAGGTTTTAAAGACCTTGTTTGATTACTTCCAACACAAAAGGCTCGCATATCAACTCGCCTGCTTTACTACAAAAGCAATAACAACATCTAGTACTACAACTACAACCATAACTCACAACCACAATTATCACTTAGACCGTGATGACTTATTGATTTCATGATAAAAAAAAACCCGAATACTGCACAAGAACGTATAGAAATAATAACAAACCCGACTGCATAAAAGGCATAATAACCATATATCATCCTGTCAGATAATGGAGTCGTGACGTGATATCAAAAGCACTTTCTCTCTCTTTCAGGTCCTCAGGCGACAGAATGCGCCTTCGTCACGCAAATGGCGGATTGGCTTTAATATATTGTGTTGGGTCTTTTCTTCAGGCAATATCTGATGCGCCCTCGCTGCAAGAAAATCTTTGCACTTCTGTATGACAGTGGGCGGACTGAGAATTATTGAGACTCTATACCGTTAAAGGTGATGGCCCTACTAATATAACATTGCTATATGTAACCTGTATATCTAGACTTTAGGTGATGTCCCTGTTATTATAACATTTATTTACTGTAGCCTGTATAGACTTTAGGTGATGGCCCTATTATCATAACATTTATACTGTATATTGTGGCCTAAATATTTGTATATCACTTTGAAAAATAACTTAGCACTGGAAAAAGTTATTGTTGTGAAAAAGGATATATCAATTTTTTTGTATCATATGATACCAAGCAAACGTTTTTAAATTTGTTTTTAAGGCACCTCATACATTAAAATAACTGTAACAGTGGGAGAAGTTGTTTTTGTATAAAAGGGTATGTTATTCTTTTTAGCATATGGTAACGAACAAATTCTTTGGTTAAGAGCTCGGGCTGGCATAAGGCCGAGTTAACCTAACCCTACCGGATGATATTCTCTATACCGCGATCATGCTGCCACCTATTGGGTGTTGGCTCAATCACAAGAACAGACAGCAAAGGATATCTGGGAAATAAGGAAATGGGGGAAATTAGGAATTATTTCCAAATAATGTTGGTTCTGACAACGATAATGAACCCGGCGATAAGACAGTAAATAGGTAAATGAGGTATAATGAGCTCTGCGAGCTTAATTGACTCCAATTTCTCCACTAACCAGTAAAAGATATCGTTAATTAGCGAGGATATTTACCTTTTTCGGAGATGAGCACATAAATATTCACTAATTACTGTATAAGAGATAAGAATTAAGACTTCCGGGAACAAAAAAATCGATAAGGTGCAGAAAATGGAAGGTCTGGAGTTCGCTTTTTTGTTAATAGATGTCTGTCTGTCTGTCTGTTTATTCATTTCACTGATTGATTGATTGATTGATTGATTGATTTATTCATTAAACTTTTTATTTATTCATTTGTTTATTTTGTCTACTGATTCACTCATTTTTTATTTATATATTTTATCTATTCATTCACTTTTATTTATTTATTTATTTTATCTATTATTAACTGATTTCTCATTTATTTATTTATCTGTTTTACTCCCTTTTGGCTTTCTTACTCCACAGCCAAAGTAGTAAGTGTTAAAACCTAATGTGTTATCTTGTGTTGGTTTTTTCACTTGCTTCTCATCCTTGTGTGAAATACTGCTTTGTTATTTTCTCATTATTACTGTTATTGTTGTTACTTGTTATTTTCACTGGGTGATTTTTCTCCCTCACAATTGTAATTTTTTACTGCTAACAGAGTGAATTCATAATCCAAAGTTTTCTTTAGAAATAATAAATGCAAAACTTATATAAATGAAGTTTAACTAAAGCGTGCATATATCCTGATTGTAAGACCACACAATTGCAATTTAATCCAAGCCTGCAATGACGGGTCTACGAATAAGTAAGTGTCTTGAATTTGGAATTCAACTCTGGCAGGTTTATCTTAAGTATCTTTTAATGACAATGACTCGACCATACACCTTGGGTAGGTTTATTTTTATACACAGAGGAAAAGTGTTTCGTGGTTCAATCTCTGCAGCAAAGGTATTATATATATATATATATATATATATATATATATATATATATATATATATATATATATATAAGATAAATATAAAGACTATATATCAATATATTTAAAACTCGCCACACATTATGTAACATATATATATACATTTAAAACTCTAACATGTAACATTTTTCCTCTTTCCAAGTGAGGATAGACTTGTCCATTTCTAACACTTAACACACTCTGAAGATAACAGAACCCTCCCCCCCCAACATACCTCAAAACTTATCTGCAAGAGTATGTCTTGACTATAAGCTAAATCACCTTGTGCTCTTACTTGTCTGTCAAGATGAAGACAGACGATGCTGTCGTCGCCTTCAGTTGGCGGTGACAAGTCAGGAATGATGAGGAAAACGAAGTGGCTCTTTGATCGCAGCGTCTTCTTTAGAAGAAGAAGAAGAAGAAGAAGAAGAAGAAGAAGAAGAAGAAGAAGACGAGCAGAGGCAAAAGAAAGTCAACAGCGACGAAATGTGGTGAGGAGAGAAATGCTTTTCTCAGGATGGTAAAAGAAAATTATGAAGAATTACTGACAGACCGAGAGAATTTATAACAGCAAGAGAATTGTTGAGGGATAGAGAATGATGAACAAGAATTTCTAAGAAGAGCCAAGAAAAGAGGACAAATATATTGATAATGAAGAGAAGAAGAGTTATGTGAAAGGAAAGACCAGGTAAAAGAAAATGTTGGATAAGGAACAGAACATTAATTTTCTGAGAAAAGGAGAAGGAATAAACAATAAATATTAATAAATAATACGTGACAAATAATTAATGAATGATCAAATGAAAACTGAAAAAAGTAACAACAGAAAATAAGTGAGTAATAAATTATACAAGAAAGAGACAGAATATAAGAAGCATCAAAATATTTTCTCAAGGCTGAAGGTGCCTCAATCAAAGAACGCTTTCGAGTGCCTTTGGCGTCTTTCTGTGCCACTATGTAAAGTTATAGGGAAACCCAGTGGCCTATAGGATACTGTGTGGCTGCATTCTTATGCTAATGCCCCGCAGCTTCCATCTTCTAAGTCATTCATCTCTTCGACCAACTCCCAGCCTGGACCCCTCGATATTTTGGGGAGGGGAGGGGAGGGGAGGGGGGCGATTTCAGAGGTTGAGTGAAACGCTCAGTCACAAGGACATTCCAGTAAGGATCTATGCTCATGTAGTAGTAAATTTTCGCAACTTTTTGCAAATTTCCGTCAATTTCCATCAATTTTCTGATGGTGTCTTTTTATTTCCCGTTTTCCCTCCTTTCCCCTTTTTGGCTTTAATAATTTAAGGTACGATTATTCTGAATTGCTTAGGTCTAGAGGCTTTGTATCCCCAAAGGGAATTCCCCCTTATCTGCCATTCTTTCAGATAAATTTACAGAGCAGAAAAAAATACAGATGACGTTTTAGCAAACTGGTGAAAGAAATTCTACCCTTACATTACAGAAAACGCGAACCTTGCTTGTTAGAAATGGAATGACCTTATTCAGGAACAGTAAAATCATTGGTGAGATTCTGAACGACAAAAAATGGTGAGTGACTTTGCAGTTTCCTTGGAATAGAAAATTGATAAACTCAACTTTACGATATTAAGTAAAATGTGCACACTTGGAGTCAGTTATCAATTGCACCCCATGTTGAATAATTTTGTTATAAAAAATAATTCTTAAAGCTCTGATAAGGCGGTTTCCCTATTCAATTAGTTAACACATCCCTACATTGCCTAAATAATTAACTTGACTTATATTATAGCCTCTGTTATCACTCATATACCATCATTCATAAAGTGTGCATAGTCTTTTACATACAATAAATCTATGTCAAATCTCTCCTGTTCCCTCATGAGATTAGCACCTTCCCTCAAAACAAGGGGATTATTACTTTTTCCCCTGCACTTGAGATTTATGCTTTAAATAATATTAAAAAAAAAACTTTGGCTCTTTACAAGACAGAAGCCTCTCGAAGTAATTTTTTCACTTTAATGTATTTATGCTTCCTATACTAATTCTACCTTCGTCCCCTTCTATAATTCTATAGATCTATAACGCTATCATTCCTTTTCCTAACTGAAAAATCTCTCAGTGACTTCACATTTACCTTTCCTCTCCTAATTCTTTCATTATCACTTAATGAATCCACACCTTCGTGTGAAGAGAGAGAGAGATTAAAGAGAAAGCGTACACCTACTAAACGTTCGCAAAAGGTAAAAGGAGATAATTATTTTCCTCTTCAACCTGGAGGATCTGAAGATGAAACATAAAGACCCAGAAGGACCCAAAGACTCTTATCAGTCCAATCACTTCCACTCCCTGTCATCATTTTCTTCCTATTGGGCCAATTGAAGAATTCGGAAGACGTCACCCAGATAAAAACACTGGGAATTTTACGGAAATTCCTGAGCTAAAGATAATCGAGTGTAGTATGCACGCGCGTGTGTGCGTGCAAGTGAGAGAGAGAGAGAGAGAGAGAGAGAGAGAGAGAGAGAGAGAGAGAGAGAGAGAGAGAGAGAGAGAGAGAGAGAATGACAAAAGCTCCTATTATTCCAGCCACTTCCTCTAACATTTCTAATTTTCTGGTTCAGCATTAACATTCCTGACCAATGGAAGAATTTGAGAGAGAGAGAGAGAGAGAGAGAGAGAGAGAGAGAGAGAGAGAGAGAGACCCTTATTAGTTGAGTCACATCTGCCAGCTTCCTAATTTTCTAGCTTAGCATCATCATTCCTGACCAACAGAAGACTTCGAGAGAGAGAGAGAGAGGGAAACTCCTTATCATCAGTAACTAGAATCTAACTCCAACTTCGTTCTGATCTGAAATGCAAAACCAACTTAAAAATCCCCCAAAATGTCGTCATTTTCCCTCCTCCAGTTGTTTTTCTCATTTTTCCTCCGACAGGTGAGTTCCAGGCGATACATCATCTGCTGGGAGCAGAATTAGGCTCGAATTTTCTTCTCCTTCATTTGGTTTCCAGGAGTTTGCTGCCGACTTTCAGCAATCTGTCAGTGTCGAAGGCAAAAGGAAATATCATCTAATTTACAATTCTCTGATAATGGCTTCGTTGAGGTGAATTTTTTTTTTTTTTGGTAGAATCATAGTTGTCTCAGTATTACTTTTGTTTAATATTGGCGTAACACTATAAATTTTCACGTTCTGAAGCGAGCGTAATGTTTATCAAGCACAAAAAAGGCATATTTTCCTTTTTCGTTTACTTATAGAAGCCTGAATTTCTATATTCACTACCACTAACCCCCGAATAATGTTCAATATCGAATTCACTATATCTTGGGAATAACGGGCATCCGAATTATATAAAATTCCCAACTATAATAAAATTCTTATTGATGTAAAATAATTCTATACAAACTCCTGAAACAGTATTACATCTCAGTAATAGAATTAAAAATTTAAATAAGTCACTACTGTATAGCCAGCTCCCTCTAATCTAATACAGCAACATTACAAATCTACCATTCGTTTAATGACTTAATATTAGGAGCTCATTAGCAATTGCCACAGTGAATAAAATTAAAACCGGGTGGGATGGGGATTGGGGGGAGGGGGACCATACTTTTCACTTTCACCGGGGATAAAATCCATTGATCATCGGCGAATGACATAATTGCTCCGGCTCACTCCATTCGAAGGCTGGGAATTTAAAATGACCATCACGGAACATTATCATTAATATCACCAATTAAATCCGAGTTAGTTTAATTTGGGGGTAGAGGGAGAGGAAGCATTCAATTGCAAGGCGTTAAACTGTTAGTTGGTATTAAAGTGCTAGTAGGCATTAAATTGTTGGTTGGTGTTAAATTGTTAGTAAGTAGTAAATTGCTAGTAGACATTATAATTGCTGGTAAACATTGAATTACTAATAGTTATTAAATTGCTAGGAGGTATTAAATTACTGGCAACTGTTACGTTGCTAGCAGGCAATAAATTGCTATTAGGAATTAAATAGCCAGTAGGCAATAAATTGCTAGTTGTTATTAAATTGCTGGTAGGCACTGATTTGCTTTTATGCATCAAAACGTTGGTAGGTATTAAATTGCTAATAGTTACTAAATTGCTATTGGGCACTAATTGCTAGTGGGTAGAAAATTGCTAGTAGTTATTAAATTGCTTGTAGGCAGTAAATTGCAATTAGGCATTAAATTCCTAATAGTTATTAAATTGTTATTATGTTTTTAAAATGCTAGTGGTTATTTAATTGCTAGTTGTTAATAAATTGCTAGTTGACATTATAATTGCTAGTTGGCATTACATTACCAGCATGTATTAAATGGCTAGTAGGTATTAAATAGCAGGTAGTTATAAAATAGTGGTAATGAAATTGGTAGTAGGTATTAAATTGCCAGCTAGCATTAAATTGCTAGTAAGTATAAAATTTCCGTTAAGAATTAAACTGCTAATAGGTAATTGCTAGTAGCTTTAAAATGATAGAAGTAATCAATTTGTGAATGGGCATTAAATTATTTGTAGGTATTAAATTGCTAATAAGTATGAAATTGCTAGTGGATATTAAATTGCAAGTAGGCATCAAAATGCTGATAGCTATTAAATTACTAAAAGGTGTTACATGATTAGTAATCATTATATTGATACTATGTATGAAATTGCTAGTAGGCATTAACTCGCTAGAAGTTATTAAATTGCTAGTAGGTATTGAATTGCTAGTTGTAATTATATTGTTGGTAGGTGTTAGATTGCTAGTAGGAATGCAAGTAGTTAATAGGTTGCAAGTGTGTATTATATTGCTGGTAGTTATTAAATTGCTAGAAGATATTACATGTCCAGAAGCTATTAAATTAACAGTAGGCTTTATTGCTAGTAGGCAATTAATTGAAAGTAGTTAAGAAATTGCTAATAGGCATTAAGTTGATAATAGGTATTAAATTGCTCTGGGCATTAAATTGCTAGCTGGTATTAAATTGCTTGTAGGCATTAAATTGGTAGTAGGTATTGCTTTTAGTTATTGAATTGCTAGTAGGCATTAAATTGCTAGTAGGCTTTAAATGGCTAGTAGCTATTAAAATTGCTAGTAGGATTTATTTGCTGGTATGCATTAAACAGCTGGTAGGTATTAAATTACTTGTAAGTAATACATTGCTATTAGTTATTAAATTGCTAGTAGGCATTAAATTGCTCGTAGTTATTAAATAGCTAGTAGACATTAACCTGCTAGTAGTTATTTGACTGTTACCAATAATTAAATTGCTAGCTGTACTGAATTGCTAGTATGTATTAAACTGATAATAGGATCAAATTTCCAGTAATTATTAAATTGCATGTGGGCATTAAATTGCTAGTAGGCATCACTGAGTAGGACAAGAATGGAATTGAAAAAGGGGATATACAGTATATGCTATATGTATATGTACATGTATATATATATAATATACATATACATAAATATATATATATATATATATATATTATATATATATATATATATATATATATATATATATATATATGTATGTATCCTAAATTTTTAACAGTACCTGAATCAAAAGGGACTAAACAGTGATGAGTGAATTTTATTTTTCTCTCTGTCTCTTTCACTCCCAATCCCCAATCCGCAGTAGCATCCAGTTGGTTTTATTCAAACATTTCCGCAATGAATCGGAAATTATTTTTTTTCGATTGAAAAGGCTGGACGTCCCAGAATGGAAATGAAACGAGAAATGAAATGGCGGAAACATGAAACCACTGAAGAGTTATATCCTGATTTTTTAAATCTTTTTATATTTATTTTTTGCAGGACTGCATTTATTGAGACATGACATGATTTCCTAATTTATTATTAGATATGCTTTAAGAAATCTCGTATTTATTACTGTAGCATTTACTGGTATAAGTGAGAGCATGGTCGTTAGGAAAAGTTAAAAATAATGATTTTATGACCAAGCAAACTTGCTCTGTTCCTCTCTGTCTCTGTCTGTCTGTTTATCACACACACACACTTACGTATAGAGGGCTGGAAGACTGGAGACTGTTTATCTTAGGGAGCTACATTATATAAATACACACACACACACACACACACACACACATATATATTATATACACACATATATATATATATATGTATATGTGTGTGTGTAAATATAGAAATATATATATTGTCACGAAGTGATCAAGCACCTGGTTATTACATAACTATTAAATCCAAAAATTTACCTCACTTCAGCCAGATACCTGAAACCTCATAACAATAATATTACGACTGAAGACTCTGAAGGTAACAGTGATCCCATAAAACTTGTTTATCATTTGAAAAATCAATCTAAGTTTATCCAGTTATAAGTGAGGTAAAACTGTTAAACAATGAATATACTAGAGGGGAAAGGGCATCACTCCATCAAACAACTATAATTGTTTCCCTGGTCTTCATTCACTTCCATATAGGAAAGGAGAACAAAACATGTCTGTCACTTGCCTTCTGCATAGGCTACACAAATAACCCTATTCACTGGTGATCAAAAATTAAACACTGTGCTTTTAAAACTTTAAATACAAAAATTTATTTCTAACTTCAAAAGTTATAATTAGAATTCACAATCTGAATAAATTTACCATTACTTGAAAACAACATAAGATTAATTCACAAAACTTTAATTTATCAAGAAATTACGTTAACTAAGCAAAATTCAAACTATTAAGATTTACTCCAGATTTGAAAAAGAAATCTTAACAAATGAAATCAAAACAAGTATGCAATATTAAAGTATCAACCCATATAATGTATTAACTAAATATATGTGAAATCAGCAACACAAACATTTGGGTAACACTATGAAATTGTAAACACAAGAACACACAAAGAAATGTAAAAACAAGAACATATGAAAAATGCACAAAAAGTTTATCAACAATAATTTCACTAAGGCAAAATCTGTTTAAAGATTATATCTACCTTTTTACCATGACCATGATAAAAATTAAGTAAAAACCACTTTACCTTATACAAGTTTCTGCTTACCATTACACTATCCTTTTTCCTTTTTGCTACAGCAATAACATTTTTACCTAAGGCCTGTTATTGTTAACTCTCTCTTATATCAGATTCTACCAAGGGAGCATTAAATATTATTAACAGTTTCCAACAACTTATATGTTTGGGAGAGTGATCACAATCTTACACTTTTCTACAGAGATGGAGAGAGAGAGAAAGAGAGAGAGAGAGAGAGAGAGAGAGAGAGAGAGAGAGACCTGAACTTTTCCCAAGTCTCTACCTGAACTGACTTTATACTACCAAAATCTGCTCTGAGGTTAAATCTGGTTTATCATTAGGCATTTGTAGACAGTGGTCACCCTGGAAGAAACAGAATAAACTGAGTTTCTTCTGCTGGGAAAGAAAGGAATAAACACAGCTTCTTCCCCTGAAGAGGGGAAAAAGATAAGGAAAGTATTCTCTGGCTCAGAGAACTATATGGGCCTGCCTCTTATCTGAATGATTGACAGTTTCCTGTTTGAACATTTGTATAAACACATAGGCTTCTGGATCGCAGCTATCTGAACCTGTCATCCCACAACTCTTTAGCTAATAGAGTATTTCCTGTCTTAACACTTGTATAAAGAATAAACTTTTAAACTGGCCATGGTTATCAACCTCTCTCTGCATACAGCATTTCCTGTGGTCACCCACCTGAATAAACATTAAGTGATGTACACAATACCTACAGGAAGACGTATCTTACCTTATCACACAACCAGCCAACCCTTTTAAGACCTGACACTTAGCACTCCCATAAATACTATTTTCAAAGTTCTTACAGTCAATACATGACAAACACAAGAGAAAATATATAAGCATTGGACAAAAAAACACATATTACAAACTCACCTCGTTATATTTCACAACACATGAGGAATATAAAAGAAAATATATAAAAATACAGAAAACATATTACTTTTATAGAATACACACATATCATAAGACTTATCATTATAATATAATATATATATATATATATATATATATATATATATATATATATATATATATATATAATATATATATATATATATATATATATATATATATATATATATATATATATATAGACACATTTGTATATCCCTTTTTCTCTTCCATTCTCATCCTACTTAGCATATGCCAACTAGCAATTCAATGAATACTAGCAATTTAATGCCTATTGGCAATTTAATGCCTACAAGCAATTTAATTCCTACTAGAAATTTAATGCCTATCAGCAATTCAATAACTACTAGCATTTTAATGCCTACCAGAAGTTTAATGCCTACTAGCAATTTAATTCCTACTAGCAATCTAATGTCTACTTACAGTTCAATGTCTACTAGCAATATAATGCCTCACAGTTTAATGCGTATTAGGAATTAATACCCACTGGCTATTTAATGACTACTAGCAATTTGAAACCTAATAGCAATTTAATGTCAACTAGCATTTTAATAACTGTTAGCAATTTATTACCTACCAACAATTTAATGCCCACTAGCAATTCAGTGCCTAATTGCAATTTAATGCCTATTAGCAATTCACTTCCTACTAGCAATTTAATATCAACTAGCAGTTTAACGAATGCTTCCTCTCCATCTACCCCAAATGAAACGAACGCGGGTTTAATTGGTGATAATAATGATAATGTTCCGTGACGATAATTTTTTATTAATAGCTTTTCAATGTAGTGAGCCGGAGCAATTGTGTCATTCTGCGACGATCAATGGATTCTACCCCCGACGAAAATGAAAGATATGACCTCCCCCCCTCCTCCCCCAGTCCCCCCAACCCCCGTTTTGATTCACTTCCTTGTGGCAATTGCTAATAAGCTCCTGATAATAAGTCATTAACTGAATGGTAGCTTTTGCAATAACATGTACCGTGTTAGGTTAGAGGAAGTTGGTTTTACTTGACTTAATTCAATTTCTAAGTAATTTGCTGAGAGTTTGGATAGAATTATGCTATATCATTAAGAATTTTATTATAGTTGGGAATTTTTTTTAATGGGAATTTTGATGCCAGTTTTAGTAACCATAAATCAATCACCCATTTGATGGGAATTTGTGGTTTAAAATTTTGAGATAATTAAAATCTCAGATCCAAAATAACAACAAAACAACACTGGAAATTTATGGTGAAGAAAAATAAGGAATTATGAGTATAAATCAAATAAATTAATAAGGAATATTTTATCTACTTTTGTTTATCGTTACATAAAGTGACAGTTGCAATGAACAAATAATTTATTGTTTTCTCTATGTTCTCACAACTAATAATTACCCCTTGTTAAACCTCATTTGACAAGATAATTATATTCACGCCAGCATTGTACCCTCTGTCTGTCTGTCTGTCTGTCTGTCTGTCTGTCTGTCTGTCTGTCTGTCTGTCTGTCTGTCTGTCTGTCGTAAAACCCTCATATATTTCTTATTGTATCCTCATATATGTGACAGATACACTGAAATTATCCTTTAATAAAAACTTAAGGCCTAAGAAACTGTCATGAATGCGCCCTGAAAACTCTCTCTCTCTCTCTCTCTCTCTCTCTATATCTCTCTCTCTATATATATATATATATATATATATATATATATATATATATATATATATATATATATATATATATATATATATATAAATATATATATATATATATATATATAATATATATATATATATATATATATATATATATATATATATATATATATATATATATATGTATATATATATATATATATGCCTATAATATACACACAATGCCTATAATTCACATTTTCGACAGTAACATAATTATTATCAGTAGTTTGTAGTTGGATTTTCCATGGATATATAAATCTTGAGAGCGGAGGCGTTTGGTATCATTCTCCCCCTCCCCAAAAGCCAGACAACAGAATTCCAATCTGATGTGAGGTAGGCCTTATCAGTCTTGGGAAACACAATTCCCAATTTGCATGCGTTAGGCCTATCAGTTCCGGAGACGTAAATAAGGTCGTCAAGCAAGTTTTGATTGAATTATTTAACGAGAAAGATGAAGGTAGGAACAATTTTTTTCGAAGGCAAATATGATTTAAAATTTATGATGGATATAAAAGAACTTTACCAGTCGATTTGGTACTAGTTACAAATATACTAACTATGAAGGTGTAGCTGGTTCTTTTGTGTTAGTTATAAAGGCATTAATATTCTAAGTTGAAGGAATGATGTAGTACAACAAAACTCATAAATAATAAAATAAAGAGGGAGAGATGTTGTATATTGATGCATTATTGATGCATTTGAGTTCATCAGGCATCACAACATTATTGGTCATTGATACCAGTATCATTATTTTTTACCCAGTTCGAATTAAAAGAAGGCCTAAGGACCACTAATAAGACTTAGATAAAAGTAAAAAATAATTCACTTCCATCTTCTACAAAAAGGCTTTTGACGTAAAAATCATTCATCTGCAAAGAGATTGGCTTGAAATGAATTTAAAAATGCCACCTACAATGTAATGTGCAAAATGCCACCTCCAATAACACAGGAAGAATGTACATGCCATCCTCACTACCAGTCTCAGGAAGGTACCCATTTCTGAGTTTTCCAAGCCAGAGAAATTAGGCCAAGAATGCATTTTTACAATAAGGTTTATCACCAGATTTATCAATTATTAGTAAGTCTAGTATGTCGCATTCGTTAAGGGCATAATATAACATTCCATATTCTTAGCCTATTTCACAATTTGAAAGAACACTGATATTCATTTCAGTTTCATTTGGTTTTTGCAGAGTCATACCCCAGGTGACATATCTCGTGATATCGGGATAAATATAATTTCTAATGAGAGGATAATCATCACTCTTCAAATATCATTTCGAAGACTGGGTAATTATCCCCATTCATAAATATAATTTCAGAGAAAGTATAATCATCTCTATTCATGAATATCATTTCGAAGGGAGGAAGCTTATCTCTATTCATAAATATAATTTAGAATGACAGGATAGTAATCTTTATTCGTGATAAAAACTGGAATGAGAGTGCAATTATCGCTCTTCATCAATATCATTTCGAAGGGATGATAATGATCTCAATTCAAACATATAGTTTCAAATGTGAGGACAAATGATCTTCATTCAGCTGCTATTTCTCTGATAAATCATTTAACCATTCTTTCTCAAACACACAAGACACGTGCCAGAACTTAATATAACTAGATTTAAATTTCTGTCTTTTATAGTGAGAGTCACTCTAAAAGTTCAAGGTTAGAAAGTTGTCTTAAGACTTTCACTGCCACCCCACCCCCGCGCCCCCAAGACCAGGGAGTTGAAGACTTCCATCAATAACGTCCCACCCCCCCACCCCCTCCCACCACCACCAAAAATACTTTTTGCATCACAAAAAATATGACAATACCTTTCCAGCTGTCGTTGACATTTGATATGTACGCTGGGGACAGTGAGAACGAACTGAGAGAGAGAGAGAGAGAGAGAGAGAGAGAGAGAGAGAGAGAGAGAGAGAAGGTTGCTTCTTTATGTAAGACCACAGACTATACCTTACTGTTAGATTACCTGTGATAAATCAGGAGCTCAAAAGGAATATCTTAGATAGATAGATAGGTAGATAGATAGATAGATAAACAGCCAAATAGATGTGCTGACAGAAAGACAAACCGATAAAATGATACAAACCGTTAGAATGGGTGAGGTGGTAATTATTGTTAAGTATGTGAGGTTAGGTTTGTACGAAAACCATGAACAGTGGTTTAACTTCACATAATGCAGTTTGGAACCTTTAAAGTTCAACGTTTTCGAAAACCCCATGAACTCAATAATGGGGAAAATAACGAAACAATTACCGCAAAACCTCAAAAAAAACTGTTTATGAAAGGAGAAATATGACAGATAAAATGAGATCATCAGACAGACAGACATGCAGATCGAATAATCATCCCTAAAAAAAAAATTGTGTAAACAAAGCAGTTTCTTGCTAATTCGAATTTTATTGCGTCAGTGTAAGTCTGTGAATACCAAATCTCTCTCTCTCTCTCTCTCTCTCTCTCTCTCTCTCTCTCTCTCTCTCTCTCTCTCTCTCTCTCTCTCTCTCTCTCCCTCTCTCTCTCTCCATAATTACGACTGTAATTACAGTTTTTAGTCCCATCAACGCATCATTAACGGAACTTTCTGCAAGTAAAAAAATAATTTTCTAAAAAACTTTTAGAATAAAAACTTCAAGAATTTTAAGGAAAGTTCGATCAAGTACTAAAGGGAAGGGACACTGGTGACAAAAGACAATTCCTAAGTAGGGGGCACGTTTTTACCTCTCTCTCTCTCTCTCTCTCTCTCTCTCTCTCTCTCTCTCCTCTCTCTCTCTCTAAATGTGTAGAATATATTTGTCTTTTCTTATCATCAACGAAGATTATCTCAACTATCGCACCCTCTACTCCCTTCTTCTCTCTCTCTCTCTCTCTGTCTAAATAGAATGTATTTTGTCTTTTCCTTTATCAACGAAGATTTATCTTGAAGATTGCACTCTTCTCTCTCTCTCTCTCTCTCTCTCTATCTCGTCTTTTCTTATAGAAGATATCTTGTTTTTATTCCTCAACGAAGATTATCTTAACGATTATATCTTGTCTTTCTTATCAACGAAGATTATCTTAACGATTATATTTCTCATTTCATCGATAGTAAATGAGGCGTCCTCAAACGTATTTCCGAACATGCAACAAAAAATATTATTGAAATAATTGAATATAAAACGCACAGATCTTACGCGAAAACTCGAAACCAGGTCTTTTGTAAATAAATGACTCCTTATTTATCTGGAAAAAAAGAAGTATTTCTCAATCAACCACGAAATATATTGAAAAGCTTATCATGGTCTGACCACAGATAAATATTCCGCAGGTCACTTAATCATAAATTCATGAGTTTGTCCTAGTTATTTTCAGAATTCTGTATTACGTTTAGCTATGTCCTTTATAATATCTACTTATAAAAAAACTACGTCATTCTAGTAACTCTAAATCTGTTTTCTCATTATGTTTCTTTTTTTCTTCTTCAGAAACCAACGCAGATAACTCTTTTTCTCTCTTTTGGAGTGTATCTTCCGAATTTCGCATGTCTAGGTTTCGTATTTTATTATACCTACTTTATAAAACCTGTCATCCATGTTTCAAACATGTCGCATTTGTTTCTCTTTTTCTTCTGCAGAAACCAACGAAGATAATTCTTTCTTTCTTTTGGAATGTATTTTCCGTATTCTGTATTTCTAGGTTACGTATTTTATAAAATTCTGCCTCTTAATCCTAAATTAAATTTATTCATTTTTCATACCGCCAAAGAGCATAGTTATCTCTTCCTTGAACTCTTATTATTTCTTCTTCTTTCTTTCTCTTTCTTACTCTTTTTTTATCTTACTCTTCTTTGGAATGCCAGTTTCATATCCTTCCTGACGATTCGAAAGATGAGTAAGAGAGAAATTGGGGTCTGGTTTTTTTCATAATTAACCCTTTCATTCATTGTACGATGTCCTGTCGCTGTTCTTTCCACCTCATGCGTGCTCTCCTTTCACACGCTGGATCACCCTCCATTCCGTTCATTTTTCATCACTTTCGTCTTTAAGCTGATCGTTTTACGTATTTCTATTATTATATATTATATAAAAGTATTTTTCTTTTTCTCTCAATAACGTGTCATTTCGCAAACAAAGAAAATAAGATATAAGTCATACAAACAAAACAAGAAGAATTATCGCAGAGATTTGAGTTTTCTTCCAGGAAATTAGGGATATATTTATATTAAAGTACCAATTCCTAATCTGACAATAGTCCCATGAAGATTTTATGTTTGTGTGAAATGATCCAACACAGATTAACGTATCAGGATCTGTCTGTCTGTCTGTCACAAAAACAGAGCGCGCACGGATGTTAATTCACCTTCTCTGAGGAGATATCTTCACAAGTAAGACCAATTTCGCACCTTATTTTGTGCTTAGGTTTAGCTTAGGAATCTCTGATCTCTGTTCCCTTCCTGATGGAGGAATATCTGATTGTTCCCTTCCTGATGGAGGAATCTGTCTGTCTGTCTGATGGAGTCTGTTTGTCCCTTCCTGTGGAGGAATATCTGTCTTGGTTCCCTGTTTGTTCTGATGGAGGAATATCTGTCTGTCTGACAGTGGATAAATATCTGGGTAAACGTAAAAAGTCACCGTTCTTGTATCAAACGTTTGAGTTTTTAATGGAGGAATACTTAAATCCCAGATCAACGTACCTAAATCATGTTTCTTCCTGGTTATCTGACTTTCCCCTCCATGGTGGAGAAACACTGGAATTCACCTTCTCCTTCCCTTACCACTTTCCTAATTCACGTGCTTTTTTCGCTGAGAGACAAATGGACGGCTCTTTCTCAGTCTTTTCATCAGTCTCTGTATCCGAGCATTTAGTCTTCTGTATTTTTGCCCATTAATCTTGCTGTGAAGACTTTCACTAAAGCTTTTCATTTCATTGCAGATTTTCGAAAAATTCTTCTGAACTGTAATTTCAAGATTATTATTATTATTATTTTTATTATTATTTAATTTTCTTTTATTATTTTCATTATTTTCATTATTATTATTTTTCAGATGATGAACCCTAATCAAATAGAACAAGATCACAATAAAGTCTTTCCTGACTTGCAATTCAAGCTTCAAAGAATATGGTGTTCATTAGAAAGGTCTTTTGAATGTAATAAAAACTTTTTGGAAATGCAGAAAAAGAGATCATTATTAAATGGAAAACAGATAAATCTAACAAATAAATAAATAAATAAATATTGGCGTGTTGAGTAAGTTATGATCAGTCGACTTTTATGGAAACGTTTTGCTTTAACGATTGACATTTTGATGACAAATTTTTGGTGAAATGACCCATGCGTTTTGATAAGTTTTAAAGCCCATTCTGAAGGTTAATAAAGCCTCTTTATACCTTTGAGCGACGTTGATTTACAATTATTATAGACGTTGGTTGTGTTGAACCCTAATTTAGTCAAGATTTGTACTGGACTTGAATGTAAGAATTGTCATGTTTAGGAACGCTCGTTTTGCTTTTAAAATATAAATAAATATAATGTCGGAAGTTCTATGTTTGTCAAGTCATTTTGATGACAAGAGAGACATTTATAAGTTTGGCGATTTAGAACACTTCGTTAGGTCTGAGGTTGATTTACAAATAATTTGGTTGTGTTCGTTTACAGTGTACACAACAATACCCAAAAGCCAACTGCTCGTTTTTCATCACAATAGTTATAATGCCGGAGTTCTATGTTTGTCAAGCAGGACAACGAGTTTGTCCTTCGATAGGTCTGAGAGGAGAAATAATTTGTTCTGTCTGCACAAACGAAACCCCCAGAAACAAAAAACACAGAAACACGCATAAAAGAAGGAAGTGCTTTATGGAGACAATAATAGTTTTAGAGCCTTGTGTGGAAGGAAGCGTCCCAAATAGAATTTTCTCTGTTTCGGCCCATTCGTCTTTTCAGTTTTCGAAAAATGTTGTAGTAGTTGCGGCAATTTACCCTGGGGACCACTACCCTTGCTGTAGGAGACTGACAGACACACAGACAAGCAGACAGACAGACAGACAGAGAACAGGTCGGATAGCATTTGCTGCAGGGTACATACAGTAGTGCTGAAAGGAAAATATATTCGTATTTATGTGAAAGAAACGCTGTGAGAAAAACATTTTGTTCTTGTACACACACATACACACACACAAAGCGCACAGACACGCACGCACACACACACACACACACACACACATATATATATATATATATATATATATATATATATATATATATATATATATATATATATATATATATATATATATGTGTGTGTGTGTGTGTGTGAATGCTGGAGTGTTGTGTCTGTGAGCGTTTGAATTACAATTTATGCCTCTGAGTGTAATTACAAGAAATAAAAATAGTAGGACAGCAAATCTGCATTTTAGTGTTCTGAATCTCCCAGCTGTAAGTTCACTTACCCTTTAAACATGAAATTCGAGAGAAATGATATTATAACGGAAGTTGCTGTTTCCTTAATTAGAGAGTCAAGACTGAATCAGCCGTAAGTTTGAGGAGACAATGTTTTGCTCAAGAAAGAGAGTCAGTTTTCGCTACTCAGGAGAAACTGAACAATTGAAGACCACGCAGCAAATTCCCTCTTTCTCAAAATTGCCTCAACTTTTTTCCAATGCTGTCACGGCGTCTGCTTTCCAATGCTTTCCCCTTGCCCTTTCCAATTATGGTATCTTTATTCCGTTTCATTTTTACCACCCGGGTAATCTGCTGTTGCTTTACGCTAAATTGTTATCTGGTTTCCTTCTCTTGTTTGGGAAATAGAGAGTAGAGAGGGAAGGGGAAAAGTATCCTGGAGAGAAAAATAATCTTGATTGCAAATAGAAAAGTGAACTGAGGTTGGTTCTTACTGGGCTGCTCTAATGACGATGAATATATAAGGTTTCTACTGCCTTTTCCTGTCTATTTACGTTGCCCTATAATTATCAAATTGCCCTATGGGTCTCATACACGACTAGTGATTCATACCTATATGAATTATCAACTTGGAACCAAGCAATGCATTTCAGCTTCAGATATTACTCGTACTCAGTGTCATCAGTTATTTATTTGACACTGTTCTACTTTCATTCATATCAATAAGTATGCCGTTCGTGTTTAATCATTTGGGAAGGAATTTCTAATAACAGCAATTACCGTAATACAGGAGCATCGCTTGCTACTATAGCCTTATGATTTATGAATACAAGAGAAGTAGGTGTTATATCAGGTAGAAGGAATTATTCACGACAATAGGATATCTAAGGATGGCATTCCTTAACCACACTCTTTTAGTAACATTCAATATGCTGCATCGTTCCCGGGTATTGAAAATTGAGTCCAACGGTAAAGCTATTGCAAATAAGCCGTAATCACAGAAGCGGAGAAATATTGCAATTATTGATCCCAAACCTGGGCTGTTTATTTGTATGTTTTTTGCAACATTTATAAATTTCATGAAAGTTCTCCTTTTGTAACATAATATATTCTTGAAAATTAAATTAAATTTAATTAAATTTTAAACTTTTATGCCTCGAAAAAGTCACTTTAATAAAATTTTCTCACTGTCTCTTTACCTTTATATTGGACTAAGAATTTTTCTGACCGTCGTTTTAAGATTTTTGTATGTTAATGACATTTCAGAAGTAACACAGCGACGCACACTGGAAAAAATACAGGTAAGAAAACTTGGGTTATTATTTTTTCGTATTACTTATAATGTTGCTTCCAGCAAAACTTCCTTTTAAGTAACTCAAAAAGGAACAGGATCCCAAGGACCCGGGACGCATTTTCCCGAGATGTAACCAAGTACAGTACCAAGACCTTTCCCTGAAAAAGCTGACGCCATATCTTAAAAACTAACCATAAAATTTTCTTGAAAATAATCTCATTGTGTTTCCCACACCCAAATTTTTAAGGGAATTTAAACTAACCTAACCTAACCTAACCTAGGGCATGGCAAAAAAAAAAAAAAAAAAAAACGGGCTGGTGCAAAACTAGCATACATCTCAATTTGCACTGGACCGGACAGCATATTCAGAAACAGTTGTGAACTGAGATTGCAAATGATGATATATATGTATACATATATATATATATATATATATATATATATATATATATATATATATATATATATATATATATATATATATATACAATACATATATATATATATACATATATATATATATATACACATATATATATCCATATATATTATTTGTTTTCGTATAAATAAATATATATATACATTATTTTATATAATTTGTATACACACATATAATCGAATAAACTTTTGTGTATTTATTTTCTTAAACTAAAACCATATCATATTATTTTATTATATCTATATACATATAAGCACATACTCATATATATATATAAATAAAATATATATACATACATATATGATCCCAGTATAATGTGTGTACAAATATAATACAAATAACCGACATGTTTAGCGTAGAACGAAAACAAATAAAAAACCCGATGGATAAATAGACTTCGAAGAAGAAACAGAAAGGAGATCTTAAAAAGCATCAAATGGTTTTTCTAAACTTAAAGCATTTCCATTATTCCGGATCTCATTTCAATTTGCCTGAATATTGAGAGCCTTTAACGTCTTTAAATGTTCTGCCTCTCGTTCTAGTTTAATCATTTCATTTTTAAGGTTTGGAATTGAGAAAAAGAGAGAGAGAGAGAGAGAGAGAGAGAGAGAGAGAGAGAGAGAGAGAGAGGAGAGATATAGTATTACCAATTTCATTTACCCATATCTGTCATTAAAAATTTATCCCTCACATCTAACACAACAAATATATATATATATATATATATATATATATATATATATATATATATATATATATATATATATATATATATATATATATATATAATATATATAACCTATCTGGTACTGATCAAAATCCTAACTTTTCGCTGGGACAAAACTATCTAATGAGAGAGAAATTTCACGTGTCCTTCAGCATAGACAGTGAGTGTCATAAATCACAGTAATTAACAGGTCGTATGACCAAAGCGTTAATGGTATCAGGTAACTGCTCGGCACTGTAAATGCGGCTCGCAGTGACTGGAGAGTAAGCAGAGGTTGCGTGTACAGTTTCAAGGTTGTGCATGAAATCCAGTACTTGATGCGCATGCACTGTTTTTTTTTTTAATGATAATCATATTTGTTTTTGTGTACTTTTGTTTTGTTTGTTACTTATAAGTTCTTTTTTTTTATCAACCAAGTAAGAATATCCTTTTACTTTTACAATCTTATTGTTGTCTACATGATTTCACGAAGACACACACACACACACACACACACACACATATATATATATATATATATATATATATATATATATATATATATATATATATATGTATATATATATATATATATATCTATATATATATATATATATATATATATATATATATATATATAACATATATATATATATATATATATATATATATATATGTGTGTATATATATATAAATTTATATATATCACTGCATGCATAACAGCCCGACTTCTACCTCTTTCATTTCAATATCCATTTGGAATTTTTATTGTATATATAATATACAAATCAACTAGGTAATCGTAGTAGTGGCAACAACGATTTCCCTTGCAAACATATCGTGTGTGTAAAATCTGCTTGAATCAGGAAAACCACTTGCCTTCTTTCTGATACAACCCTTTACCAGGCTGCATTAACTGTACATCATAATCAAACGGTAATAGTAAACACGTGATCTACAATAACCCCCTTGCAACTTTCTAAAATCTGAAAAGGGCCTTTTGCCTAATCCCTACTGTTTTGCATTTCGTATCCACAACGGTATCAGAACCCGTGATCTACTAACCTATTAACTAAAAATAAAAAGGGTAACATAATTCTCTTGTTTCTTGGTATTTCGTATCCATATAGACAGATTCTTTAGATAATCATTATCAAAAGCAAAAGGGTAACATAATGTTTTTTAGTAATTCTTACGACACACAGAGCCCATTTTCATGGAGATCAAATGATGCCTAACAAATGACAAATGAAAAGTCAAAAGTCACAGAAAGAATAAAAATATATAGAAAAATTTGTGTGTGTGTGCAAGACGAATCATTCCAGGATCGAGGAGGGAGTTACACAAAAGGATTTATTCCGGAAATATACAATACAAGTGGAAAACGATCCTACAGGACACAGAAAGATTTTAGGATCGAAAAGGGGTTCGCGTAATATGACTCATCTCTAAATTATGCGGTAAAAGTGCATTACTGGATATGTGAAACGATCCTTCTGTAAATAAGAAGCACATTGTAATATATGAATTAGAGAGTTAAAACGATTCTCTACGTAGCTTTGAACGCTATGGAACCTTGCTCAGCATTTTGTTAGCGCATAATACAAATAATTAGGATATCGAATGATATATTCTGAAGGAGGAAAGCTCAGGCAGAAACCAAAAAATGTTATTATGATTTGAAGGAAAAAGCAAATATCATAATATAACTTTGAATCGAATAGGAATTCGTGTCGCTGCAGATTCTGGAAAATTACCTTCCTCCGTCATATTTGGATTCTTTTTTTCTTGTGGCGGTGCCTATGAATACTAAAAGAATGATAATCTTCTTTCCGTGTGATATGTGGCCTCCGGAGGAGCACCCCGCTTAGGTGCGGATTATGGAGGGTCCAAGGCTTTTGGTTCCTCCGACGGGAGAATATATCATATTTATTTAATAGATGTAGTAAGGTACGAGGATTTTTTTTTTTAAATAATCTTGTATTTATTAGCTAATCCTTTATATATAAATTTACGTTACTGCACATCATAACGAATGGTTTCTTTGTGTTCAGTTTGTATTAAAACATCAAACATATTAACTATATGTTTAAATTAAGTTGGCCTTTTGACAGCACGGACTCTTGCTCATAGAGCGCAGCCAGTAAATCAGATTGACGATATGAATGAGCTAACGAAAGTCAAAAACACAAATATAAAAATGAAAGGAATTTTGCCAGTGATAGCAAAATCTTCATTCACGTGTATTTACCTAATAGTTTACCTAATCGTTTCTACACGATATTAAAAGCATCTTTAGGTCTATCGTCATTCCGACAGTACTACCAAATCTGAAGGATTTCTACCCAATTTTATTTGAGACAGTACTATGCGTTGTTTTGTTTGTCTAATTATGAAGTGATTTCGACAGTACATTTCTCGGATTTAGTACTACCTATTTCTGAAGTGATTTCGAGACATTACTACCTAATTCTCAAAATATTTCGACAGTGACTTTCGAGACAACGTAATTACCAGTAATTCTCAGGTGATTTCAGACAGTACTATCTAATCTTTTCAGACAGTGAATTCTGAAATGATTTCTCTAAAAACTATCTAATTTCTCAAGTGATTTTGAGACAGTGCCAAATCCAGTGATTTCTGAGACATTCTACAACGGTATTGTCAAGTGATTTCAGACAGTAAAATTCTCAAGATCTCAAACACTATTTTTTTTATTCAAAATTTCGAGACCTAATTCTAAATAAAAATTTTTTTTATTCTCAAGTGATTTCTTCAAAAGGAAAAAAAAAACTCTTACTGGCAAGTTTTAAGGACAAATGATATTGTCGAATAATTATCAGTAAATGTAAATAAATCTTTTAGTCAAAAAAAAAAAATAAAAAATGATAAATTATGAAAGTCAAAAACAAATTAGTTTTATCATCATTAGTGGAGACAATAAATGTTTGGTAAGGTATTTAAGTGTCTGTCTGTCTGTCTGTCTGTCTGTCTGTCTGTTTGTCTGTCTGTCTGTCTGTCTGTCTGTCTTTCTGTCTGTCTGTCTGTCTTGAAATATTATTGTATATATTTCCTTATAAAATCTTTGTCTATTCGTTAAAAAAATATGTGTTGATTAAATAAACCACACACGTCATATTGCGCAGCTAATTTGCGTAAACAACCTACGTCAGTTATTTATACTTTGGAACACTTTGTAACTATCAACAGATTAAATATAAATAAATATTTTTATTATTTATATATATTTTAATACATAATACATCATTACATACTGAGGCCACCTGACACATATTTCTAAAGTGATGTGTCCCAGATTACCGGGAACTTTAATTACTGTGTTTCTGAGTAAAATCTAATAACCTGTTTGGCCATCCTCATCAAGAGACAGGGCCATCAGTAAGAACACCATCTAATATAAATGTCATTTACCTTGGCAAGGCTTCCGTAATTCCAAGTACCACAGGAATTAAGCTATTAGTCAGAGTTTAAAAACTATCAAATAAGCAAATATATTCCTACATAACTAGTTTCGAAGAACGACAGATGGAGTCAGTTTGTTAACTGACAGGATGATATCCTTTACCTGCTCATTAAAGGTTTCAAAGGTTGTGTCAAAAGTTGTTTTCACTTGTCCGTTTCTCTTAGTTTCCATGAGGGAACTAATGAGTCATTTTGCTCTGTGAGGCATTAGTTGTCTAGCGTTCAGTATCATGATTTTGTAACCAAAAGAGTGAAATGGAAATTCTCTATCTATCTATCTGTCTATATTATATATATATATATATATATATATATATATATATATATAATATATATATATATATATATATATATATATATATATATATATATATATATACATAAATTCTATTTAGAGAGAGTGAGAGAGAGAGAGCGCAACTGGCAGACATACCATTATACCTTTACTTCCAACGACCTTTGCAACTCCACCTCACCTTGCATTTTCACCGCTGAAGATCTGCGTTACTGAAATAGCCTTCCTCTCTCAGCCTCACTTCTCAGCTCAATTCTCTTTCAGATATTTCAGCGCAGCTAACTTGTGCGTCTTTTACAAATAGAGAACTTTTCTTTCTTTTTAATAACTAGTTTTTATTTAGTTTTCTTACTTATGTGAACTGTTATCGTAGCTGAGGGGGAAAAGGAGACGGAGAATAAAAATGAACAGACGGTAGTGATCACTGTTTAGCAAAAATCACACAACAATACGATTAAAAATGGGGCAGCCATGACTATCTAGAATGCCCTCAGCCTACCCAGGTAAAAAAATTCCTAGATACTCTCTCTCTCTCTCTCTCTCTCTCTCTCTCTCTCTCTCTCTCTCTCTCTCTCTCTCTCTCCTTCCCAGCGTCCAAGCCTTTAGGAAATCAAAATTCGTGAGTGACGCCTAAGATGATCTACCCAAATTTAAAGAATTCACAAAACATCAATCAATTTTTAGTCAATCTGAATGAACAAGACACTTGGTTTTGCAAGACCATTTTCGTTATCATATTTATAATCCACTTGACCGTCAATAATCTTTGGTATGGCAACGGTGGGTATATCCATCAATAGTTTTAAATTGTGTTTAAAAATCTGTAAATGTTTATAAGTTTCGAATGTGCTATTTTAAAATGTTTATCATCCATTTACTCCACGTAATTCTTAGCACTACGATTATAATAATAAGAGAAATATTTTAGACAAATCAAACCTTTCAATCTCATTCACAGCAAGTGAGTATAGCACTGGGACAGTGAATAAGCATTAAAACTAGATTTCCAGAATGGAATATCACTAATCCTTCGCTCAGACAACAAGTGCTCTTAGCCAAGGGTTCCATGTCTGGTCACGTTCGTTGCGAACGAGTCGGTTTGCATGGAAACTGGTATTCCGATTTTAGAGATTCGTTAAAAGTTTCGATATTTGTGGAAATTGCCATTTTCTGTACTTTTGTATTTCCCATTACCTTCTGTTACTTCTCTCTAACGAACACCATATTCTTTGAAGCTTGAATTTCAAGTCAATGGTCCCTTTGGTGGGCTTGTTCCATATGACTGAGGGTTCATCTTCTGAATAATAATAACAATAATTTCTACGAGAAAACGTTTCTTCCAGGGCTGTTTCCGTCTTTCACTGAGATTTTTTCTTATCTATTCTTCTTAACTGCTCAACAATAATGTATGCAGAATGAAAAAGATATGATAAATAAATAATAAAAAAATATGAAAAACTGCATTCTCATTTCGTGGTCTGTATTTGCAATAATTTTGTTATCATTCCCTTTCAATTCAGTTTTTTGAGTCATCTCTGATAGATTTGGATTTTTTTTTTTCTTACTTTCTTCCCCAGCCCTACCTTGAACTCCCCAAAAAAAAATAAAATTCCCACACTCCCAACCCAGGTTTCATTGAGTGCCATCGGTTATGGGTCACATACAGGCATGACGGTGCCAGTCCATTTGGCATCTGCATAGAATGATAACTGAGGTCGCCATTTTCCATATCTATTAATTTGTTCATTTACTTATTTATTTACTCACGTAATTAATTAATAAATTATTCATTTAATTATTTATTTGTGTATTTATTAATTTATTTAGTTATTCAAATAGATAAATAAAAAAATTAATTAATTTATCTATTTATTTATGTACTTATTTATTTATTTACTTACTTTGCAGTATGCTCTTATTCCGTCATTTGTTTTTACGCGTGAAAACAAGTGCAGCTATAAAATTGCTTTTGCTTTTATAGTTGTTTTCCTAAAAAATTCCTCCTCATTTTGCTTGACATTTCAGGAATATGGAACAAGGTCAAAAAGTCGAATAAGAACGGTGTATAAACTGGAGTGGCCAGATTTATTGTGTATGGCAGCCTCTGTCGTTAATGCACTGAAATGCCTATTTAACTGAAGTATTGTCTAGTGATCCCTTGCTTAGTATTCCTTGGGCCGTTGGACTGTGGAACCGTCTCCCTGAAGAGGTTGTGCAATTGCAACCTCAGAAGTTCAAGCGAAGATGCAATGCATTACTACCTTAATACAATTTTCCTTGAATTTCAATAATCTACTTACATTTTTATCTATTTATTTATCTACAGTATTTATCTATTAATTAGCTTGTTAATTAATTTTTCCTTTTTTAATAAGTGAAATAAGTGATCTCTTCTTTCTGTATTCCCCTGTGCCTTCTGTGACTTCTTTCTAATGAACACCATATTCTTTGGAAGCTTGAATTTCAAGCCAGTGGACCCTATGGTGGACTTGCTCCATGTGAATAGGGTTGAGCTTCTGAATAATAATAATAATAATAATAATAATAATAATAATAATAATAATAATAATAATAACAACACTTGGACAAGACTGCTTGCGCAGGTAAGCCATTGTCGCCGAGAGGTTGTCTGTATATTCAGTGGAAATATATTGTATCCTGTTCTGAACAGGTTCGGTATGGAAACCATACTCGAAAACAAAGAATTAAAGTAACCCGGTGTTTGTGGTATTTCAATGTAGAAATATTTACTCCCGTTACATAATGCGACAGAAAGCTTACAGGCAGAGTTAATGTATTTAAAGTTAAACATTTACGTAATCGAATAAATTTTTATATTTAGGCTGATTTGATTTTCATTCCCAGTTGGTTTGTTACAAAAAAAAAAAATGTGATAAAGTCCATTTTGTTGCAAAGACATATTTAGAGTTCACCAGGTTCATGCATCCTCTCAAGAGTTTGGTACCTAAATGTTACACAATGTAAAGGGGAAAAAAACACTGCCACAGAAGAGATTTTCATCATGAATTATTTTATCGTTGAGATGACGGAGATTTATAAACTTGGGAGTGACTTTTGGTATGAATGTAAAAGTTTTTTATCCCCGTCGACCATTTCATTTTAGTTAGTTTTGGACCGTTCATTGTAATTCAATAACGTTTTGAAGACGCCAACAGAATATGACTTATTGGGGAGAGATAACGAGAGTCATATATATATATATATATATATATATATATATATATATATATATATATATATATATATATATATATATATATATATATGTGTGTGTGTGTGTGTGTATATATATATGTATATGTGTGTGTATTTAGAGATATAGACACACACACAGTAGAGTTTTAGAATGTCAACAAATGAAGAAGAGGAAAAATCTTCCAGTCTAGAATTTTCTCAGAGATTTTTCCTACAGATCTCGGTTCTCATTTGCTGCAACAAATTTCCCGCGGCGAAGGCTTTCTTACAAGTTCCGATTTACTTCTAAAAGGAAGACTCGAACCATATTTGCCGGATGGTGAGAGAGAGAGAGAGAGAGAGAGAGAGAGAGAGAGAGAGAGAAGAGAGAGAATCTTCTATGTTGGGTAAAGGTTAATTGGAAATAGTGTACTCTGTAAACATGTTGTGTGTCCATACTCGTCGCTTCAATATAAATTCATTTCCAGAATAATGTCGAGCTTTGTGAATTGCATTTCATTTCCTGATGTCAATAGACAAAGGTTTCCATTACACATTTATAGTCAATTTCCACAGAGAGAGAGAGAGAGAGAGAGAGAGAGAGAGAGAGAGAGAGATAAACACGTTCGCCTCTATACTGGTCGTTCGATTCAATTGGAAATAAAGTAACCTTATTGTCTGGTCAGTTCTTGGATAGGCGACCAGAAAGGAAGGCTAGTTACCAAAATAATGTCGAGTCCTCGAATTATTCCATTGAATATTGCTTTAAGAGAATCTAAGGGAATGATTTTGTAAACGCATTAAACAAGGAACGCAACACCGAACATAGAAGGCAGACCGCCTGAACGACTTATAATCCCGGATAACAGCCACTCTCAAATACCAACAGCGATTAGGCCCAGAAGGTCTCAGCGCCTCCGACCAACCCGTGACCAAAAAGCAGCTGAATTACCGACCTGGCAACTGGTACAGTCCACCCCGTTTGATATTCCATTTTCATTCACTCTTGAAAATTGAGCTTTAAACGAGAAAATAAACCTAAGAAAACAGAAATCTTTGTACGTCCTTGGGAAATCTGATTTACCAGCTACAGGCTGATGAAAAAAAGATAATAAGAAGAATAGAGAAGAATCTTTATAAATTAAATACCGTGGAAACAGCTAAATTTTTAATTAAAAAAATACTAACATATTATTTCAAAGACAATCTGAACATTTAAATTTAAAAGTTCATTTTGTAAACAGCTCAAGAGTGATTGGTTATCCCGAAAAAGTCATCGATTAGAATAAAAACTGTATATTACCACAACTTAACAAAAATGTTATACCGACCATATGTCTACCAGGAACTTTGAGAAAAATATTTCTTTAAAAGTTAACTTTATATGTATTATTTTAAAACAGAAACCCACGAAATATATAATGAACAAATATTTAATTTCATCGAAGATTTTAAAAACTCACAACAAAATCCCCAAGAACCAAGTAGCATAAAAAAAGTTTAATTCTCCATGACTTAGTATGAAAAAAAAGGAAAAACAACTATTTTTTTTCAGAAGATTTAAAAAACGCCCTTCGAAACAGTCCCAGGACCAAGTATCATAAAAAAGCTTAATTCTCCAGGACTTACGAATGTTGTGTTGAAACATAAAAGGTCGTGAAGATTTTAAGAATAATAAATTTTGCAGCCA